>NC_061112.1:60033688-60087462 GCF_002878395.1 Capsicum annuum
AACACTCTAAAGGATTCACACCTAGAGGGGTTTGGTTAGCATGGCTGCTCTACCTAACTTGGAAGAAGGGCCCACTAGGCCACCTAGATAATGTGCCTTAAATATTCATTCAATTTTTGTTTGAAAAAGGCCTGAGGCGTGTAAAATGAAAAGTCTGCCCCTGATAGCTTGCCCGATTCAACTCGCGATCTCCACTCCCTGACTATATTGAATGATCGCGACCGCAACCCTCGATTGCGATAGCACTATTATGATTGCCAATACTTGGCTTACGATCTCAAAAAAAATTAACTCTCGATCTATTGCGATCGCAACCCTTAGAGGGAAATCGCAGCACCTGAGGGTCATATCTTGGAGCTTGTTTGCAGCCTTTATCAATCATTTGGCCATTTCTTTCCTTTCCATCTCCGTCTCAACTCTTTTTCATCATATTTACCTATAGGATCAAAAACACTGCAGATTAGTGCATTTTACGAGGAACTAGTCTTATATTCAATCATTTTACCATAATGAGCAAGAAATTAGATGCAAATGAGTGGAAAATTTGCCATTCCTCAACGCCCCCATCTTAAGACCTTGCTTTTCCTCAAGTAACACTACTTCACACTCAATGAGACCACTCAACTTTGAAGCTCACACTATTCTATCACATGGCCACCATAATGTTGAATTTGATTAGCACTAATGATTAGTCAACAAAACTGAGAAGTGCTAACTACACAACCCCCTCAAATTCAATCACATTTTTAAGGATGCAAAGAAATTTCAAGAATAGTTAAGCAACAACAACCAATTCTCAAGAAGTGACTATTCATCAATAGCATATTAAATATTCTCCTTTGGATTGATTTAGGAGAATGCCAAATTCACCAATTTATCCTAGTCTACATGCCTCCTCACGAAAGGAACAAATTTTTAGTATGCAACAAGGGACGCATGTACAACACTCATATTCATACTCAAAAAGAATTTCTCAATGCAAACAAGTATCATACCATATTCTTGCCTTTATTTTCAATCACTACTAACTCAAAAACACTTCATTGGAGATCCCAAAGTACTTTTTCAAGCTTGAAATATAGGCTCAGGAAAGGATAGGATAAGAATTTGGGTAAAAGTGACTACACCCTCCTTGAACTCTACATAACACTCTATCTAGATCAATCTTGGATCATTGGCCAATCCATTTATTTCTAAATCACACATGTGCCTATCTTATTCACTTTTAGTTCACTCATCTTTTAGAAGCAATCTCTTCTCATTTCTTTCCTGATTGCACTCATATGCTTATTCTTTTGTTTAGTGCTTTCTTTCTTTTTCCATCATTGATTTGCTTTTAGGCACTCATTTACAAGACTATAGCCATGATCACCACTTCTAATTTTCACCACACCCCCAACTTAGGATTTTAGCTCAAGTTGCCAATTTTAAGTTCAAGGAGGGTAGGGTTCAAGAAAGGGATAACTTTTAAATGGTTAGAGGCTTGTAACATGGTTGCCAAATAAAGGTTGATAGACTCAAAATGGGTGACTAGGGATATCATTCATACATGGGTAAGATTTTTAGGATAAAGTGACTTTCAATAATCACAAAGGTGGCCTAAGATCATTTCTCCAACTGTGCATAAACAAGATTAGTTTGAAAGACCAACGGAGCAAGTTCTTTATGACATAAGTAAGCACAAGAATAATTCGACTATTGCTCACCACACATAGCATGCAAACTAATTTAGAAGGATCGATTGCATTTCCTACTCAATAACAAAAGGATTTATTTATTACACTACTACGAACTAAAGAATTTGGTGTCACAAAAAGAGGCAAAGCATTGTTACAAAACCATTCAATTCCATACCCTTGTTTTTCCAAAAAAATTCAGATAGAGAGGGGTGCGCATTTTGTACTTCACCACAGAAGATTAACTATCGCTAGCACCAATAAGTTTCCATTTCTTATTTGGGCTCAAATGAGGGCAATACTTACGGCTACTCAAACTTTACCATAGTTGCAATGTCAATCTTAAATTGTAATGCCATGGGTATTCAGACTTCCCCAACATTTGTAAATCCAATATCTTAACACTACAGTTTTCCCTTAAGAATGTCGTCACTCAATCTATTATAGGGAAAGACTCACCCAACATCAATATCAAAAAGAAAAATAAAACTAGAAGTAAAATAATTAATTCACAAAATCTCTATAAATCATAAGCTCGACGGGGGTACCCAATTTGAACTGAATTTAAATATTACAAACCAAATGTGAACTAAATGGCCATGTGAATCCACATACTACAAACCAATTATTATGAAATGCAGACACTCACAAGGGTAACACACACATACCCGTCTAAAAAGCTTACATTGTCCTTACTGCATATCACAAAAGCATAAAAAAGGTTGAAGGGTCTCCCTGAAACTGCATCATTCTCTATTTCAATTTTAGATACACTATCGTGATCGTGAAAGGCTCAGTCCAATCATGACACATCTGCTAGACCGCGATCGTGATCTGTGGATTACGATCGCGGTATCTGAGGCCTTTTTGCTCTCCTATTTTGTGTTGTTTTTTGTATGGCTGCCATACTCCTAAACTCGATCCTCCCCTTTTTTTTTGGCTTCCAATCTATCCAAAACACCTGCAAAGTGTCAATATTATGTGAATTAATCAATAATAAATGTCACAAATATGAAAATGATGGGTTGCCTCCCATCTAGCGCTAGATTTAACATCGTGGCATGACATTCTTTTTATCATCATTGTGGATCTTTGAAGCAAACCAACTCAACCTTGGCTGCTCTAGGTCCAACCACATTGCAGTGCTTTAATCCTTTCCCATTCACCCCAAATTTCTTCTTCTCAGAGTCCTCCAACTCTATAGCACCGCTAGGATACACATTTGATACCACAAATGAATCCGACAACTTTGATCTAAGCTTACTCATAAAAAGCTTTAATATTGAATAATAAAGGAGCACATCATCGCCCACATAAAATTCTCACTTTAGGATTTAGGAATCATCCCACCTCTTCATCTTTCCTTATATAAAATAGAGTTTTTATAAGCCTTGAGTTGAAAATCTTCCAACTCATGAAGTTGAGTGACCCTTGATTTAGAAGCATCATCCCAATCCATATTAAATTTTTTTAAAAGCCCATAAATCTTTATGCCCTAGTTCAACGGATAGGTGACATGCATTTCCAAACACCAATTGGTAAGGGGACATACCAATAGGAGTTTTGTAGGCCATCCTATATTCCCATAATTCATCATTGAGTTGCCTCGCCTAGTTTTTACGACCAACATTCATAGTTTTTTTCTAGGATGGATTTCATTTCACAACCTGATATCTCAAATTGGCCAATCTTTTGGGGGTGATATGGGGTGGCAACCTTATGCTTTACCCCATATTTGTCAAGGAAAGCATAGAAAATCTAATTGTAAAAATAAGAGCCACCATCGTTAATGATGGCCCGTGGGGTTCTAAATCTTGTAAAAATATACTTCTTCAAGAATTAAGGACTGCCAGATACAGTCACCTATTTCAGTATCAGTCTTTAGAGTAGAATTCAAAAATTAGGACTGCCAGATACAGTCACCTATCTCAGTACAGAACTCAGATAGTTCCATAGATTCATGGACCACCCGCTAGATAGTCTTGATCTCTCATAAATTTAATCAGTATCAGTACTAATATATCCAGACATCACTCATTAGATAGGCCTGATCTCAGTCTCAGGTTCAGTTAATTATTCTCACTATCAGATTCAGAGATCTTCCGCTAGATAGGTCTGATCTCAAACATAATCATTTCTTATCATTGGTAGTAGATTCAAGGATGATCCATTAGAGAGGTTTGATCTCATATTTAGTCAGTCAATTGTAGCAAGCTCAGAACTCAGTTATTGATATAAGTAGATTCAGTTATTCAGCTTCAGTATCATCAGTTTTTTAGATCACTTACTAGATAGGACTGATCTCAACTTCAGTGCTCAGTTATCAATATCAGAAGTTTCAGTTGTTCAGTATCTCAGTATTAATAGTGAATTCAAACGTTAGTAAAGCAATACCCAAGTTTCAATATTTAGAGTCATGATGATTTCAGTTATGGATTGTGCATTCATGCATATGTCCTCATTCAGTACTCTCATGATTATTCAATTAAGTACTTGTTCATGCATAAGCCCTTGCATTTAGCCTTACCTCATCTTGCATACTTAGTAAATTCCCATGTACTAACGTATTTTCGATATGGTGTTTTACTTTACACCTTAGGTTCAGAGGCACGAGATCCAAAGTACCCTTAGCAGCTCAGTCCCAGTCAGCAGCAGTAGAAGTAGCAGTGAGTCCTCTTCATTTTAGGATGATCTTATTTTATTATCGCATTAGATTTATTTTATTTTCAGTAGACGGAGTTAGTTGGGAACATGTCCCATCAACTCCATAGTTCAGATAGTCTAGAGGCTTTTCGGACAGATGTATGAGTATTCAGTTTTCAGTTTTGAGTATTTTACATGTTTTGAACCTTATGGCAAGTTTTCTGCATTTATTATATTATATTATGCAGAGCTCAAGTACAGATATCAGCAGAAGGTTATATTGTGGTCCTTCGGGATCATGATCACCGTGTAACGACTAGGGGGTAGTCCCGAGTCGTTACACAAAGGGGGATTCATTTGGGTGAAATCCTAAATCCTAGCTGCAATCGTATTTTCCACTATATTAGCTGGGGCAACAGCTCACTAGTTGTTCTGAGCATCCAATGAATGGGCTAAAGTAGTAGAAACAACTCTAAACTCAGCGTGAGAGACATGCTCATTTAGGGGATCTTCCTGAATAGCCGGAGGTGTGGGCTGGTCCCCATTCCTTCTTCCATTACTTCTTTTAGGAGGCATAATCTATAAACGGAATAAAGGATGAGTTAGAAAGAAAGTTTAAATAAAGATCATGCTTATTTAGACGACACAAAAACTGAAAGAAGGGAAACTTTTTCTTAAAATATCTCGTAGCCTCTTGTACAGAAGTGTGGCATACTTCACACCCACACACAAGACTCTACTCAACGCAACTTTTAAACACCCTAGGACATTATAAAACCTTAGGCTATTATACCAAGTTTTTTCACGACCTGAGGCTACCCCTCTAGCTACGATAATGGTTCTTATGGTCATAAGTGACCACAAGTTAACCCATGAGCTGGTATCTACTGTGAGCACTGATTAAAATGGCACTGATATATCATATGCGAAAGATTAGATGATAAACTAATGACAACTATAATACTGAAATATGTAATACTATCATGTCTGAGATAACTGATAAAAGCTAAAAGTAACTGACTGACTGTCTAACTATTTGTCGGAAAAGCCACTAACTGATGAAGGAGGTAATGGGACAAGCCCCAACTAACTCCATATAACTGAATATAAGGGACTACTAGAATAACTGGTATAGCAATCATGACCTTGATGGATGGGGAATTAACACTACTGCTGCTGTCTTGGAGCGGTCGGGAAACTGCACGTTTGAACCTATGTTATAAGACAACATAGCACAAAGAAAAGTATGCAAACAATAATTTGAATATACTGATATATGAGATGAGGTTTGGCTAAAATGCATGGGGTACTATGCAGATAAGATAAGGACTAACTGAACAACATGAAATAACTGAGCATGAATGCATCAAAACTGTAATATTTGAGAATCCAATACCAAGCAAATACATATTTTTGAAATAATATGTAAACTAAAGGACTAAAATTTGTATAACTGAATAACTATAAAACAATATGCTTTGGTCAAGAAAACCTGAACCGAATATACACTGAATACTGTACTGAGACTGTGGGAGGGTGTTAGTACCGTACCACGGGTACTAACATTGGCTGTGTGGATGGACTAATGAGTCACCCTCAACTAGCAGGCAAAAAGTTTGTCAATCCTTAACTGGCAGGTAGATACTCTATCCTATCCTGGCTACATAGTTTTGTAACTCGGGGATTGTTACTAAGGGTCACACCCTCTACTGTCAGGTGAGCCCCCATCCCTGAGTTCGCTCGGTGCTAAATTCCACTCCCAACTGAACTGACACTAGAATTAGAACTGAACTGAACTAAGCTTGACTAAACATGATTTCATAACCTATAGTGCTCATCATGATTACATCAATTGAGTAAATAATAGAATCCGTGGTTTAACTGAATTATCACTGAAATAATCTGAATTCATGTAAAAACACTTAAATATCGAGTATTAATAACCCATCAGCATTGAATGATCACTGAATGTAATAAAAATCTTAAAAGATGTAGTAAAGAATCATGGCTCAAATCCCATAAGCATAGACATTCCATCAAATATGTGAGGATCATAAATTTAAATATGGGAATGCTTTAAATAGGGGAAACTACATGATTACATGAATTAAAACAGAAAGTTGTAGATTTAACATGGAATTCACTTGAATAAAGCATGGGAAACTCAAATTCATAGCATGAGGAATTCAAAATCTTTCATGGACTCATACATAGGCTGAATTGAATTAAAATCACCATGAAAACATGAATTAAACCCATCTTAAGCAATCCAAAAATACCATAATAATAGAAAAATTCATTCTTTAATTGAAAAGAGGGTTTTTGGGCTCCATGAGTGAAAGGAACCCATGAATGAATACCCTAAGCTTTTAACTTGAAAGGAAAAATGCTATTATTGATGCTTTCTTAAAGGTTCTTGAACTTGGGGAACATGAATTATTGATTTCTTGGGGAGAAAGGAATTGAATTCTTATACTTATGGGAAGGAGAGGGTTTTCTTGAGAGGAAAATTTGAGAAGAAGGGAAAAATTATGCCCTAGCTGATGCCTAAGTCATGTAATGAATGATAGGGTAGAGGGGGAAAAGATCCAATTGCTCGTCAACCATTTAAATAAAAAAATTGAATGCAACAACATCACCATGATGCGGTCTAATCGCTGTCGTTAAATTTCCTCACCGCGATACAGTCTATCTGAGAATGGGAAAATGTCCAGACTACCCTTGACTTAAAATTAAAAACAAACCACGCCCAGTGGTACGACTCCCCTTACCATCAGTATCCTAGGTTATAAGTAGTACCCCAACTCATTCCCAAGACTATGCCAAGACCCTACACACTATTTTCTTTATGACTCAACCTTACCCACTTGTACCTAAAGGTATGAGTCATACACCGAACCGTACCCACATCTTGTACCTTTGACAAACTTCACAAGACTACTCAATCAAGCATTATACAACTTGTCTTGCAACACTCGTATCTTTAGATAAACCTTATACCTTGATAAGTCGTACCTTTTCTAGTAACCAAGCCAAACACACTACCTTGTGTACGATTCACCCTCAAGCCATTCTAATACCTGTTTCTAAGGTATGAATCATACCCTTGAGTTGCACCAAACCCAGTGAGTCCAAAACCAAAGAAAAACTTGCAAGGGTCTTATTTCAGGGTGTTTCAGTTTCCTTCGCTAGGAAAATTTATCCTCGAATGACAGGTAAGTGTAAAAATAAGCACAAGATTACCCATTTAACTTTCCCTCCCCAAAATAAAAGATAAGGACATAAACCAAGATAAAAAGATCAAAAAACATAATTTATACTCCAACACCCCCATTCTTACCCCTAACTAAGTTAGATAACAAAGATGCAAGAGGTACCATTTCTCACCTTTGACCAAGTTAGAAACCAAGATGTGATAAAGAATATATACCCTATTCATGAGTTTTCAAAAGAACCAACATGGATACTTGGACTCTATGTCCACTTTTGCATCCTAAATGATTTTCTTGGACCTTTAGTTCCACCATATAACCTTTACCAAAGCCATATCTTATTTGTGCACAATCGATGAACATACCAATCCAAAATCCTCATCGGGACATCCCTAAAAAGAATAAAGAACCTGAGATACCAATACCACCCAGAGGAAGCAACTAACCTAGGACTATCCATACCTCACCCCAATATAATACATAGATTACCAGAGGAATGGACTCATGCAAGAGAGCAAGTCCCATTCAACTTAGAATTTGTCGAGACATATCACTACGAGAGCTTGAGTCTAGCTATACACCAACTCCATGTTCAAGACTATCCAATGTTAAAGGAGTTAACTTAGGCCACCGAGATCTACTCCATACATCTATCCCAAAACACCACTCTACTTCTATCAATATTATAATATGGGAAACATGAGTGAAGGAAATGGACAAACATATATCCACCCTCTATAACTAAAACCTCCATCCTATAATTGAACACCAAAAACTATACATCTACTATGCTATAGAACAATTCATTAAAACCTTGTCTTACCAAATCTCTCAAGTACCCAACACAACTATTGGTAAATCTACCAATCATAACATTCAAGCCTATGAGTTATATACCCGCAGTATGATCTATCCATCCAAAAATCTAGCCCTTTTACAACCTTCATAAGGTTTTCACCACCTATTCCTCTCCTAACCATTTCCCACGACAACAACCTTACCTTACTTTCTAAAACCTTAAATCTGGGAGTCACCCTAGACTCTTCCCTACTTAGAGACTTCTATATTCCCCATTTAACAACATCACCATGCTCCTTAATGCTATTACAATCCTAACATAAGAAAAAATCATTTAAGGAACCAAATTACAAGAATTACCCATGATACACAAGGTAAGACAAGGACTCCTAAAATAAGATGTGACACCATAGGCACGAAGGACCTCACAACAACCACCTAGAACATAATGGGGAATCATCTCGACCAACCCATATAGAAAAAGAGTCCTTAAGACTAGACACCAAAAGAAACACAACCATATATACCATGAGTAACTAAACACAAGGTCAAGGATCATATCCAGGTAAAAAAGTGAATTCAAAAAGGACCCCAGGAAATTCATTAACCACCAAAATCAAACCAAAGAAAGACCTTCTAGGTTAGAATCTTTAACATAGACCAAATAATAAAGACACTCATTGGAGATCAACTTCTAAGTTCTATGTAACACTCTAACTTTTTGAACTGGGATGCTACACAGTGCTCATGACCCCAAAGGACCACAAGCTAACCCATGAAGATATCTATACCAGCATACTACATAATATATCATAAAATGCGAAAACATGAACATGAAAGGCCATAAGGTTCGAATATACTGAGTATATGAGTGAGGTAGCCTAAATACAAAGGGTTATATCCATGAACAATGCTAACTAATATGAATGTGAGAATACATACATGCATAAATAACTATAACTGAACTCGTGATGATGCAGACTACTGAGTCTGAATGCTGGTGACATGACTTTACTATTACTGAGGTACTGAATAGATTATTGACTATTTTTGACAGTTCAAAATATGAAAAACTGGTTTGAATGACTGTGTCCAACAGTCCTAAAACTGAATACTGGTAATATGAGCTATGACAATTGATATAGCTGATATAACTGTAATGATTGGACTAATTAATATAACCGATACTAAGCGACTGTATCTGACAGTCCAAGTTCTGATAGAACTATCTGAGTTCCATTCTACTTGGAGTAACTAAATCTGAGATCAATCCTATCTAGTGGGTGATCATGAGTATAATGATAATAAGGATGATTCAACTTAGTCTGAGATCAGTCCTATCTAGTGGGTGATCTTTAAATCTAATGATTTTGATACTGATTAATCATAGTTGAGATCAGTCCTACCTAATGGGTGATCTTGAAGTCAATTTATAATGATAAGCATTGACTGTATCTAACAGTACTAAATATGTACTACTAAGCTAAGTTGACTGTGTCTGAAAGCTCTGATTCAGTAATTGAAACTATGGGATATGTTCATATAACCAACATGCCCCAAGCTAAGCTGACTGTGGTATAATCTCTACCCTGACTGGAAAAGGGTCAGTACTGCACCACCAGTAAAGACATCTACTATGGAGTCAGTCGTAATCTAGAGGGTGACTCCAGGGATCAGTCCTATACATATAAATGTGCTAACGGGTGACCCCTGAGTATGTCGGTCCTATCTAATGGGTGACATCTGATACCTACACAGGCAACGTAGTTCTAGAACTTAGGGATCTCAGTCCTATTCTAGCGGGTGAGCCCCCATCCTTAGGTTCTCTTGGTGCTGAATCCTACTCCTATCTGAAAGAAATTGAACTGCATAACTGGGCTAAACTAAATAACTTAACTAACTTATTTGCTGAAATGATACTAATTAACTAAACTGATACTAGTGGTATTGTTTATCATAACTAAAACTGAGTTTTCTGGATTTCGATGAAGGATGGAATATAATGAGTTCTGAGGACTGATTAAGAGTCCTGAAGTTACTGAGATTTACTGTGATTACTGAGGTTACCGAGCACTGAGATTACTAAGAATACTAAATTACTGGGATTATTGAGTTTTCCTGAGTCACATGATTGACTGATTTCTATAGATCATGGCTTGATTGAGAGTATTGTGAAAACATAACATGGCTCTAGGCATACAGCTACATTTTTCGGATACAAGTACCCGCAGGACTCGATGGAAGGAAACTGACACACATGACTGACTTAGTCATAAGAGTAGTGTCCATAATCCATAATATCATAAATAAGGGATTTCATACTAAGCATGGTTCTCAACAATCTATTTCATTGAAGGGAATTTCATACAACATGTATATACTTGCATAGCTTTCAATATCATGCTCATTACATAGTACAACCACAATCCATAATATCATAAATTTGGGAATTTCATAAAGTACATGGGTATTCTACATCTCGTACATAAGTGGGTTTTGCAAGTAAGCATAACATAATTCCATAAGACTAGTTCATGAGTAATCCAACAGTGTTCACAAGACACATTATCAACATGGATGACATTGAATCATAGAGGCCTATCATGAATCCTTCACTTAGTCACAATTTAGCTATAATGCATGATTTCTAGTATCTTAGGTATTTTATCAAACACCTTATATTCACAACTTAGGCATAGGTGTAAACCATACAATTACTCATCATAAATAATCAAACTTACATGTTTTCAACTCATATGATGTCATAGATTCATAATAACACATAAAGATTCTATCTTGGCATCATTCAACACATAAACATGATCAACAATCCATTTATAACATGAAAACCATAATATATAGTTTTTAAAAAAAAAGGGTTCTTGAACTTCATGGATGAAAGGAGTCCATGAATGAACACACACATACCTTAGAAAGGAAACCTTGATGATTTGCTAGAGAGTTCTTGGATTGGGAAACTTAATTCTTGATTATCTTAGAAAAAGGCTTGAATCTTGCTTTTGAGAGATGAGTTTGATAGAAACCCTAATCTTGTAGTTGAGAATTTAAGAAATGGTTTTTAAGATGCTTAACTGAAGAAAATGGGAAAAATTATGCCTCTTTAGGGTTATAAGTCATGGAAGGTAAAGAAAATGACCAAAATACCCTTAAATTGCTGGAAAAATTTACTTGACGCCATCCGTGACAGCCGTCAGGTCTGTGATAGGCCATCACGAATGGCCATCACAAACGGGATCCAAATTCTTGATTTTCTACCCAGGGTAGACAACGTCATCAGAAATGTCATCAGAATGTGATGACGTCGTCAAAAAGTTCGTCAGAAACGTTGTCATCATTTTCCAGCTTGACATGTGGGAATAAAACGGGGATAACTCTTTACTACGATATCGGATTTAGGTGAAATTGGTATCATTGGAAAGATAATTCAAAGAGATTTCATTTTATATATATTAAACCACCCATTTCATCATATATAACAAGTTATGGTTGATTGAAGTTGACCCAAGTTTTGACGCTCACTAAAACTTGAACGATAGGAAAGCTTTCAACTTGTACTTGAGTTAGGGGACCTCTATGATCTAAATTCATGATCAAATAGATTCCCACACTACATAATTGATTAACACACTAAATTTATATAGGATTTGAGGATTTTGAAAGATCCACGCATAGGAATGATAGATTTTCATTCTAGTCCAAAATATGGGATATTACAATATCTCCCCCTTGGGAACATTCGTCCTTGAATGATACTCGCTGATATGAGAGAAAATACAACTTACACGAATATATAGCATGAATGACTGATCATGATTTCATGGCTAACATGACTAAAAACTGAGCATATCATACTGTACATACATATCTGATGCATGGGTAGCTGATTTATGAATGTAGGACTAAGTATTCTGATAAACTGAGTTTCTCAAACTGAGAATGCATATCTGATGCTTAACTAATCTGTTCAATCCATGCATATCTGATGCATGATTATATGACTGACATGATACGTGAATGCATGATTGAAAGTACTGATATACTGACCACGCATATCTGATGCGTGAATACATGACTGAACTGACTTACGAATATGCAATTGAACATGCAATAGTAAAGGCACTAAGATTGAACTGAAACATGAGAACATGATTGGTTCTGCTACATGACATATGGACTGAATATCATGAACTAAATTGAACCTCTGAATACTTGACTTATAGCTGAGGTTTAACTTGAAGGTCAACTTATGAGTACCCTCTATTCTAGACTGAACTCGTTATGCAATGAGAAATTGAAGGATCTAAGGCATGTGAGCATTAAGAGAAAGTGGGGTATCTCCCCCTTGGGATGCTATGTCCCTCTAAGAATGCTTACCTTACGGAGATACTGGGTGATGCACAGGGCATATACGAACTAGATTACAACTAAACTTTGAGAGTCTGAAACTAATGCATGATGCATGAGATGAACTGAACTTGTAAATACTAGGAGGTTCTACCTTGAAATAGTTACATTTTCTGAGATTTTGGATAGCATGAATAGATGCAAGGATAAGAAAATAAACTATACAAATCTGACTGCTCACTGGCACGACATGAATACTAATACAAGGGAAACTTTCCTAAAACATCTCATAGCCTCCTGCACATAGGTGTGCTGCACAATACACACATGTACAAGACTCTACTAGATGCGACTTTCATACTTTCTAGGACTCTATTGAACCTTAGGCTCTGATACCAAGTTTGTAACATCCCAATTTTCTGAATTAGAATGCTACACGGTGCTCATGACCCTGAAGGACCACAAGCTAACCCATAAATGATATCTATACCTGTATACTACATAATATATCATAAAATGCAGAAATATGAACATGAAAGGCCATAAGGTTTGAACTGAATAAACGTATGATAACAAAATATCTGAAAAAGGTATAACAATACCAAAACACGTCATAAATACTAAAAATAATGAGATCTGAATATCTAATCTGATATTTTGTCTGAAAGCCTCTAATTGAACTGAATAAAGAGTTGAAAGAACATATCTCCAACTAAATCTATCTAGCAACTAAATAGTTAATGTAGCAATAATCATATTATCCTCGAAAGAGAAGGACTCATTGCAAACTCTGAACATTAGAATGCTACTACTGATCTGGAGCTCGTGCCTCTGAACCTATGGTGTAATATAAGAGAAAGCACCATAGCGCAAATGCATCAGTACGTCTGAATGTACTGAGTATATAAGTGAGGTAGGATACATGCAGAGTGTTATATGCATGAACAATGCTAATTAATATGAACGTAAGAATACATGCATAAACAACTATAACTGAACTCATGATGATGCTGACTACTGAGTCTGAATGCTGACGACATGACTTTACTATTACTGAGGTACTGAATAGATTATTGACTATTTCTGACAGTTTAAATTATGAAGAACTAGTTTGAATGATTGTGTCTAACAGTCCTGAAACTGAATACTGGTAACGTGAGCTATGGCAACTGATATAGCTGATATAACTATAATGATCGAACTAATCGATATAACTAATACTAAGCGATTGTATCAGACAGTCTAAGTTCTGATGGAACTATCTAAGCTCCGTTCTACTTGAAGTAACTAAATCTTAGATCAGTCCTATCTAGCGGGTGATCGTGAGTATACTGATAATAAGGATAATTTGACTTAGTCTGAGATTAGTCCTATCTAGCGGGTGATCTTTAAATCTAATAATTCTGATACTGATTAATCATAGTTGAGATCAGTCCTAGCTAATGGGTGATCTTGAAGTCTATTTACAATGATAAGCATTGACTGTATGTAACAGTACTGAATCTGTACTACTAAGCTGAGTTGACTGTGTCTTAAAGCCCTGATTCTATAACTGAAACTGTGGGATGTGTTCATCTAACTGACATGCCCCAAGCTAAGCTGACTGTGGTCTAATCTTTGCCCTGACTGGAAGGGTGTCAGTACTGCACCACCAGTAAAGACATCTGCTGTGAAGTCAGTCCTAATCTAGCAGGTGACTCCTGGGATCGATCCTAGATATATAAATGTCCTAACGGGTGACCCCTGAGTATGTCAGTCCTAAATAACGAGTGACATCTGATACCTATGCTAGCAATGTAGTTCTAGAACTTAGGGATTGCTTCTAGAGATCTCAGTCCTATTTTAGCGGGTGAGCCCCCATCCCTAGGTTCGCTCGGTGCTGAATCCTACTCGTATCTAAAAGAAACTGAACTGAATAACTAGGCTAAACTAAATAACTTAACTAACTTATTTGCTGAAATGATACTAATTAACTGAACTTATACTAGTGGTATTGTTTAGTGCAGCTAAAACTGAGTTTTCTGGATTCCAATGACGGACGGAATATAATAAGTTCTGAGGAATGATTAAGAGTATTGAAGTTACTAAGATTTACTGTGATTACTGAGGTTACTAAGCACTGAGATTACTAAGAATACTGAACTACTGAGATTATTGAGTTTTCCTGAGTCACATGACTGACTGATTTCTATAGATCATGGCTTGACTGAGAGTATCGTGAAAACATAACATGGCTCTAGGCATACAACTATATTTTTTTGGGTACAAGTACCCCCAGGACTCGATGGATGGAAACTGACACACATGACTGACTTGATCATAAGAGTAGGGTCCATAATCCATAATATCATAAATAAGAGATTTCATACTAAGTATGGTTCTCAACAGTCTATTTCATTGAAGGGAATTTCATACATGTATATACTTGCATAGCTTTCAATATCATGTTCATTACATATTACAACCACAATCCATAATATCATAACTTTGGGAATTTCATAAAGTACATGGGTATTCTACATCTCGTACATGAGTGGGTTTTGCAAGTAAGCATAGAATGATTCCATAAGACTAGTTCATGAGTAATCCAACAGTGTTCACAAGACACATTATCAACATGGATGACATTGAATCATAGAGACCTATCGTGAATCCTTCACTTAGTCACAATTTAGCTATAATGCATGATTTCTAGTCTCTTAGATATTTTATCAAACACCTTACATGCACATATTGGGCATAGGTGTAAATCATATAATTACTCATCATAAATAATCAAACTTACATGTTTTCAACTCATATGATGTCATAGATTCATAATAACACATAAAGATTCTATCTTGACATCATTCAACACATAAACATGATCAACAATCCATTTATAACATGAAAACCATAATATATAGTTTTAGAAAAAAAAAAGGGTTCTTGAACTTCATGGACGAAAGGAGTACATGAATGAACACACGCATACCTTAGAAAGGAAACCTTGATGATTTGATGGAGAGTTCTTGGATTGAGAAACTTAATTCTTGATTATCTTAGAAAAAGGCTTGAATCTTGCTTTTGAGAGATGAGTTTGATGAAAAACCTAATCTTGTAGTTAAGAGTGTAAGAGAGGGTTTTTAAGATGATTAATTGAAGACAAATGGGAAAAATTATGCCTCTTTAGGGTTATAAGTCGTGGAAGGTGAAGGAAATGACCAAAATACCCTTGCAAAAACGCCCTTCAATTACTGGAAAAATATACTTGACGCCATCCGTGACAGGCCGTCAGGTCCGTGATAGGCCGTCACGAATGGTCGTCACAAAAGAGGTCCAAATTCTTGATTTTATACCCAGGTCTGACGGCGTCGCCAGAATATGACGACGTCATCAAAAAGGTCATCATAAATGTGATAGCCCATCAGAAACGTCGTCACCGTTTTCCAGCTTGACATTCTGGAATAAAATAGGGATAATCTTTGCTCCGATATTGTAGTTAGGAGAAATTGGTATAGTTGGAAAGATAATTCAAAGAGCTTTCATTTGATATATAGTAAACCACCCAGTTCATTCTATACAATGAGTTATGGTCGATTGAAGTTGAACCAATTTTTGACGCTCACTAAAACTTGAACGATAGGAAAGCTTTCAACTTGTACTTGAGTTAGGGTACCTCTATGATCTAAATTCATCCCAAAATAGATTCCCACACTGTATAATTGATTAATACACTAAATTTATATAGGATTTGAGGCTTTTGAAACATCCACGCATAGGAATGACAGATTTTCATTCTAGTCCAAAATGTGGGGTATTACATTCTAGGATATAATACAACCTTACCTTTATTAGCTAGGGAATGAAGCCACTACCAAATTCCAAAACTGACTCAACAGGGAGCCTAACAAGTCTGACAATCTAACTAATAAAAAGCACTAGTGGAACCAATCCATCCTCCGAATGGCATCGTAATCCACCACATCTGAGTAAAACAAATCAACCACGAATCCTTTATTACCAATAGATACCACACACCCTCATAGAATCTTTTGGAAATCGAAGAGTCGCCTACTAGGTAGAAATAGAAGAAGAAAAGAGTTTGAAATAACCTTAGGATCACATCCAGAATACATAAACATAAATGGGGACAGAAAAGATAGAGGACCCTGAAACAAAGTAAACCATACACACCATAAAGAAAGGAGTTCTCAAAATACCAGTGTTGGTATCAAAAGTTGCATCAAAGTCCCATCGAATATTAGGAGCATTGAGAAGATCCTGGCCATTATCGAAGCCAGAGGTAGTAGCTAATACTTTATTTGCCCAAGCGATAACCCTTATGGGACACCTCCATGACACAAGACCCAACTGACTATAACTAAAATACTAATTCCTTCCTCCCTTGCAACAGCCATGGTGCAACCAACCATAAAATCTATAAAGAAAATTTGATGATAATGATTGGGACCCTCATAGGGAAAACCAGAAGCTGCGACCCCTGATCGCGTCTATGCCTCATGTGTTAAACTAGATCCATCAATATTTTTTTAATAGAATAGATAAGTTTCCATAACTTTAGTTGATGACATAATCTGAAGAGTGAACCAAGAAAGATTCAGAAAGGAGTTCAAGACCTTAGACTCCATAGCCCAAAAGAATAACTAAGAAAGCAAAACATCCTAAATGCCTCGTAGCTTCTTAATTATAAATATGGTGCATGACACATCTATAAGCAAGAATATATGACAAGGCTTTATGGACACACCATGACACTAGAATCTGGCTCTGATACTAACCTGACATAACCCGAACCAGGGCCTTGTCGTAATGGGCAATCCCAAGTTCAACCAGGACCGATAATAGCCCCCATTACTGAACCCTACCACCAAATGCATACCTTCAGTCAGTTAGAGTCTGAACATATTACAAGATTGTGTATCCAACCATGTGGTGACTCAAGGACAAGTCTATAACTGAGACCAACCCAAAAAATTCCTACCACCTAATATCCAACTAAACCAATGCGGAAGCCATAAATCAATACCATAGTAATAAGTCAATGTAAGTATATATATGCGTAACATAAATAACCCATACCATACTATACCTAAGTCCACAGTTGTCCATACAAAGCCTCTAGAACAACCAAAGAGTATCTAGTCGGGACATTCCCCCTACTATAGGCAAAACCATAGTTGTAATGGTCTTAGCGACGGTCCGTCACTAGCTTGACGTTCTGTCATCTTGGTCGACGCACTTGGGCCAGAAGAGAGAGTCACTACCTTGGTTGCGATGATTTGGGCGACGGTCCGTCGCAAGCTCGACGGTTCATCAACCTGTCCATCGCACCTAGGAAGTTTCGAAAGCTCTTATTAAAACGGCCATAACTTACTTATCCAATGTCAAATTTTGAAGAAATTGGTATCGATGGAAATCTTATTCAATTATCTACGTGACAAAAAATCGATATTAGGGAAATTATACATGGTTTAAAAGATTTCTCACTTGAGAAGTCACTTCTCAATCTTTTTGGGCCAGATTTACGCTTCACTTGACACGCTCTAAGGCTCAGACTATGAGAGAATTTTGTGGGGTCATACAATATCTCCCCCTTGGAATATTTGTCCTTGAATATTTCTTGATAGGCTAAGAATACTTATTGACTGAACTTACTTAAGGAATAAGAATATCTGAAAAATGACTATGCAACTGGAACTATTGATATTCTAAGTTCTCATACTGCGCATGCATATCTGATACATGGAATACTTAACTGAAGCTACTCATAAGATGAATTCTCATAATAGACATGCATATCTGATGCATGGATACATAACTGAGTTATTTTCATGAAAGCCTTTCTGAAATTTCTGATAAGCTAAGCTTCTTTTACTGAACATGCATATCTAATGCATGAATGTCTGACTGAACTGTCTCTTGAAAGCATGACTGACTATGTAATGATATCTAATGCAAAGCTTGTAATGAGAATCTGAGGATGAAACTGAATGGGTTTAATGAATGGAAAACATCGGGGAGTTATAGGGTATCTCCCCCTTGGAACACTATGTCCCTCTAAGAACACTTACTTCACTGACATACCTGAGAAAACTGAAGTGATGCTCAAGGCACCTATGAACTAGATCATAGCTGAACCTCAAGAATCTGAAACTAATGCATGACTTATGAACTGAACTTATCTTTTAACTACTAGGATTTTCTACCTTGGAATGGTTATCTTCCTGAAGATTTTGGATAGAATGGTTATATGAAAGATAAGAAACAAACTATATGAATCTGATTGCGTGACTGCTAAACTGACCTTCTGGCTTTACCAACTAACTCATGCTGAAACATAAGCTCAAATGGGAGCAAGAAATCTAACAATGCATATCATGAATTGAATATAAAGGACTTATAACATATCCGAATCAATATTAGGGAACCTTTCCTGATCATGGTGAGTCTGAAGCACATAGAGTCTTTTCTAATGTTGACCACTATTGGCATCGAAAGTAGCACCCTGCTGACGTAATTCTCTACCTCTCTGAGCTAGCACTCTATATTCTCGTATTCCGTGTCCTGGCCTACCACACCCAAAGCATAAATCACTACCGACTCTACATGCACCTAGGTGATTCTTTCCACACTCTCTATAAAGTGGATAGGTACAAACACTACTAGCACTACCCTAGGCTTTGGAGACTGGAGCTCTATCATGATTGACATCCCTGAACTTTGGTGCGAGTACACTAGCTGAGGATAGAGCTAAAACTGAAAACTTCTGACTATGCTGAGAATGGTTATCACCCTGTGACCCTGCCTGAGAGAAATTATGAATACCTATTATAGCTTTTTTACTCACTCTCTCTCTTTTCTTTGTCTTATCTACTTTAATCTATTACACATGCATCATCAATCTAGCCAGTTCAATATCTCTATTGAGCATAGCAGTCCTTACACTCTTTCAACAATAACCTGGATACACCAGTCACAAACTTACTCATACTCGCTCTAGGGTCAGCTATCAAATCGGGAGCATACCTAGATAAATGATTTAAATTAAGACAATAATCCTTCACTATCATAGAGCCTTGCCTCAGGTTCATGAACTCTTCTACCTTAGATTCTTTCATCTCTAGCAGGAAAAACTTATCTAGAAAGGCAACCTAAAATTCCTACCAAGTCATGGGGGCTGCATCCTCCCCTCTACTCTTCTTCCAAACTACAACTCATTCATGAGCAATATCCTTCAACCTATGGGATGTTAGTTCTACACTCTCCTCTTCAGAAATATGCATAATCTGGGTGATCTTCTTTACCTCCTCTAGATAAAGTTGTAGGTCCTTACCTATTCTGACCTAAAGAATTTTGGCGGGTTCATCTCATGAAATCTCTAATTTTGGCTGCGGTTAAACCCTCATATTGCTAAGGTAGGGACACAGCCTGACGATTACTCTGAACACTAGTTTTCACAGCTTGGGCTAGCACCTGAAAAGCTACCCAATTCTCTGCATCTGATACATTCTCATTCTCAGGATCTACTAGCTAAGGTGGCTAGTCATCAACCCTATGGGCATTGTCTCTGCGAGGAGGCATACTCTGTAAATAAAAAGAAAGAATGGATAAGACTAGAATCAATTGGAACTTATGCATACTTGCATAATATGAACACTGAAAGAAGAGAGATTGTTCCTAAAAACATCTTATAGCCTCTTATACATAAATGTGGTGCGTAACATACCTATGCACAAGACTCTAGTAGATATGGCTTTTCAGATATCCTAGGACACTATTGAACCTTAGGATCTAATGCTAAGTTTGTAATGACCCGAGACAACCCCCTAGTCGTTACACGATGCTCATGATCCCGAAGGACCACAAGCTAACCTTCTACTGATATTTGTACCTCATCTCTGCATAATATAATATAATATAATAAATATGGAAAACTAGCGAAAAACTTGCCATAAGGTTCAAAATATCTAAAATACTCAAAACTAAAAATTGAATACTGATATATTTGTTCCAAAAGCCTCTAGACTGTTTGAACTGTGGAGTTGATGGGATATGTCCCCAACTAACTCTGTCTACTAAAAATAAACTAAATCTGATACAATAATAAAATAAGAATCATCCTCAAATAAAGAGGACTCATTGCTACTTCTACTGCTGCTAACTGGAACTTAGCTGCTAAGGGTACTCTGGATCTCGTGTCTCTGAACCTATGGTGTAAAGTAAAACACCATAGCGCAAATGCATCAGTACGTGGGAATGAACTGAGTATGTAAGATGAGGTAAGGCTAAATGCAAAGGCTTATGCATGAACAAGTACTTAACTGAATAATCATAAGAGTACTGAATGAGGATATATGCATAACTGAAATCATTATGACTTTAAATACTAAAACTCGGGTACTGCTTTACTGACATTTAAACTCACTACTAATACTCAATACTGAACAACTGAAACTTCTAATATTGATAACTGAGTACTAAAGTTGAGATCAATCCTATCTAGCGAGTAATCTTGAAAACTAATGATACTGAAGCTGATTAACTGAATTTACTCATATCAATAACTGAGTTCTGAGCTTGCTACAATTGAAAAAATCTGAGATCAAACCTCTCTAACGGATTATCCCTGAATCTACTACCAATGATATGGAATGATTATGTTTGAGATCAAACCTATCTAGTGGAAGATCTCTTAATCTGATAATGAGAATAATCAACTGAACCTGAGATTGAGATTAGGCTTATCTAATGGGTGATCTCTGGATCTATTAGTACTGATACTAATTAACTTTATGAGAGACCAAGCCTATCTAGCGGGTTGTCCATGAATCTATGGAACTATCTGAGTTTTGTACTGAGATAGGTGACTATATCTGATAGTCCTGATTTTTGAGTTCTACTCTGAAGACTAATACTGAAACTGAAACTATGGTAGTTCTCACTTAACCAACATACCCCAAATCTGAACTAGTGGGGTCCAACCTGTAACCCTAACTGGAAGGGTATCAATACTATGACATGGGTAAATACCTCTACTCTAGTCAAGCCTCTCTGACGGGTGACCCTGAATAGGAATTCAAGCCTAAGGCAGTATGATAGTCAAGCCTTTATCTAACAAGTGACTCCTGGTCCTATACTGGCCACGCAGTTTAGGGGTTCAGGGATTGCTGCTAATGACTCTACCTCTCTAACGGGAAAGTCGTCATCCCTACACTCACTCGGTGCTAGCTCCTACTCCTAACTAAAAGACTTTGGATTGATTCTTAACTGAATTTAAACTGAGTTAAATCTGTTACTGATCATATTTCTTAAATGATTTGACTGAGTTAAGCTGAGTTTACTTGGTTTCATTATCTGATTGAATACTACTGAATCTCATTATCTAACTGAATGATACTGAGATCTGAATAGATTACTTGAATGCTATTGGTATCTGAACTGAACACTTGAATACTACTAGATCTTAGCTGAGTACTGAACTAAGGATAGATTGCTAATGATACTGAGGTTACTTAAGTTCGGTAACTGTCTGAGAGTACAGAGTTCTATAACTTACTTAGTTTTGAGAATCGTGGCTTGACTGAGATTATCGTGAAAATTGACACAGGCTCTAGACTACAGCTAATTTATTGGTTATAAATACCCCCACGACTCGATAACATAAAAGTAAAATATAACCATTCTTGAATAATCATGACCATGTACATTCATTCACCATCACAATCACTAAAGCATCTCTTCAAGCATTTAGAAATCATAAATATGTGATAATATAGGGAGACATGCTATTGGTTCATACTTCATTCAACAAGGTCTTTCATCAAACACTTGACATGCATTAAAGAACACATAATTGGGGAATTTCATGCTATCATGTCATAATTCATTCACTAAGGCTTTTCAACAAACACTTGGCATGCATGAGCTTCCACATAATTGAAGATTTTTAGTCAACATGCTATACGGCTCTAATTCCTTCACATAAGCATTTTATCAAACATGTGGGGGGTATGCTTTGTTTATTCAATAATTTCTAAACTTAATTGACATGAACACATCACTTAACAAAAAACTTGAAGAGGGTTTAGCATGAACATCACATACTAGGGCTAAAGCTTGAAAACCCTATAATCAAAACATGAATTAAAACACAATAATAGCATGAACTTCAATTTCAACCCACATGAATCATGAAAACTCATAAACATAAGATCTTTGAAATTTAGAAAAGGATTCTTGAGCTTCTTGGATGAAAAGAACCCAAGAATCAACATTTGCATACCTTAGGAAACTCTTTTATGAAGGCTCTTGGAGAGATTCTTGATTTTCTTGATTTCTCTTGAAGAAGGGTTTTGATCTAGTTCTTAGGTTTTTGATCTTGAAACAAACCCTATTTGATGTTATGGATGAGAAATAAAGCCATCAGTTTCGTTCAAGATATATAAGTGTAAAAAGGGTGGGAAAAGACCAAAAAGCACTTTTTAAAAATGACTTTAAAATATTGAACAGGATTTACGATGGTCGGAGTGATGGTCTATTATTAGTCTGATGGCCTGTCACATCGTCCGTTGTACATTGGTCAGAAAAAAGCCACACTACCTCAGTTGTAATGGTCTTAGCGACGGTCCGTTACTAGCTTAATGGTCCATCATCTTGGCCATTGCACTTAGGCCAGAAGAGAGATTCATTGCCTTGGTTTTGACAGTTTGGGAGATGGTCCATTGCAATCTCGACGGTCCGTCAACCTGTCCGTCACACCTGGGCGGTTCCAACTGCTCTTAGTAAAACAGCCATAACTTCCTCATTCGATGTCAGATTTTGATGAAATTGGTATTGACAGAAATCTTATACAATTATCTACATGAAAAAAAGTCGACATTAGGGAAATTCTACACGGTTTAAAATATTTCTTATTTGGGAAGCCATTTCTTAATCTTTTAGGGCCATATTTACGCTTCACTTGACACGCTCTAAGGCTCAGACTACGAGAGAATTTTATGGGATCTTACACTTTGTGTTCGGGATCTAAGTATGAAAAGGATCTGTATGAGTTTCTTGATATAGTTTAGAAGGTGATTGATATTATGGGCATCACTTTGAGTGAGAGTATAGAGTTAGTTTCATATCAGTTGAAGGATATAGCTCACACCTAGTTTAAGCAGTAGAAGGAGGATCGTAATGTTCAGGCAGAGCCTATTGAGTGGGAGGAATTTGCCACCACTTTCATAGATAGGTCCTTCTCATTAGAGTTAAGAGAGGATAAGATTCATGAGTGAATTTGGGTGGCATGAGTGTGAAGGAGAACTCGCTTAAGTTCACTCAGTTGGCGAGGTATGCTCCTAATGTGGTGGCCAACAATAGGTCTAAAATGAGTAAGTTCGTGTCTAGTGTAGATGATAGTAGGGTTAAGGAATTTAGGACTATTATTTTGATTAAGGATATGGACTTATCTAATCTTATAGTTCATGCTTATCAGATTGAGAAATAGAAGCTTAAGGAGAAAGAGAGAGAATAAGTGTAATACCCCAATCGTTCCTTAATCCTAAATCTGTCTTTTGAGTGGATAGAGGTGGCTTACAAAGTTTTTGATATTTATATTATGTTGTATTTTTTTAATTTCTACATTTTACATGTAGAGCATTGAATAAGCTTTCCATCGATACCAATTTCATCAAAATCGGACATCGGATGAGGAAGTTATGGCCATTTTGCTAAGCGATGTCGAAATTGCCCAGGCCTAATGGTAGACCTGAAGGACCGCCAAGTCCTTGGTGGACCGTCAGTTGTCCCATCAAGCCAAGGCATTAACCCCTTTTTCTGTCCATCATGCGATGGCCAAAATTGTGGGTCGCTAAAAATTTGACGAACCGTAAAGAGAACCGTCAAGTCGAGGCAGAATGTCCCATTTCTGACCCACGAGTGACGGATGATCTGGTGGACCATCAGTTTCCTGATGGATCATCACTTCAATTATTACATCGAGGCAGAATGTCCCAGTTTTGGCACTCAAGTGACGGACAATATGGTGGACCATCAGTTGCTCTGACGGACTGTCAGTTCGACCGTCACAGACCCCGATCAACAATTTTTAACTCTTTTTAAAAGGGCATTTTGGTTTTTTCCGCCCATTTTGGTCTTGTGTATATATATATCCAAGCAGATGAGAAAACCTCATTTTCTCTCATTTCTCTTCTAAGAAATATCTAGAAGCTAGGGTGTCTCTCCAACGTAAAATCCAATCTTCTTCCAAGAAAATTCAAGAATCTTCCATAGAGTTTCAAAGTGGTTCAAGAATCAATATCTCCCGGTCAAAGACTTCAAGAAACCTAATTCAAGAGTGTAAGAAGGAGTCAAAAACAAGTCTCTTCATCTTAAATTCCTAATCCAAGGTATGTGGGGATTGAACAAAAACACTCCTTTCGTTCTTGTACCCAAAGATTTAATTTTTACTATTTATTTCCATGAAATTGCAAAGTGGGTTTACACCCAAATTACTTTATTAATGATTTTATGAGATTTGAGTTGTTCAAGTTCGATATACATGATTATTTCATCATCTTATTTCTTAAATTGAGAACTTACGCCATGAGTTGTATATTGCTACCATGAATTGATGATTTCTAAGTGATTTAAGATAGGTGTCATGATTTAAGCTTTTTCTATGAGAAGTTTGATTATTGAATATATATTGATATTTAAGCTTGAGAGTCAAGAATGGGCTCTTTGATGTTTTCCTGAAGTTCTGATAGTTGATGTGATTTAATGAGCAAGTACATTTGAGGTTGAGAAAGTTTGCTTTAAGTTTGAGTCGAGTTAGGAATCCACAAGTTATTTATGATTTCCAAATGAGATATTTATGATTTGGTCTCTATGATAGACCCTTAAGTTGATTAAGGTAGATTTCCTAATGTGTTCTGAGCTTAAGTCTGGGAGTAGTATTTAGCACCAAGCAAAAAATATGGTATTTCCCCAAAAATACGTCCCACCGTAGGATTAAGATTTAGGGCCAAAGGACAAGACAATGATAACTAAAGTTAAGGTTCTACTCTGATGGCAAGAATAGAACTTCTCTCCCCAACGTGGGCAAGATGTTGAACTCCATGCAAGCTCACATTGTTTATGTCGGTTATAAGAAACTCTCAAGTCTATAATAGTCTAAGTTTCATGAGTTACCGAGTCACTCTAAGTCTTGAGTTGAAGAGTTTGAGCTGACCATAATGATTTATGAGATTTATAATGCTTGTATTACTATTGATGATTTAGAAGGAATATATTTCAATTAATTCAAGCGAAGAGAGTCATTATTGTTAGCATGCATGATTTTCTTATATATTTATGATATTTTTTTTAAATGTTCCATACACCCCCTCGTACTCAGTACATTCCCAAGTACTGATTCATATACTTTTTTGTGTTCTATAATCCCTCATGATGTAGGTTTCGGTGCTCAGTCTCAGCAGCGACAGTGATCTTTGAGTACCTTCATCTATATTTCTGCAGTTGATGAGTTCTCATATTTTGAGGACCTAGGTCTCTGATTTTGTCATATTGGTAGATAGTTATTTCCTTTCAGTTCAGTCCGAGTCAGTTGGGGACCTGTCCCAATGGCTTCTCAGTCTTATGTAGTGGAGGCTTTGTCAGACTAGAGTACTAGTATGTATAGAACTGTAGTATTTTGATTATACAGGACAGTATTTCTTTGTATTCCAGTATGTTCTTGACATGATTATTCTTCCTTATTACAGTGTCATTATTGTCATAATGAGTTATAAAAGTGAAGACAGGCTTAGAGGGTTAGCTTGACGCCGCGTATAGCCTTAAGCACCGTGCGACGTCCTAGGATGGGGTCTTGGGGCATTACTATAAGAGGGCCAAAACAGGTATTTTTAACTTTTCTCGGCCAAGGTTGAAAGGTGGAAACCGTTCTCAAGTCTTATTTCTGACAAAAAATTTTAGCCCCTTCTCTATCTTCAGCTAGTGCGCTAATGCCTAAGTTCAAGCAAGATAGTCAAGATAGGGCACCAAGCTCTAAGTCCTAAGGTAGTCTGAATAGCAGTCATATAATCTACTTTATGAAAAATGTGGTACACATCATCAGGGTATATGTAGAGTTGGAAGTGATATGTATTTTGGACGTGGCAAGCTAGGCCACAGAGCTAAAGATTGCCCAAAGATTGGTCGGCAGGGTCAGTCCAACCGTCCTCTAGTTCTAGCCGATTTCCCAACTCAGTAGGGTATCACTTCCAGCGAAGCCAGTGGGTAGCGTCAGAACAGGTTGTATTTCCTCCATACCCAGCATGATCAGGAAAGTTCTCCTGATATAGTTACGGGTAAGTTACAAGTCTTTTATCTCCATGTTTATGTTTTATTAGACCCCAGAGCTTTACTCTCCTTTGTAAATCCCTATATAATTGTTAACTTCAATGTCAGTCCTGAATCTTTAGCAGAACCTTTCTCAGTGTCTACCCCAATGGGTAAATCTATTATATCCAGACAGGTATCCATAAATTTCCCAATTACAATATCTCAGAAAATTACCTTAGTTGATCTTGTGGAGTTATAGATGACTAATTTTGATGTCATTCTCGGCATAGATTGGCTTCACTCATGCTATGCCTCAGTTGATTGCAAAACTAGAGTCGTTCAGTTTTAGTTTCCCAATAAACCAGTCATTGAATGGAGGGGCAGCACCTCTGTGCTTAAGGGTCAGATTGTTTCTTACCTTAAGGCAAGAAAAATGATATCTAAAGGGTGTGTTTACCATCTTGTTAGATTCAAGGACTCTAGTTCCAAGACTCCAAGTCTTGAGTTAGTTTCAGTAGTAATAGAATTACCAGATGTGTTCCCTGAAGACCTTTTCGAAGTTCCCCCTGAAAGGGAAATTGTCTTCGAAATAGATCTCTTTCTAGATATCCAACTTATCTCTATTCCACTCTATAGAATGGCTCCAATTGATCTTAGGGAATTGAAAAAATAGTTGAAGGATCTCTTAGATAAAGGATTCATCAGGCTTAGTATTTCCCCATGGGGCACTCTAGTTTTGTTTGTGTATAAGAAAAATGATTCTCTCAGAATGTGCATCGATTAACATTAGTTGAACAAAGTCATAATCAAGAATAAGTATCCACTCCCCAAGATTAATGATTTATTTGACCAACTTCCTAGTTCCAGTTACTTCTCTAAGAAAGACCTCATATTCGGCTATTATCAGCTCAGAGTTAGAGAATGTTACCTTTCAAAGACAGCTTTCAGAACTCGGTATGATCACTTAAACTTTCTAGTTATCTCTTTTGGAGTAATGAATGCCCCTGCAGCTTTCATGGACTTGATGAACAGAGTGTTCAAGTAGTACTTGGAAATGTTCATCATAGTCTTCATTGATGATATTCTTGTCTATTTTTGTAGTGAAAAAGATCATGCAAACCATCTAAGAATTGTATTACAGACTCTTATAACTCATCAATTATTCACCAAGTTCAATAAGTTAGAGTTTTTGCTAAGATCAATATCTTTCCTTGGCCATATTGCCTTCGGTGATGGCATTTGAGTTAACCCTCAAAAGACAAAAGTAGTGAGAAACTATCCTAGACCCATCTCTCCATCAGATATCAAGAGTTTTTTGGGATTAGCTGGCTATTACAGACTGTCTGAAAGGTTCTTTTTTATTGCATCCCCAATGTCTCAATTGACTCAGAAGAAAGTCAAATTTTAGTGGTCAGATTCTTACGAGAAGAGTTTTTAGGAGTTGAAGACTAGACTCAATTCAGCCCCAGTATTAACTTTGTCAAATGGTTCAGATGGGTTTGTAGTTCACTATGATATTTCAAGAGTTGGACTTGGTTGTGTATTAATGTAGAGAGTTAAGGTCATAGTCTATGCCTCTAGACAGCTTAAACCCCATGAAAAGAATTATCCTACCCATGACCTTAAGTTTGCAACTGTTGTTTTTGCCCTAAAAATTTGGAGAAATTATTTTTATAGGGTTCATGTTGACGTATTCATGAATCACAAAAGTTTACAGTATGTATTCTCGCAGAAAGATTTGAATCTTTAACAGAGAATGTGGCTAGAGTTGTTAAAAGATTATGATATGAGTATGTTTTATCATCTGGGAAAGGCCAATATAGTGGGAGATGCCCTTAGTAGATTATGTAAAGGTAGTGTTGCTTATATTGAGGAGGATAAGAAGAAGTTAGTTAGGGAGGTTCATCAGCTTGCTAGATTGGGTGTTCGATTAATTGATTCAGCTGAAGGTAGAATATAGGTTCAGAATGGTTCATAATCTTCTTTGGTTGCCGAAGTGAAGGAAAATCAAGATAGAGATCCCAGTTTTGATAGGTTAAAGGAAACCATTAGAGATCAGAAAGTAGAGGTTTTATCCCAAGAGGGAGATGGTGTGTTGCATTGTCAGGGCGGGTTATGTGTTCTATGTTTTGATTATTTGAGGCAGGGAATTTTGGCAGAAGTGCATGGTGCACGATATTTCATTCATCCAGGAGCCACAAAGATGTACAGTGACATATGGAAAATCCATTGGTGGAATAGTATGAAGAAGGATATTGGAGAGTTTATGGCTAAGTGTTCAAATTGGCAGCAAGTTAAAGTTGAGCACCAGAGGCCTAGAAGTGCATTATAGGAGTTCAACATCCCTACTTAGAAGTGGGAGGTGGTGAACATGGATTTTGTTATGGGCTTGCCTCGTCCGAGTCATCAACATGATTCGATATAGGTCATTATAGAAAGAATGATTAAATTAGCCCATTTCTTACTAGTTCATACTTTGTACTCAGCTGAGGATTATGCCAAGCTTTATATCAAGGAGTTGGTTAAGTTGCATAGAGTTCTGTTGTCTATCATTTTAGATAGAGGTACTCAGTTTACCTCTCACTTTTGGAAGGCTTTTCAGAAGGGTCTTGGTTCCCAAGTTTATCTCAGTACAATTTTTCATCCTTAGATATATGGTCAGGCAGAGAGGACCATTCAAACCTTAGAAGACATGTTGAGAGCATGTGTTATTGATTTTAAAGGTAGTTGGGATGACCATTTACCCTTGATTGAGTTCGCCTACAACAATAGTTATCACTCCAATATCCAGATAGCTCTATTTAAGGCTCTCTATGGGAAGAGATATAGGTCTCCTATTGGTTGATTTGAAGAAGGTGAGGCTACTTTGATAGGGCTATATTCAGTGTTTGAGGCGATGGAGAAAGTTTATTTAATTCGGGAGAGGTTGAAGACATCCCAAAGCCATCAAAAATCTTATGTGGATATGAGGAGGACAGACCTTGAGTTTGATGTTTATAATTTATTCTATTTGAAAATCTCGCCCATGAAGGGAATGAAGAGATTTGGTAAGAAAGGAAAACTCAATCCCCGATATGTTGGTCCTTAAAGAATCTTGAACCATTTTGGAAGGTATCTTATAAGCTAGAGTTACATAAAGATTTGGCATCAGTCCATCTGGTGTTTCATGTTTCTTTGTTAAAGAAATGTATTAGGGATTCAGTTGTTTTATTCCTTTAGAAAGTACAGTTGTTCAGGATATCCTTTCTTTTGAAGAAGTTCCAATTGAGATCCTAGATCGTTAGATTCGTAGACTAAGTAACAAAAATATTCACTTGGTTAAAGTTCTATGGAAGGATCAGTCCGTTGAGGGAGACACTTGGGAAGTAGAAACAGATATGCGTACCAAGTACCCTCATTTTTTCTCCACAAACTCAAACTCAGCTTGAGGTAACAGTTTTCCTTAGATTAACTCTTTCCCATTCTAAGTTCCAGCTATTTAATCATTCTCATGTTATTGCATGCATTTCAAAATCAGTTCAGTTCATGTAACATATTTCAAACACAGTTATGGAATCATGTTCCAAATCATGCATGTTCAATATACGATCTCAGTTGCCTTAGTTCAGTACTCTCAATCTAATCAGTCTCATTCGAGGACGAATGTTTCCAAGGGGGAATATTGTAATACCCTACACTATTCTTTGTTTGATTCACCTCTTAGTTGCATGCATAAGGGGCTTAAGGCCTAAAAATTTAACTAAGTGTTGGAGACTTAGTCATTTTTGAAGACCACTAACTTTGAGGATTTTTATTTTGGTCTTCCCGATCCTGAGATATTGGCTTTTGAGTTGATTCATGTTTATGGATGTAAGAAGTATGTCTCGAAGAAGTTTCAGATTTTTCGGATGAGGGTTGGGACATGTTTAGATCACGAAACCAGTGGGTCATCACAATAAGCCCGCGTCACAGCTTTATTCTCGTTCTTATGTAGATTGCATTGCGGTAAGGGAATTCAATGACCATGATTAGACCATGTCGCAGTGAAGTTGTGGCATTCAATTTTTGATTTAGATGGTTGAGGGGAAATTGGGTCTTTTTCCCCCTCAACCCAATTGTTCATAACATGACTTGACATCAGTTAGGGCATAATTTTACCCTTTTTCTCCAATTTTCCTCTCAAGAAAACCCTTTCCTTCCCCCAAGAACAAGAGTTCAATTTCTTTCACCCTAAGAAATCAAAAATTCAAGTTCCTCAAGTTTAAGAACCTTCAAGAAAGAATCAAGATTAGCCTTTTCCTTTTAAATTAAAAGCTTAAGGTATGTGGGGTGTTCATTCATGTATCCTTTCACCCATGTATACCAAAAAACCTCTTTTCAATTAAAGAATGGATTTATCTATTATTATGGTATTTTTGTTTGCTTAAGATAGGTTTAACTCATGTTTTCATGGTGATTTTAATTTAATTCAGCCCATGTATGAGCCCATGGAAGATTTTGAATTCCTCATGCTATGAATTTGAGTTTCCCATGGTTTATTCAAGTGAATTCCTTGTTAAATCTACAAATTTATGTTTTCACTAATGTTATCATGTTATTTTCCCCTATTAAAAGCATTCCCATGTTTAAATTCATGATCCCCACATGTTTAATGGAATGTCTATGCTTATAGGTTTTGAGCCATGATCCTTTTCTACTGCTTTTAAGCTTGTTATGACATTCAATGATTATTCAGTGTTGGTGGGTTATGAATACCCAATACTTAAGTGTTTTTACATGAATTTAGATCATTTCAGTCATGATTTAGTTAAACCAGGAATTCTATTATTTACTCAGTTGATGTAATCATGATGAGCACTATCTCTTATGAAATCATGTTCAGTCAAGCTTAGTTTAGTTCAGTTCCAGTATCAGTTCAGTTAGGAGTAGGATTTATCACTGAGTGAACTCAGGGATGGGGGCTCAACTGACAGTAGTGGGTGTGACCTTTAGTAACAATCCTCGAGTTTTAGAACTACATAGCCAGCGTAGGTTGGAGATGTCTACCTGCCAGTTTAGTGGATCCATAGACCCAGTGTTAGTACCTGTGGTGATACTGACATCCTTCCAACTAGGGTTATAGGTAGGACCCCAATTAGCTCAAATTGGGGCATGTTGGTTCAATGATACATCCCACAGTCTTAGTATAGTATTTAGTGTATATTCACTTCAGGTTTTTTTTGACCAAAGCATACAAATTTATAGTAATTCAGTTATATAGATTTTAGTCCTTCAATTTACAGATTATTTCAAAAATATGTAAATGCTTGGTCTTGTATTGTCAGAAATTACAGTTTTTATGTATTCATGCTCCGTCATTTCATGTTGTTCAGTTAGTCCTTATCTCATGCACATAGTACCCCATGCATTTTAGCCAAACCTTATCTCATATACCAGTACATTAAAAGTACTGATCGTATACTTTTATTTGCGCTATGTTGTCTTATAACAAAGGTTCAAATGCTTAGTTTTCCAATCGCTACTTGATAACTCAATGTACACAACAACAGTAGTGGTGAGTCTTCATCCACCGAGGACATGATTGCTTATTCCAATTAATTCAGTGGTCCTTTATATTTAGTCAGATGGATTTAGTTGGGGGCTTGTCCCATCAACTCCTCAGTCATTTAGAGGCTTTTCAGACAAACAATTGGACAGACAGTCAGTTACTTTCAGCTTTTATCCATTATCTCTTTATCAGCTTATCTTTTCCATATATTATATCATTACCATTTTTATCAGTGTTCACAGTAGGTATCAGCTCATGGGTTAACTTGTGGTCATTTATGACCGTAAGAACCATGGTCGCGGCTATGGGGTAGCCTCAAATTGTGACACAGGTATTCTCCCAAGCACCTTCTATTATATAAAAGTCTCCCGCGAGCAACCCATCCATATAAATTTGGACCATCGAAATTTCTATTAGTTTTTCATTCTTGTTTGTTATAGTGGGAGGCTTCGAAGGCCTTTCAAAGTCTATTGCACCATTAAAATTGGTCCAATCACTATCTACAATACCATCAAGTATTGATCCCTTCTCAGAATTTGATGTATAAACATGAGAAAAATGTTATTAAATTGTAACAGGTGATTGACACGTCCTTCTTGGAACCCTTTAGCCTTATCAGTTCACACCTATCAAACTTGACTATAAAATACATGATCTTGTTTGAAGGATCAATGTCTAAGCAGTAAAAAACTGCATTCACAAAATCATTTTACTTTATGTGTGTTGTCACGATAACCTGATCATTAATATATAATTCTCATGCATGAAAGTGGATCCATCCATCTGCACGTACCTTATTCTTCCTACCCCATCAATGTCAAACAATGTTTAATATTTGATCCCCTTCGTGAAGTGGTTTACAAAACTGCAAAGGCTCAATGGGTAACTATTTTGAATGTCAAAGGACTGCATGCCCATCAAGAAAAAACAAGTGTTAGTATGTAATGCACCATGATCGTTGTAATAGTAAACTTATGTTGTTGTTTGATTATTGACTTTGATAATTTTAACTCGTTGCTGGAGATGTAAATGTTATTATTCATTATATTAAATATGTTTTTAATAAATTATGCATCAATAAAAAGAGGTAACCAAACAAGAACTAAATACTACTACAAAAAATATATTCAGCAGATTACCCATCTGTTGCAACAGATGAACATTGGCTGGAAGAATACAATATACTTCATCAGACTACGTTGCGTTCAATCAACAAATGACCAGTATGTTGCAATAGATGGAATATCTATTGCACATATCTACTGGAACAACATAATACATTTCTTGCCATTGGTTTGTGTTCTTCGAACAGATAACAAATCTGTTTCAACAGATGGTTCATCTGTTGGAAAAACTGACTAAAACGGTTATCAATTAAAAAAAGGGGTTATTAAAAGGGTGAAAAATCATGAATATTTAATAAATAAAAATGGTTCATAAAAAAAATAAGGAAATAAATGATAAACACAATTTAAAATCGTAAATAAATTGTTATTTCATTTTAATGAATAGATGGCCCCAAACAAATGGTCTATATGTTACATCAGATAATTCATTTGTTGCATCAGATAATCCATCTGTTGCAATAGGTAATCCATCTGTTGAAACAGGTAATCCATCTATTGCAATAGCTAATTCATCTATTGCAACATATAATTTATTTGTTGCACATATGGATCATCTATTGCAATAGATGGAAAATCTATTGCAACAGATGGACAATCTACTACCACAACTCAACAAAAATAGATATTATTAAAAGAAATGGTTATTGAAAAGGTGAGAAGTCTTTGATTATTTAATTGAGAAAAATGGTTATCTAACTTTAAAAACTAATTAATATTAAGAAACTAAAGAGTCATGACTTGTTACAATAATCAAAAAGTCACCAGCATGATTTACTTAAGTTATGACTTTTCATAGTAATTAAAAATTCGTCAGCTTGAAAGTAATTAATAAGAAGGAGGTGAACAGTCGTGACTTTTTACCTACCATATTCAGTTTCAATCCTCTATAACTAGGTCCTTCTATACTCGTTCATTTTACTGCACTTTATTTGTTTCTTGCATCTTGTAATTCATATTACATCTTCAACTACTTCTTTTCAAAGACCAGATTCCTTTCCCTAACTCAGGTAAGTATTTTTATTTTGGTTTAAATATACCCATTTTGTAGTATACGTCGTATTACATTCGAATTTTTTTCTGTACTTTTGTGTTTATATTTTTTGTCAATTGATGTGTGTTCTAGATATGATTGATCCTGTTTGGGACATTGCTATTCTGCGTGACACCGTGCGGGAACTTCATAGGTAGGTTAATGACCTGCAATGGGAGTTAGGCACCATGAGAGCAAGGATGCTTCGAGAGATTCACAGGCTGAAGAGGGCCCTGCTGCTGTTGAATGACACTTGGTCGTCTAAAAATAGTAATAATAATAATAATGATAACGATGATAATAGTAATTAGGTTATATTTTTTTTTCTTTTAGCGTATGTATTTTTTTTAAAATTTATCTGATCTACCTACCTGATGTAATTTTTTTTTGTTTAACGAAAGAATTTATGTTTGGTCGACTTTGACTTTTTAATTCTTATTTAATTTTTATTCTGTCTATTTCTTCTTCTCAACATGTTGATAGTTGGAGGTAGGGATTGGGCATTTGGCACAATTTTAAATCTAGTAGCAATAGTAAGACTTTTGAGTTCATTCAATATATGGACTATCCGTTGAAATAGATTGGTTAATTGTTGGAAACCACAAACCAGTGGCAAGAATTGTCTTATGTTGCTCCAACAGATTACCTACCTATTGCAATAGATTTTTCATCTGTTGTAGGAATACATTCAAGTTTGGTGAACTATATTGTGTTCTTCCAGCAAATGTCTATCTGTTGCAACAAATGAGTAATCTGCTGAAATAATTTTATGGTTTGTTATATTTAGTTCCTGTTTTACCACTTTTTATTGATGCACAAGTTAATAGAAAAGATATTTTATATAATAAATAATAAAATTTATGTTCACAACAATGAGTTAAAAATATCAAAGTCCATAACAAACAACAACACAAGTTTTGTTATTACAACGATCATGGTGGATTACAATCCGGACATGTAGTTCTTTTGTGGACAATGTTCTTACATATGGAGTACTTGTTTTTTCTTGACGTGAATGATTCTCCGAAACCACGCCTCCTCTTATATAGCCTTCTTCTCAGTTTGATAGTGCTTGAATCAATATATGGAGGTGGTATTAATCTCTCCAAAAGCTCTACATAAATAACCCAAGATTCTTCGGGAGGCACCAGAATAATATTTTCACTATATACCATTGTATATCTTTCCACCAAATAATATGGAGATGAGCACTCATAAATTTTAGTTCCATATTGTGAACCATATTGGATTCGAAGCGTTTCCATAGCATGTGGACAGGGTATTTTGTCCAATTTAAAAGATCTATATGTATAAGATCTTATTTGAAGATTGACCGTGAGAACATCACTATGACCATCGATACTGAACTTGTAATCTACTATTTGATAAGCAAATAACCTATTCCTAAACTGATGTTCATTGATATTTATTTTTATGCTTTTAAAATAAATTTGGTTCCTTTGTTCATGAACTTGACAAGTCTTTCGTGAAATAATTTTCCATACTTCTTGTTTATTTCATCAAATAGCACCACGATGGGAAATTCACTTTCAGCGCCAAACAATGAATTCACTGATTCAACTATGTTTGACGTCATAATATTATACCTATACAAAAGAATCACTTAGTATGGCATCATACTAAACTTGTAAATCAAACAATACATTAAATTCACAAGAATGTACCTATTTATTAGACAAAATTCACAGCTTCATCTCTCAAAACCGACACCTACGAGTTGTTCTACTGCCTTGGGATGAATATCCATTATTTAATTAAAATGGTCAAACTCACCTCTATTATATGCTTTAGATGCTCTATAAAAATGGTCATGACCCTTTCATTGTGAAATTTGTTTCAAATATTATCTCCAAGATGCCTCATGCAACAATTAAAGTGAGATGAAGTGTTTAAAATTGAACACATCTTTGGGATACTTGGATGTCTATCCGAAATAAAACACTACTCTTTGGTATCTTCGATGCAACTTCGTATTTGCTTAAAAAAATCCATACGAGACATCACATTCTTTTTCTGCTACACAAAAAGCAATAGGAATGATGGGCCTCTCTGCATCATATGCCACCGCCGCTAGCAAAACTCCATTATAATTGCTCCTTAATAAAATCTCGTTGATGGCTAAGAATTTTCTCAAATGTTGAAAACCAAGAATCCAAGCACCATAGGATACAAAAAATTACTTGAACCTTTCATTTTCATCAACATGCAACACCGTCTTACTTTCAAAATTTGTGGACTCAAGCATGTAACGGTAGACATCGAGAACTGCATACCCATGCTCGTGTGTCCCCCTAACCAAGTCCTTGAAAATCCCCATGGACATATATATCTTCCAATAACTGCCCGTAATACCCAATAGCATAAGGATTTGATTGGCCATATCCCTTGTAGAAGGTCCTTTGCCATTGGGGAATTTATTCTGAAAATTTTGATCGAGGACCTCTGCCGTGGCGTAAGGATTTTTGCCCGTAATGTGCTCTGAACCACATGTGTGATACTTTTGATAAACATTAATGATGAATCTATAGAGCTTAAGTATTTCACAGCCCTCAACCACCACTTGCAGTTCGGATTAGCATATCTAAAGGGAAAGACTTTGGTCAAATTAATCACCTTCTTTAGTCTAAAATCTTTTTTAAGCAAGCAATAAACAAAGAATTAGATAGTTCTTTCTTCTCCTTGAATGTCATTCCTTTGTAAAATCCAGTCTCGTTATCTTAACGATTAGCCAACTATGTTAATTGAGAAGAACTTCCCATCGTATTCCTCGTAACAAAGGGTGTAGGTATTTGATCATTATCTGGAATATTCATTTCCAGATCATCCAGATTATCATTAAATATGTCTTGTTGTTGTTCTTCTTCTACATTCTAGTTCTCATTTTCTCTTAATTTTTCAACCACACCTTTAACACCAGCCAAGCTGAACCACTAAGATAAGCACGTAATCGAACTTGGTCATTCATTTTGAAAGGTAGTATCCTCTTATTTTCAAAGGAGTTGTGCATGTAGATGGTGATGAGTTCTTCCGATTGATGATTCAGACCACAATAGCTGATGATTAAGTTCACAAAATCATCATACAAAACATCACTTTGGACTGTCATAACTATCATCTCTAGAATTTCACCCTTCTTCCAACATCATATATATTGATTGCTCTTCTCGATCCATTCACCATGACAATTCACCTCTATTGTTATTGATCCCTTCATTAGTGGTACCTAAATAAAGACATTTGTTAAATAAAGTTAATAATGACATCATAATAAAATTAATAGTGATTTTATAGTATTGTAATATGAACCCCAACAGATAAGTAATCTATTGTAACTGGTGAATAAAATGTTGCAACAAGTTAGTTATATATTGCAACGGATGAATCACCTATTGGTAATTCATGTTACGATACTATAGAACCTAAAGCTGATTCCAACAAATAAGTCATCTGTTGAAAAGTTGACTCCTATGTTGCAACAGAAGAATCACCTGTTAGGATGTAAAATAGAACCTTTGAAGTTGATTCCAACAGATGAGTGACATATTGCAATAGATACATAACCTGTTGAAACAGATGGCTCATCTATTGGAATCGAGTTCAGGTTCTATTGCAACAGGTAAGTAATCTATGTCAACAGATGACTCCTCTGTTGCAACAGATGACCCATCTATTTAATTTATGCTAAATCACTATAGAACCATAAATATGAATCCGACATATGAGTCTGCCGTTGCAACAGATGACTTATCTGTCACAACATATGAGTCATCTATTGAAATAGATGAATCTTTTGTTGGGTTCATATTTATGGTTCTATCTATTGTTGTAAAAATAGCAAAGTATTCTACCCAGATGATAAATTCAACTAAAAATCATAATTTTACTTACCAACATCGCCTATTGTAAGACCCCGCAAAGTTTCCTCATAGTCCGAGCCTTAGAGCGTCTCAAGTAAAGTATAATTCTGGCCCTAAAAGATTGAGAAGTGACTTCCCAAGTGATTAGTGTTTCAACCATATAGAATTTTCTTAAATTTGACTTTATTTTCATGTAGAGAATTGAATCATCTTTCCAACGATACCAATTTCATCCAAATTCGGCATCGGGGTGAGAAGTTATGGTTGTTTTACTGAGAGTTGTCGGAACCACCCAAGTGCGATGGACGATCTGACGGATCGTCGAGTCTGCGACGAACCATCGCTCCGACCGTCGCAGCCTCCGTTCAGTATTTTTAACTCATTTTTAAAAGGGCTTTTCAGCCTTTCCACTCTTTTATACCCTGATTTATTTCAAACAAAGCAAATGGCTTCATTCATCATCCAAAACACAAGAGAGATAGGATTTCTCCCTCAAGATCAAATCTAAAACCCTTCTCCAACAAATCCAAGAACTTACCATAGATTCTACGAATTGAGTTGAGATTTAAGTTCCCCAAGTTCAAGGGTTGCAAAAACCCTCTCTCAAGAGTAAGAAGAAGAGTTGAAGCAAGCTTGTTTATCCAATTTCATAATCTAAGGTATGTGGGGTTTTGAACATGGGTAATCCTTTCACCCTTGTGCCCAAAGGCTTATTTAAACTACAATTTTCTACAACTTATGAGATTTTACATGAAATTGAATTAGAGTTTTTCACTCATTGTTTTTGGTTGCAAGCTTTTGATGTTTTCCATAAATTGAGAGTCTAATGGCATAATTTCTACATGTTTTCTTGAGAAATTGAAGCTGGGTTTATACCTCATGATTTTAATCCTTGAGAAGTTAATAGTTGCAATGTTTGAGATATTGAAGTATATGAGCATGTTGAGATTTTGAGATAAATTGCTGTAAATTCCAGATTTCTACATGTATTATGAATCTATATGCTATCTATTATGCATTATGATGAGTTTTAACTTGAGATTGAATTATGGGTCATTAAGCCGTACTTGAGACTTGCAATTTTATGAACTATTATTCTATAAGCACCCATGATTTGAGTATTTTGAGATTATTGAGAAATGTTTTGACCTAATGGTCATAGAGTTTTGAAATCCACTCTACCATATATGATTACAGATTTGATTGTTGGGTTCTTATGAACCATGAGATTATTTTGAAAGTGGATTTTCATGAGATGGGCAAGATAAACTGAAGAGAGTAGTATTTAGCACCGAGTTGGGTAAGTTACCATGGTTTTTTACCCTAGAACTACGTACCACTGTAGGTTTGAGATTTTGGGCCTAAGGCCGAGATGATTGGGCCTGAGGCCGAGATAAGTGATCACTGAATTGAGGTTATACTCCTTGGCAAGAGTATGAAGCCTCTCCCCAATGTGAGGTGTTTTTCTTAGGAGGACAAGACATTGGACTCTATGTAGCTCGCATGGTTTATGTCGGTTAAGAGAACCTCCCTAAAATAATGTATTTTCCATTGAGATTGAATATTTCCCTTAAAGGTTTGAGATGAGATATTTTCTAAAGTGAACGAATTGCCTTTGAGTATTTTTCAAATAAGAAAGTAGTTTTCTCTACTAATAAAAGTTGATCATTAGTTTATAGAACAAAGTCAAATGATTCTGAGTTCCAAGTGTTTGAGTTCAAAAGAGTTATAAGTTCTTGAATATTAAAAAAGTTTTACTCTCCATTAGATATATGCATAAGCTTGAAAGTATTGTTTAAAGCTTTCTTTAGTCTTCGAGTAATGAGAATAAGAGAAGAGTTCAGATTTTTAAAGCTAAAGTATAATGACTCACAAGATTTGTGTTACATGTTTCATTTTACATGATTTATGAGCTTTACGACTTATTCAAGCCATGTGAGTCATTCCTAATTGCATGCATGATTTAATTGAAGAGCAGTGATATTATTTTTATATAAATGCATACACCCCCATATACTCAGTACATTCCCAAGCGTTGATCCACATATACGTCTATGTGCTACATTGTCTTATAATGTAGGTTCAAGTGCTCAGTCCCAGCCTCATCAGTGATTTTCGAGTACCTTTGTCTACAGCTCCATAGTGGTGAGTTCTCATAGTTCGAGGACCTATCTTCAGACATTTTAGTATTTGAGTGTTTATATTATTTCTTTCAGTTCAGTTTGAGTCAGTTGGGGACCTGTCCCAACGGCTCTCGAGTTCATGGAGTAGTAGAGACTTTGTCAGATTACTTATTAGACTGTGGTTGTGTTGAGATTTCCAGTATTGTGGTCGTTCGTACCAAATATTACCTTTGTATTTCCTTTCATTTGATATGACAGTGCCAGTGTTTTGTTTATTTCTTCTTGAATGAGTTATTATGAGAAGTGATAGGCTAAAAGAGTTATCTTGGGGCTACTTGTAGCCCTAAGCACCGTGTGATGTCTCGGGAGGTGATTTTGAGTCGCTACACCTATGAAGTAATGCCAAAGTGATGTAGCAAATTAAATTTGAACTAAAAAATTGGTCAAGTAGCAGCAGTAATAGTAACAACAATAACAACGGTAAACAAGAAGAAGATGATGATAGTAAAGAAGAAAATGATGATCATGAAGAACAAGATGATGAACAAAGAGCAGCAATAATGAACAACAAAAATGGCGGAGATAGAGAAAACAACAATAATGAGAGGAGAGAGAAAATACATGTTTTTATTTCCTCCATTTCTAGTTATATTAGGTTTTACTTGAATCAAATGTAAATTAAAAAACTTGTGGGCTATTCTCAAACTTTCCCAACTTTCTTAATCACTAGTAAAATAATTGTCACCCATACAAAAATTATTAAAACTTGAGTCACCTACACCTCATTTTGAAACTCTTTTGTCACTTTTAGCTCAATTCCCAACTTACAACTCAGTTTACATTACGAGTATACTACATGAAAGATTTGACATATTTAGTTTCTGAATTCAAATTTCATATAATTAAAGTAAAGTACCATTATATTGATTTATCAATATTGGAAGCAAATTTTTTATTACAGTTTATTAATAACACTTAATCAGTAATTCTTTTGAGCTAAATGCTTAATTGAATTATAAAAAAAAATAAGATCAACCTTAAATTATATTATCAAAATTAAGTTATTTATATTAGATCATTTACTTAGTTTATATCGTTGTCGTAGAAAGATCTTGAATTTTCATCTACCCTGCCTACATCCCTAGATAATCAAATTCAAGTTTTTTTAATAGAAACGTGAAAAACTTGCATGATCAATCGCGAACTGCTCGTGAATGCTAAACGACAATGCTCAAATCACGTAACACATAGAATAAAATAAAAGTAAATAAGTAACAATTACAGATCCCAAATATGCTTCAGACAGACAAATCCAATAGAAATAATCTTGAACACATCATTATAAACTTAGATCACCACTAAAAAACATTACATAAAAATGTTTTTCTCATTCAACATATAAAGGGGATTATTTTCAAATCATTAAATGTTAAGAAAATAAAGTGAAATTTACTCAAAACTTATTTATACAATTACCTAATTGAGATTTTGATAAAAATAAAAACTTTTAGCTTTGTATCACACGGTAAAATCCAATATAAGGTAAAATACTAATGTCTTATGGGTATGAAATCAAAATTTCGGATTCAATTAGATTATGAAAAGGATTCTTTTAGCCAAGAACTTGCCAGTAATTTACAATTATAATATAACTGGGGTTTTATGTTAGAAGTGACAAAAGAGTTTTGAAATGAGATGTAGGTGACTCAAGTTTTAAAAATTAAGTGTAGGTGACAATTACTTTGTTAGAGATTAAGAAAGTTGGAAAAGTTTGAGAATAGCCCATAATTTTATTAATTTACACTTTGATTCAAGTAAACCTAATATAACTAGAAACGGAGGGAAAAAATACGTGTGTTTCTCTCTCTTCTCAGTTATTGTTGGTTTCTCTCTCTTCATGATTTTTATTCATTGTTGTTGCTGCTTTATTCATCATCTTCTGCTTCATTATCATCATCTTCTTCTTCTTCATTATCATGATCATCTTGTTTTTGTTGACCATTGTTGTTGTTGTTACTGCTACTGCTGTTACTTGACCAATTTTTTAGGTCAAGTTTACTTTGGTACATCATTTAGGCATTACTTCATAGGTGAATTTGGTATGTAAAATTATGATTTTAGTTGAATTTCTCATCTGGGTACACTGCTACTGCTGTTTTTTGAATAATGGATAGAATCCAAACTTGAATCCAACATAAGATTTATCTGTTTTAATAGATGACTTATCTATTGCGATAGAGAGTCATCTGTTGCAACAGAAGGCTCATATATTGGATTCATATTTATGGTTCAATAGTTTTGTAATATAAATCGAACAGATGGGTCATCTGTAGCAACAGATAAGTTATTTGTTGCAATAGAGGAGTCATCTATTGGAATAGATTACTCACCTGTTGCAATAGACACCTGTTGGTATTCATATTGCAGAATATAAAACCTGAAGTCGATTCCAACAGATGTGTCATCTGTTGTAATAGGTGATCAATCTGTTGCAACGAGTTAGTGATGTTTTGCAACAGGTGACTTATCTGTTGGAATCAGCTTCAAAGGTATTGTAGTACATCCTAATAGGTGAGTTATTCATTGCAACAGATGTATAATCTATTACAATAGATGAGTCACCTGCTCACCTATTCCAACAGATGTCTCATTTGTTGGAATCAACTTCAGGTTTTATAGTACTATAACATGAATACCAACAGGTGATTCATCTGCTGCAACATATTAATCACCTGTTACATCATTTTATTCACTTGTTGCAAAAGATAACTCATCTATCGAGGTTCATGTTATAGTACGATACAATCACTATTAATTTTACTATCATGCCATTATTTATTATTTAAAAAATGTCTTTATTTAGGTGCCACTAATAGAGGGATCAATAACAATAGGGGTGGATTGTCATGGTGAATGGATCGAGAAGAGAAATCAATATGTTTGGCACTGGAAGGAGGGTGAAATACTAGAGACGATAGCTATGACAGTCCAAAGTGATGTTTCGTATGATGATTTTGTGAACTTAATCATTAGCTATTGTGAATTGCATTGTCAATCAAAAGAACTCGTCATCAGCTACATGCACAGCTCCTTTGAAAATAAGAGTGTACTACATTTCATGATAACCGATCATGTTTAATTGCATGTTTATCTTAGTGATTCAGCTAGGCCGGTGTTAATGGTGTATGTGGTTGAAAAATCGAGAGAGAATGAGAACTAGAATATTGAAGAAGAACAACAAAACACGTTTCATGATAAATTGGATGATCAAGACATGAATATTTCAGAGGATGATCAAACACCTATGCCCGTTGTTGCGAGCAATACGGTAGGAAATTTTTTTCAATCAACACAGTCAGGTAATCATCAAGATGACAGGACTAGTTTTTACAAGGGAATGTCATTCAGGGATAAGATAGAACTATCTACTTCTTTATTTATTACTTGCTTGAAAAAAGATTTTAGAGTAAAAAAGTGATTAATTCGAGCAAAGTCTTTTATTTTAGATGTGCTAATCTAGACTGCAAGTATGATTGAGGGTTATCAAATACTTAAGTTCCGATAGATTCATCATTAATGTTTATCCAAAGTATCACACGTGTGGTTCGGAGTATATTACTAGCCAAAATTCTCATGCCATGGCAAAAGTCCTCGGTAGTTATTGCCAAAATAAATTCCTCAATGGCAAAGGCCCTTCTACAGCTGATATGACCAATCAAATCCATACAAAATTGGGTGTTATGGTCAGTTATTGGAAGATTTATATGGCTATGGGGATTGCTAAGGACTTGGTTGGTGGGACACATAATAACGGGTATGCAGTCCTGAATGCCTAGCGTTACATACTTGAGTCCACAAACCTGAAAGTAAGATGGCATTGCATGTTAATGAAAATGGAAGGTTTAAGTACCTTTTTGTATCCTATGGTGATTGGATTCGTGGTTTTCAACAGTTGAGAAAAGTCATAGCCGTCGATGAGAATTTCTTGAGGAGTAAGTGTGATAGAGTTTTGATAGTGACAGTGGCATAGGATGCCGAGAGTCACATCTTTCCCGTCGCTTTTTGTGTAGTGGACAAGAAATATAATGCCTTGTATGCATATTTTTTGAAACAATTATGAAGTTGTGTTGACGATACTGAAGATTTGTGTATAATTTTGGATAGGCATCTAAATATCCAAAAGATGGGTTCAACATTCTTCACTTAAGCTCACTTTGATTGCTACATGAGGCATCTTGGAGAAAATATTTGAAACAACTTTCACAACAAAAGTGTCATGACTCTTTTTCATAGAGTAGCTAAAGCATATAATAGAGTTGAGTTTTTTGACCATTTCAATCAAATAAGGGATATGCATCCCAAGGCAGCACAACATCTCAAATATGTCGGTTTCAAGAGATGGAGCCAGACATTTTTTCTAGCAAATAGGTACATTCTTATGAATTTAATGTCTTTTCAGAGTTACAACTTTGTAATACTTACTGTATGATGTTGTAGTAGGTGATTTTTTTATATAGATATAATATTATGATGTCAAACATAGTTGAATCATTGAATTCAATATTTGACATTGAAAGAGAATTTACCATTGTGGCAATGTTTAAGGAAATAGACAAGAGGTATGACGAATTATTTCATGAAAGGAATATGCAGTATGACAACATATACAGATTTGTTCTAGAAGTAGAAAAATAAATATCAATGAATATCAATTTGGGGAATAGGTTATTTTCTCATCAAATGGCAGATTACAAGTTCAGTATCAATGGTCATGATGATGCTGCCACGATCGATCTTCAAACAAGATCTTGTCCATATAGAGTTTTTGACTTGGACAAAATACCCTGTCCACATGCTATGGAAGCGCTTCAAGCCCAATATGGTACATAATATGGAACTCAAAATTATAAGTACTCATCTCTATATTATTTAGTGGTGAGATATGTAATGGTATATAGTGACAATATTAATCTGGTTCTTCCTGAAGAATTTTGGTTTGTTCTTTTAGAGATTTTAGAGAGAGTAATACCTCCTCCATATATTGTTCCAAACACTATAAAACTAGAAAAAGTCGATATAAGAGGAGACGATGTGAAGTTAGGGAATCATTTTCATCAAGAAAAAACAAGTGCTCCATGTCTAAGAACGCTGGCCACAAAAGAACTACACGCCTAGATCGTAATACACCATGATAGTTATAATAGTAAAACTTGTGTTGTTGTTTGTTATGGACTTTGATATTTTTAACTCATTATTGTGAATGTAAATGTTATTATTTACTATATAAAATATCTTTTAATTAACTTATGCATCAATAAAAAGAGGTAAAACAAAAACTAAATATAACAGACTACAAAAGTATTTTCGGCAAATTACCCATCTATTGCAACAGATGGACATTTGTTGAAAGAATATGATACAGTTCATCAAACTGAAATGTATTCCTCCAATATATTACCAATCTGTTACCACAGATGGGTAATCTGTTGGAACAATACAATACAGTTCTTACGACATACCCAATAGATGACCAATCTATTTCAATAGATGGTCCATCTGTTGAAAGAACTCAAAACTCTTGCTATTGTTACTGGATTCAAAATTATTCCTTACCTTCAACCGTTAACATGTTTGTTGAGAAGAAAATATAGATAGAATTAAAATTAAATAAGAATTAAAAAGTCAAAGTTTACCAAACATAAACTTTTTCATTAAATAAAAACAAAATACATAGGTAGATAGATTCGATATAAAAAATACATACCCTAAAAGAAAAAAACATAACCTAATTATTATTATTATTATTATTCTTAGCCGACCGATTGTCAATCGGCAACAGTAGGGCCCTCCTCAGCCTGTGAATTTCTCGGAGCATCCTTATTCTCACGGTAGCCAACTCCTACTAGAGTTCTTTAACCTGCCTTTAAAGTTTCTGCACCGTATCGTGCAAAATAGCAATGTCTCAAATAGAATCAGTCATATCTAGAACACGCATGAATTGACATAAAATATAAACACAAAAGTAAAAAAAATTGTATGTAATACAACGTATAATACCAACTGGTAGATTTACACACACAAAAAAAAACTTACCTCCGCGGAAAAGGAATCTGCACTTTAAAGAGAAGTGGTTGAAGATGTAATATTAAAGAGAAGATACAAGAAATAAATAAAGTGGAGTAAAATAAACAAGTAAGGAGTGACCTATTTATAGAAGATTGAATTTGAATCTGTTAGGCAAAAAGTCACGACTATTCACCTCTATTTTATTAATTACATTCAAACTGATGACTTTTTTATTACTATGAAAAGTCATGACTTAATTAAATCAACGTGGTGACGTTTTGATTAGTGTGAAAAGCCATGACTTTTCATCTTCTTAATATTAGTTAGTTCTTAAAATTAAATAACTATTTTTCTCGGCTCAATAATCGATGACTTCTCACCTTTTCAATAACAATTTTTTTTAATAATAATCATTTTTATTAAGTTGTTTCAACAGATGTTCAATCTATTGAAATAGATAACCCATCTGTCACAACAGATTTACTATCTACTGCAACAATTGGTCCATGTGTGTAATAGATGAGCCATCTATCACAACAGATAAGTTATCTATTGCATAAAATGGATTATCAGTTTCGCCAGATGGACCATCTATTGGAGGAGTTGTTTTGATTACTTCTAACAGCTGATTCATCAGTTGCAAAGAATGAGAAATTTGATTCATCAACTATTTTGAATATGTTAGACAAAAATTCATGGTTGTTCACCTCTTTTATAATTATCATATACCTTAATTAATCCAAACTGATGACTTCTCAATTATTTAAATTAATAAAATAGATTTAAAAACAAAAAGGGTGAAAAGTCAAGACTTTTTGCCTATTTAATATTAACACCAGTTATTAAAATTAAATAACTACATTTTAAGGTTTTAAATCATGTTTATCATTTATTTCCTTATTATTTATTTATGAAGCATTTTTCTTTATTAAATAATCAAAAAGTCATGACTTTTTACCCTTTCAATAACCCCCTTTTTATTTAATAACCATTTTTAGTCAGTTGTTCCAACTGTTGGACCATCTGTTGAAAAATATATTTCATCTATTTGAAGAACACAAACCAGTGGCAAGAACTGTATTGTGTTCTTCCAGGAGATCTGTAGCAACAGATATGTCATCTATTGCAAGAAGAGGGTTCTTCTAATAGATGACCCATCTGTTGCAACATATTGGTCATCTATTGGTTGAACACAATCCATACTGAAGAGTTGTATTGTGTTCTTCCTACCAATGTCCATCTGTTGCAACACATGGTTAATCTGTTGAAAATATTTATTTTAGTATATTGTATTTAGTTTCCTTTTTACCTCTTTTTATTGATGAACAAGTTAATAAAAACATATTTTGTATAATAAATAATAATATTTATATCCCCAACAATGAGTTAAAATTATCAAAGTCCATATAAAAAATAATACAAGTTTACTAGTATACGATCATGGTGCATTACATACGTAACACTTGTTTTTTCTTAATGGGCATATAGTCCTTTGACATTGAAGATAGCTACTCTTTGAGCCTCCGTAGTTTTAGACACTACTTATGATGGGAACTAAAGATTAAATACTATTTGACATTGATGGGGTAGGAAGAATAAGGTGCGTGCAGATGAATGAATCCACTTTAATGCATAGAAGTTAGGTATTACTGATCAGGTTATTGTGACAACACATATAAAGTACAACAATTTCATGAATACTATTTTTTACCGATTAGGGATTGATCCCTCAAACAAGATCCGACATTTTATAGTTAAGTTTGATAGGTGTAAACTGATAAGGTCGAAGGCTTCCAAGGAGGTGGTGTCGATAGCCTATTGCAATTTATTAATGGTTTTTCTCATATTTATGCATCAAGTTCTTAGAAGGGATCAATAAAAAGCGTATCCAAAAACTAAAATCCGTTACTTATTGTTGAAAAGAAAATTGGTAAAGTGGATTGGAGCTGGACACTTTGCTAGGTAACTGCGACTAGTTAGTGTGGCCTGAATGTTGACCCACAAAGTGCAAGATGAGAACTCTGAGAAAGAAGCTTGGCGAGCATCGATGATTTTTAAGATGGTCAGAAACTTAAACCAAGAACTTCTAAAGTAAAAAAGAGGGAAGCTAAGGCATCAATTTCTGAAGTCTAACTTCCATCCCATGCCTTCTGTTTGTGGTTCTGATCAGGTCAATGGCAATAGAAATAAAAAGATCTGAAGTTGGGCATAAATCCCATGCCTTTTTATTTCCACTTCCTTTGACCTGACCAGAACCACAAGCAGAAGGCCAAGGATGCAAGTTTAACTTCAGAAATTGCCACCTTAGATTGATCCCTTATTTTTACTTTAGGAGTTGTTGGTTTAAGTTAAGTTCTTGACGGACCATCTTACCACCCCTTAGTGCTCACTAAGCTGCTTAGTTTGAGTTCTAATCGTGCACTTTGTGGGTCATCATTCAAGCCACGCTAACTAGTTGTAGTTACCTAGCAAAGTGTCCAGCTTCAATCCGCTTCACCATTTTCTTTTCAACAACGAGTGATTTATTTTCATGTTTGGATACAATTTTATTTTTTCAGCTCATTCAATTTTTTCATTCATGTAAATTTCATTGTCCAGATTCACTACACATTTCTTGCTACCTTGTGTTTCTTCTTTAACAAGGTTTGAGTTGATATATAGTCTTTAGCTCCTCCCTTTTCCCTAGAAGATATTATCCCAAGCACTTTCTATTGTATAATAACCTCGAGCAACACAGCCATATAAATTTGGACCAGGACAGTAACTATATTTATTTTCATTTTTATTTACAACCGTGCGAGGCTTCGAAGGCCTTTTAAAAGTCCATTGAACCCTTAAAATCAGTCCAATCATTATTGAATCTTTACACTACCACTAAAAACTTGATTCTTTCTCTAAACATAACACATAAACATTAGCAAAACCATCATTAAACCATAACATCATATCTACACCACCTACTTCGTCCTTCAGCCTTATCAGTTTGAACATATCAATCTTAACTATAAAATGCAATAGCTTGTTTAAATGATTAATGCTTAACAGTAAAGAACAACATTCATAAAATCAGTGTACTCTGTGTGTTTTCACAATAATATGACAGTAACACATACCTCCAACATATGAAGTGGTTCCATCTGCAAGCAGCTTATTCCTCCGAACCCATCTTTACTCTAGCTTATACCTCCATCTTCCACCATATGTTCCAACACCACCAATATCACCAACACCACCAAAAACATCAACAACAAAGAAACAACACCATCAACAATACTAATACCACATGTTCTGACGACATCAACAACATCAACAATAGCATCAACAATAAAGAAACAAACAAAAATAATACTGCCAACAAGGCTTTTTAGGTTCTCCCAACAAATGACTTTTTTCACATATTTTAATAAAAATAATGATTCATTCATTCAAGACTTAAAATACACCTATCCTTCAATTTTCTATTAGTAATGGGTAAATTAATAAAAACAACAGATGTAAATAACTAATTTAAATAACATACAAAGAAAAAGATGAGAAAGAAAGAGTAATAGTGAACCATACCTGCTATGTCAAAAGTAAAGGGATCACAACACCAATTTTAATCGAGAAAAGATATAGATAAGTTGAGATCCAAAAGGATCCTCAGGCAAAAGAGGGGAGAAAAGAGAGAAAAGAGAGAAAAAAGGAGATGGTTAAGATTACCATAAAGACAAGAGAGATGAATTATTTTATGGATGAAGGAGAGTTAATTATAGAAATGGGCTCAAATATTCATTAAATTAATAATTTGTGGTGGTGAAACGCTTTGAGAAGAACAAGGAGACGGTGACGGTGACATTGAAAAGACAAGATAAGACAACTCAAGGAGGATATTTTTTAGTTATCCAATAAATATTTTTTATCGCCTTAGTTTTTTTTCTTTTATATTTTGGACAAAAAATTACTTTAAAATAAAAAAAGATCTTAAAAAAGATAAGTCATCTATTGCAACAGATGTCAACATTTGTAGGAGAATTTCCACTAGATCAGTCATCTGACGCAACAAATGAAAATGTTTGTTTGATAATTATAACAGATAAGTCATCTGTTGAAACAGATTTCTTTATCTATTTGATAATTTACAATAGAAAAGTTATCTGTTGCAATAGGTTGAACATCTATTTTAATAGATGCCTATAATTGTTTGATAATTTTTAACATGTGTGTCATTTATTTCAATAGATTAGTCCTAAAATGATTTATATTTAGCCACTATTTGAAATAACTAATTTGATTTAGCTACAATTAGAGATGGATTGATAGGTTCGACTAAAATTTTAATTGAGTCATTGCAATTGTATAATATTGGTATTGCATTCATCCTGACAAGAGTCATCAATTGATCAATTTAAGTTGAAACAATTCATATCAAGCCATTATTTGAAACATCTAAATTGATTTAGCTACAATTAAGAATGAGTTGATAGGTTTAACTATAATTTTAATTGAGTCGTTAAAATTACAAAATATTGGTATTATGTTCGTCCTGATAGGAGTTATCAATTGGTCAATTTAAGTTGACATAATTCATATCAAGTTATTATTTGAAATATCTAAATTGATTTTGCTACAATTGGGGATGGGTTGATAGGTTCAACTACAATTTTAATTGAGTTATTGTAATTGCATGATGTTGATATTACGTTCGTCCTCATAGGAGTCATAACTGATCAATTTGAGTTAAAATGATTCATATCAAGCCATTATTTGAAATATTTAAATTGATTTAGCTACAATTAGGGATGGGTTGATAGATTCAACTATAATTTCAACTGAATCATTACAATTGCATGATGTTGGTATTGCATTCATCCTGATAGAAGTCATCAACTGATTAATTTAAGTTTAAATATTCATATTAAGACATTATTTGAAATATCTAAATTGATTTAGATACAATTAGGGGTGTGTTGATAGGTTCAACTACAATTTCACTTGATTCAATGTAATTGTATGATGTTGGTATTGCGTTTGTCCTGACATGAGTCATCAACTGATCAATTTAAGTTAAGAAGATTCATATCAAGCCATTGTTTGATCTATTAAAATTGCTTTAGCTATAATTAGGATATGTTTATAGGTTCAACTACAATTTCAATTAAGTTATTGTAATTGCATGATATTGGTATTGCGTTTGTCCTGTCAAGTGTCATCAACTGATTAATTTAAGTTGAAATAATTCATATTAAGTCATTATTTCATATATATAATTTTATTTAGATAAAATTAGGGATAGGTTTATATGTTCAACTATAATATCAATTGAGTCATTATAATTGCTTGATATTGGTATTCCGCTCGTCCTGACAAGAGTCATCAACTGATCAAATTGAGTTGAAATAATTCATATCAAGTCATTGTTTAAAATATCTAAATTGATTTAGCTATAATTAGGGATAGTTTGATAGGTTCAACTATAATTTCAATTGAGTCATTACAATTGCATAATGTTAGTATTGTGTTCGTCCTAACATGAGTTATCAACTTATTAATTTGAGTTGAAATGATTCATATCAAGCCATTGTTTAAAATATCTAAATTGATTTATCTATAATTAAGGATGAGTTGATAATTTCAACTATAATTTAAATTGAGTCATTGCAATTGCATAATTATTGGTATTGCATATATCTTGACAAAAGTCATCAACTAATCAATTTGAGTTGAAATGATTCATATCAAGCTGTTATTTAAAATATCTAAATCAATTTAGTTATAATTAGGGATGTTTTGATAGGTTCAACTATAATTTCAATTGAGTCGTTGCAATGCATGATATTGGTATTGCGCTCGTCCTGACAGAAGTCATCAACTGATTAATTTGAGTTGAGATGATTCATATCAAGCCATTTTTTGAAATATATAAATTGATTTAGCTATAATTAGGGATGGATTGATAGGTTCAACTACAATTTTAATTGAGTCATTCCAATTGCATGATATTGGTATTGCGTTCGTTCTGACATGAGTCATCAACTAATCAATTTGAGTTAAAACAAATCATATCAAGCCATTGTTTAAAATATCTAAATTGATTTAGATACAATTAGGGATGGGTTGATAGATTCAACTACAATTTCAATTGATCATTGCAATTGCATGATATTGGTATTGCGTTCATCCTGGCAAGAGTCATAAATTGATCAATTTAAGTTGAAATAATTCATATTAAATTATTATTAAGCTAATATTAAATTCATTAATGTTCCAACTGAATTTAATAACTGAAAACTAATTTTAGTGAATTTAGTATAATTTATTATGAAATAGTTAAAATTTATCTCTTTTAAAAAAATTAATCAAGATCATTTCGAACCATCTTAACATTTTCAAAACTTTTCATTCTTTTTCAAAATACAAATTAACCCATACAAATCATTTATTTACGGGAAAAATATTTCATCACTTTAAATCTTGAGTTCTTTTTCTTTTCTTTCTCTCCCAATAATACAAACAACAACTACTCAACATATTGCTTAACTCTTCATAACAGATAGATTTTATTTCTATTTCCAGCCACATAATTGTTATTTTTGACTTCCTTTTTACTTGTATCCATTGTTTTCGCTCTTTTTACAGGTAAAAGAGTTTGAGAAGAGCCTACATTTATTTTTTTCTTAAAAAGTAAGGCGTTTAGTTAATGATAAAAAATAAGAATTTTAGTTGTATTATCTTTGAGAATGGGTTAATAATTTTGAGTTTTGATGCTAAAATGTAGGAAGAACCCAAGAAAATCTTAGTTTTTAGTATAGTAGTTTGTTGACTATTGTTGTATTATTGGATAGTATATTGGTGGTGGTATTGGTGGTATTGGTGATGGTATTGGTATTAGTGGTGGTATTGGTGATGCTGGTATTAATGGTGGTATTGGTGATGCTGGTATTAGTGGTGGTGGTATTAGTGGTGGTGGTGTTGGTGGCATTAGTTTTGGTATTGGTATTGGTAGTGTTGGTATTGGTGGTGGTGTTGGTATTGGTGCTGGT
>NC_061112.1:60087562-60110927 GCF_002878395.1 Capsicum annuum
GGTATTGGTGTTGGTGGTGGTGTTATTGATGGTGGTGGTGGTGGTGGTGGTGGTAATACTGGTGGTGTTGTGGTATTGGTAGTGGTGTTTGTATTGGTGTTGGTGGTGTTGTTGGTATTAGTGTTGATGGCATTAGTATTGTTATTGGTGTTGGTATTGGTATTGGTGGCATTGGTACTGGTATTGATGTTGGTGGTGTTGGTGTTGGTATTAGTATTGGTGGTGTTGGTGTTGGTATTGGTATTGGTATTGGTAGCATTGGTATTGGTATTACTAGTATTAGTGGTGTTGGTGCCTTAGTAATCCATCTATTGCAACAGGTGGAACATCTGTTAGGAGATATTAAAATAGGTTTTCAAATAGATTCCCCATCTGTTGCAACAAATGTTTCAGTTGTTGGCAAAAAACAAACCAGTAGCAAAACTATTTTGATCTCCCCCAACAAGTTGTTCATCTGTTGCAAAAGATGGTGCATATGTCATTACAGATAGTTCATCTGTTCCAACTGATGGGTTATTTGTTGGAATAATTTTTTGTAATGTGGTGTATAAAAGTTTATTAAATTCAGTCTTACCTTTTTAAAAAAATTATACAGACATCAATTGTAGTGTATTTTTTGATTTTCTCTAATTTGTAGGTAAAAAATGTCTCCCAAAAGAAAAAAAAAACTAGACCTAACAAAAAAGGCTAGAGTAAAGATAGATTTGAAGGAACTTTCTAAACATTCTCAGTCAGGCAAAAGTGAAGCTGATGAGAGTTATGAAAATGATATTGAGGGGGGTGGAGATGGGTATGTAGAGACTAGTGAGGAAAATAAAAGTGAGGAGGAAGAAAAAGAAGATAAACAAATAGAGGAGGAAGTAGAAAGTGAGAAAGATGATGATGATTAGTATGATAATAATGCATCACCAATAGGGGTGAATTAAGATCAAAATCCTAGCATGATCCTCTAAAAACTATTAGTAGTGACAGGTTTTAAGTTGAGATACTGATAGATTACCCTACAGAACTAACTGGTGATTTTGTAGTTAAATCTCAGTTGGGAAAACCTTTTGATGAATATAGGAATACTATGTAGAAGGAAAAACTAGAGGAATTTTTTAAGAAGAGCTGTTTTGGACACTTTCTTGAGCTGCCTAAGGACAACAATGCCCGTTTCCAAATAGGAATGACATATGGTCTTCTCAAACACAGGATCAATTGTGTGTAGGATGATAAAGATTTAAAGAAAGGGGGCAAAAAAATGGATGAATTCTAGATCAACTACTGTGGCATGCCGGTTTGTTTTGGCATGAACGATTTTACCATAGTGACAGGCTTGAGATGCGATCATCTAAAAGAATCTCTCATCAAGGAAACATCCCAAAAAAAGTCCAAGACAAGTAGGACAGTTAAACTATCACCATCAAATAAAGACAACACATTGTCCAAGCGACCACCCACCAAAACCAACAAACGCAAGGAAAAAATAAATGGGTTGTTCGACATTGCTAGACATGGCTACAAAGCCATGATGTTGTCAGAAGATCTCAAGGATAAATCCATACCAAAGAAGTACAAGGAGCAATTATTCTTAGTTTGGTTTATCCATTCTGTTATATTGTCTAGAGACACCTACAAAGTCATAGAAGATGATTTATTGGAGCTTACTAAGGATTTTGTGAAATTCAACAATTATCCCTGAGGATATGACAGCTACAAGTTGACTGTCAAATATTTGTTGATAAAGCTATCCCCAAAGACGATCTCCTTATACGACTTTTGTTGGGATTTTATGGTAAATTTAATCACTATTTGTTTATGCTTGCATTAATTATAATTATACTTAATAACTATTATGACTTTTTTATGTTTATTTCCTATTTACATTTTTTAGGCTTGGGCATTTAAAGCCATTCTTCCTCTCTAAAAGCAGGTTAAGGATTCAGCGAATGAGGTTTCTCATCCAAGGATCCTTAGGTGGTTGGCTGTAAAGAGCAACGCAAGAATTAAGGAGCTTGATCTCTTTAACCCTCCAGATAATGCAGTAAGTCTTCTTTCAAGTAAAATAATTTGACTCAAAGAAAGATATTGAAACAAATGATTCATATATTGCAACAGATTGGTAATCTATTGCAATTTATCTTAATAGATTACCCATATAGTGCAAGAGATTGGTAATCTATTGCAATAGATGAGTTATTTTTCACAACAGATTACCCATCTGTTGCCTTGGTTCTCTAAACCCGACTTAATAGATTAACCATCTACTATAACTTATGCAACAGATGGATAATCTAATGCAACAGATGGTTAATCTATTGCAATATATGAATTATCTATTTCAACATAAAGATCATCTGTGGCATAAGTTGTCTGTGTTAACATATTATGCAACTGACTGTAAATTATTTTTTGATTTAAACGTATCTATCCTTTTTTTACGTTGTGCATACATAGATCGTGTCTACTAAGAAGGAGTTAGGGATGACTTTTTTTATTACTCCAAGTCTTATTGATACAATAACAGACCCAATGGTGAAGCTAATAAAGAAGAAATTGGCAGGAGTAATAGCCATAAGAAAAGCAATTAGGCAAGTCAGCCTAATGTTAAGGCTCTTCATGACCAACCTGCTGCAATAGTTCAGGTGCTTCTTTTGGGGGTGTTGCTGGTGGAGCTGTTGATGTTGGTGGTAGCCATGTTGATGCTGATGCTAATACCAGATGTGATGATGAGCATGTTGATGCTCAAGAAAAAAATAAATATATTTGAAATCACCACTTATAGTGGTACCTCTCAGCCCTCTTCGCCCTCATATTCGCATTGCAAATGCAATGAGTGCATGGACAAATAGGATAAACTCATTGAACAAATAGATGCTCTCACTAATATTGTTGAGAAATTGAAATCCTAGAGGGGTTTCATACCATCCAAGAAAGTGAGAGAGCCATACACTCCCACAGTGGAGGTTAGAAAGAAGAAAAAAGCAATTAGACATATACGCTCAACTATGAAACCAAAAAAATTGCAACTCCTCCTCCTCTAAAAGTTGATGAAGTTCAGGGACTATTGAAGAAGGTGAACATATACATGAAACTTGACGCCAAACAGAAGGTTGTTCTAAGAAAGACCATAAATTCCAAGCAACGAATAAAAACCTTCACCATGAATACCTTTTCCCCCAAGACTTTAAAAAGATGATAGATATGGAAGTGTGGTACATGGACACAGTAAGTTTACCTTCCTAACCTAGCCTTCTAATCTACTCCACAAAGAAGAAGCTACGCAAACAGCTAGGTATTCTGATTCAACTGGTGGTGGTTCTATTGCAATAGATTACCCATTTGTTGCATAAGTTGCATCAGATGTCTAATCTATTAACAGATTCAGAGAACTCTCTGCAAAAAATGAACCATTCGTTCCATCCTTCCACTTTGTTTTTCTTTTTAAAAATTACTAACTTATTTAAAAATTATCTTCATATATCACATTATGTTGATAAAATTCTTTGCCTCATGAGAGACAACCAATTAGCACACTCGGATGCTTATGATTCTGGTGATAGGATAATGGACCTCAACTTCTACAATAATTTCAAGGATAGGTACGATGAGCTCATTAAGCGAGCGTCAACTCCCGATAGTGCTGGATTTGATTTGTTAGTATCTGGGTTTGAATGGGATGAAGATATGACTAATTATGTTAGAGAGAAAAGGCCATATTGATAATGCTCAACTCACTTCCATAATTGAGGGGTTAAGCGATTATTGTCAAGTAACCCAATTTGAATTGGGGTCGAATCTCAAGAAAAAAAATATAGACTTCAAACCCTATGTGTTTTTAAATTACTATGAGGTTACCCGAAATCCTAACAAAAATGACATGCAACATAAAATGGGGCTTGTTTAAAAACTTTTTGTACAATCTTTAGCAATTGATTAAGAGATGACACTTTTGTTTTAAGAAACAATGTTGTGGGAAATCTTGGGATTGTGTCTACCTAAAGGTAAAAGTATGTGGGTTAATGATGGTTTAGCATGAAATTTAGTTGTTAACTAAAGGATAGGATAGGTTGAAGGTCATTATGGTTAATATTTTGATTAAACCACAACGATTTCACCTGTTGGATCTTTCGAGCACCTAACAAGTGTGAAACTTGTAATCACCCAAAAACTCAACTAAGCATCCTTATTTCTAGGATGTGCTCTTGACATGATTTACACTCCTAATACACTTATTTCTAAGATTGCAAAAGGGAGCAAACCACAGGCTTAATTTTCCACCATTGCCTTGTCCCCCTATAACCCCTTTTTAAGGATGTTATGGGTTACCTCATATTCACCTTCATTAATTTTTCAAGGGTTCATTAATTTTTCAAGGGTGATGAAGAGTTTGTAGAGATTGAGGTTTTTACCCATCAAAACCAATTGGATATTTGGGGATTTCACCCATCAAATTCCAGCTCATAAGCTCAAGTAATGATGAAATCCTTACTCAACAACTAACAATCATGCAAACACAACAATACCCACACACAAATTACACTCTAATTCAACATAATCCTAAGACTAAATTACTTAACTACTCATGAAGAAAGTAAGGAGAGATATACCATAAGGATTATCCTAAGCATTCATTCTTCACAAAATTTCTAAGAAATCAAGCCTCCAAAATTAGTTACATACTTGACCAATTAGGGTTTTAAGCTTTCAATTCAAAAAAATTCTTATATGGTAAGCAATACCCAAAGAACAAAGGGTTTTTGATTATATATGGTTTGGGATTCTTCTAAGTACTTTTATAGATCTACCCTTGGGCATATTCTCATTAAACCGCAATCATGCGTGAATGCGTGACCCCGTCCAAGCGACTATGATTGTGTGCCGCAACCGCATTATGTTGACCATCTTGACTGACTGTGACCGCTAATTGAGAACTATAGTCGTGGTAACTGAGGCTGAAGTAGTCCAGGTCTTCAGTTGCACTTTTTTTTTGCTCCCTTTTTATCATTTTCAGTCCCAATCCCCATTTTTCGATCTTCTCAACTCTATGCATGCAAAAAGTGGATATTAGTGAATTTTATCACCAATATGTATCAATCATTTATTTAAAACAAGGTAATGTGGATATTAGTGAGAATGAGTGGAAAAATCACCCCTCATCAACAACCCTAACTTAAGACCTTGTTTGTCATCAAGAAACACTACCCCTTAGTATGAGACAGCTCATATGTATGCCCCCATTCTATCATGCAATAATCATAATGACTCAAACTAGATCGCTACCACCAAAAGCTTTTCACACATGGGCAAATAGGCTTTTAATGACTCCCCTTATCATAAGATAAAATAGCAAAGGATGTAATAGACTTTGGGGAGCAACCATGTAACAACCACTAAAACTCTAGAAATGACTCTCATGTTGACTACAATCATGCAATACTTCTGATTATCTCATTATGCGGAAGATGACAAAATCACCCACCCTAATTAGTTCACATACCTCCTCACAAGAAAGGAAAAATTCACACACCTAGTTACTAAGCATGCAACAAAGAATTTTAAGTGCAAAGACTCACTCTCTCAAGAAATTTTCCGTGTTTACAAGTACCATGCCATATACTTGCCCCTATTTTCAATCACCACTACAACGACCACACTTGGTTGGGAATCACAAAGGGTTTTTTGTACTTGTAATGTAGGTTTAGGGTTGGGGTAGGATATCATTTGGGAATAACATGGCTACACCCCTCCTTGAACATTTGCATTATACTTTTTCAATCCTCTTTTTTGGCTAAGGGCCACTCTTCTTTAATTTCTTTCTTTTCCTATGCCTACTAATAGCTTCCTTTGTGCACCACTTTTCTTTCATTTCTTTTTATTGCAACTTATGCGCATTTCATTCCTTTGATGGACACATTCATTTTCTATTTATTTATTTTTGTGGTTCAAGCTCATGACGTATTTTACTAACAACTTTATGGCCTAACGTTTTCTTCCATCAACCTTTGCCACCCCCAACTTAGGATTTTAGCCTCAAGGTACATTTTCAAGTTTAAGGAGGGTTTGGTTCACAAGAGAGATAAAAATAATGGTCACAGTTTGTAATTATTTTGCCAAAGAAAGGTTCAAAGGCTCAAAGTGGTACTAAGGATAATTATGCATAGGTAGGCTTTTTAGGCCAAAGTGGGCTTCCAAAATCACAAGATGGCCTATGATCATTTTACCAAACAAGAACAATCAAAATTTAACTTTGAAAGACTAATGGAGCAAGTTCTAGATAGTATAAGTACACATGAGATGAAGATAATTAACCTCACACATGGCATGCGAATGTTATCAAGGGGTTCAATTATCCTACCCGCTCGAGACAAAAATGTAGAATTCACTATTTTTCTAAAGTCAACTTTCAAAATCATAGAAAGAGGCAAAAATTTTGTCACAAAGTTGCTCACGTCCATGCCTTCGAATTTTGCAAAAAAATTCGGACGGAGGGGGTTATTTGCATTTGTATTCGCACCACACATAATTTTATAATCATGGAAACCACCCAAACTATCGTCTTATATTGCAAATAATAGTACGGGCGACCTACCATATGGTTACTCAGACTTCACCAATTGATAATAATCCAATCCTAGATTATTAATGCTACAAAAACTTAGACTTGCCTTACATTCTATGGCCTCGGTGCCACGAGTACTCAGACTTCCCCTGTACCCATGGTTAGAAACCCAATCACAGTAGAACTAAAATAAAGTAACAAACCCAAAACATACTTTTCTGCTCTTTTAGATAATTCTGATAAAAGAATAAGAATAAGGAGACACCCCTAACTGAAAAGATAGTAGTGTCCCTAGTGTATAAATAATCAAGGGTAAAAGAGATAAGGGTGCACCCTAAAACTGTATTAAGGGTTGCTATTACTATTGGTCTCTATATTATCACCCTCTACCTCAAGATCAGACCACATAGCTTGGGCCTTATCATCACTGTCTATCCAAGAAGAAGGAAGTCTATCTCGGGGCTTTAGAACCTTCCATAGGCCCTTCACGCCCTTCCATATCTTGATAAAGAATTCGTCCCTCTTCTTCTCCCTTGTAACTATTTTTTCATGTGTGATCCGGAGGTCTCAATGTGACTCCAACAAAGAGGAGCAGGCCTTTTCAAGGTTATCAATGGTAGCTTCTTGATTCTTTTTGTCCTTTTTGTACTTTTCATAATCGGTACATAAAACATAAGAATGATGAGCGGTGGAAGGCTCTCCCAGTCCTTGGAGCAAACTAGACACAAACTCTTTGATAGTTGCAATATTTACTCCAATCTTCTTAAGAGGTCCCACGGTGGCTGTCTTATGAGACTCAGGCTCACTGCATGTCGGCTTTTCTAAGTCGATCTTTCTTTTCTTAATTTTGATGTGGGTGCCCTCACCTCTAAACCTCAAGAGGTAAATGAGGGCATTAGGATGCACCATGTATCACTAGAATACTCTTTCACCCTTGCTCTTTTGCAAAGCTCTGTAATCAAGAAGGTGAAGAATAGATGTGTACTGCCTTAGTCCTTAAAATAATCTATCTCATTAACCATGAGTTGAACAATATCTAGAGAGATGCCATCTAGAATATATGCCATAATCCTAGCACATAATTCGAGGACTATTGTCATGTGGGTGCAAGGAGAAACTCGACTACAGATGATGTGCAACCATATTTGGGCTTCAAAAGTAAAGTCGTTCATGGAAATATTGCTTTTAGTCTTGGTCTACGAGACTTTATTTTTGGGTCATAGTCATTAGGCTAACCAACTCCACAATTTACACCCCTTTGCTTTGAATTCACTCATGTCAGTATTCTTGAGCCCATAAACATCATTGATTTGTTTAGCCCCAAATTTCACCGACTTTCCCTGAATCTTGACAGACACATTGAGTGGGTTCAAAAAAAGAGACTTCACCGATATTTGCATAAAATTCATGGACCCATTGCTCATTTTCAATGCATGGATCCAGGGCGAAGAACCACCACCCTATGGCTTCAAGTTTGTCATGAAGTGTCGGTAGTTTCTCTACACTTTTTTCAAGAAAATTTCTCTCTTCGGGAGCATCTTTGTCTTGAAAAATCCCTGTAGTAATGAGTGTGGCACTCGGGTGCCATGAATCGGATATGATCATACTTATCCATGATGTTTTCCTGAAAGTACTAAGCACACATTATATCTTTCGATGATATTTTAATCATACAAACTATGTTATATTGATCACTAGAGTTCATTGGACTATGTGCTTGGTGTTGCTTGAATAAAATTGGAAATGCAAGATTTTTGGCATGGAATGAAATTATCCTTGGTTACTGCAATTGCGAGTCAGGACCACATTTATATTACTCTCATCGCGGTCTATGACCGCGGTCACTACCTGAAGCTAGTTGCGTGTCAACTTTGCATGTTTAGATTTCTTCCAAATTTATTCTATAGTATGTTCTACAATATGGATGCATATGAAGATCATTGGAACAATGCTAACAAGTGTGTGAATGCACCATTTAGAAAGAAAATATTAATATTAAAAGTTTATTTGAGCATTTTATCAAACAATTGGTGTGCATATCTTATTTGTCTACCTATTTCATCAATCATTGGGTACTCATGATTTTTCCACTTATACACACACCTTAATCAAACAACCAACATCATACTACCAAGTATGACAACATGGAAAGTATAATAATCAAAATTTTAGGCCCTTTCTTAATCATGCATTCTATGGCCTAGTATCAAAAGTAAAGACATGGATTCATCGATGCAAAGGGATGCAAGGATGTTGTTTGAGATTTCACAAACTTGGCCATAAATTTTCCAAATTATATAGTACAATCTTAAAAGAGAGTGTGAGTGAAATAAGGGAAACTAGTGGTTAAATGGTAGAAGTGGTTGCGACTGTGGTCAAGGGACTGCGATCGTAGTAATTGAGAGCAATTCTGATCCCTTGTTTTCCCCTACCGGCATTTTACTCAATTTTGACATATTTCTCTCCTGTTCAGCTTATCCAATGCACTCCATAGTGCCATAAATGCATGGGTTATTAATATGTAAAAGATAACGTCTACCCTACAAAAATATAACAAAAAAGGATACAAGCTACTCTCGTGGCATTTATGGGTTGCCCCCACCTAGCACCTTAGTTATCATCGTGGTACGACGTCTTTCTTCCTTCATTCTCAAGGTGGGTCTTGGAACTCCTCTTCATTCATTTTTTTATTTTTAACATCCACCATGGATACTACTTACAACTACGCGGTTTTCTTCTTTGACTTGCAAATTTTAAAAGAGACCTCATCCACTTGGACTATAAATTTCATCTCCCCTAGCTCTAGATTGATAATGGATATCCTGGTGGCCAAGAAAAGATGACTAAGAATGATAGGCACCTCTTTGTCCTTTTCACAATCAAATATAATAAAATTCGTCGGGAGAATAAACTTGTCCACTTTCGCAAGAACATCAAATAATATACCCACCAGCCTTTTTATAGATCGGTCTACAATCAAGAATCACGTTGTAAGACCCAACAAAATCCTTATCTTAAATCAGTCTTTTTTTAAAGCTCGTTAAAGGGTCTCAGACTTAGAAAAATTTTGCTAAGTATTCAAACTTAGTGTTATTTAGTCTTCGTAAGTTGGAAACTTTTTTTCGTGGCCTCAATGGCCTTAAAATGTCAATCTTTAGGTTGATTCATGATTAGGAATGTCAATAGGTGTTCCTGGATGAGTTTCGTATTTATTGAACCTCATTTGAACCACATTTGGAAATCCAAAATAGTGTATTGACACGATCTCATCGCGGCACGGCGGCCATCGCATCAATCAATATTTTTTCTTGACTCCTAGTGGTAATTTCTAGTGAATCAATGCGGACTCAATGCAGCGCGTTGGCTATTATGTCGATGCCAATGACGTGGCGTGTCGTCCTACGGATTGATAGTTCAATTTTCAGTCATTAAAATTTGCATCCTTGGGGGGTATTTGGGTCTTTTTCCAACCACTATTTAGCCCTAAAACACGAGATTCAGTCCTCATTGAGCATAATATACTTACTTTCTCTCAAATTTCTCAATAACAAAAACCTTAGGTGATTTAATTTCAAGGCCAAGGCTCAATATTTTCACCATTGTTCTTTAGGAATTTAGCAACTAAGGTATGTCAAGTGTTCATCCAAGGGTTCCCTTCCACCCTTGGAGTTCAAGAACCCTTTTTAACCACAAGTTTATAATTTTGATGAATTTCATGGTTGAATTTGAATGTGTTCATGATTACCATGTTAATGGGGTTTCTAGTTCATAATTACTACCAGATTCATGTGGAATTGATTGATATATCTGCATTATCATGTGAAACCATATTGAAACCCTTGAAGTTGTAAATATAGAATCGAACTATGATGATTACATATTGTTTTAGTGTCATGTGCATAGATTATGTCCTTCAAGTGTTTGATGAATTATTTATGTGAAACTATATCATGTCAGCATATATTCAAGTTCATGTCATACAAGTGCTTGCTAGAATGTCCCAAACGAATGTACGATGACCAAGTACTTAGCTATTATGTTTCAAGATTATGCCATGTCGTATAATTTTGCTATCAAGTCCTGGGGGTATTTAATACCCGATAATTTAACTATTTACCTAAAGCCATGGTCATTCACAAGATAGTATCAGTCATGTCACGATCGATAGAATTCAATCAGTTAATAGAATTCAGTAGTATTCTGTCAGTCCATAAAACCTAGTAAACTCAGTTCAGTTCTATTATATAGTATGATCAGAAATAGGTCAGTCCATCCTAGAATAGTCTACAATCCAGCCCAGTGTCTATTCAGTTGGGAGTAGGATTCAGCACTGAGTGAACCCACACTCACGTGCCTGCAGAGGGTGTGATCGTTAAAAGCAATCCTTGTATTCCAGAACTACGTAGCTAGCGTAGGTTGAGACATCAACCTGCCAATTGAGGGTTAATAAGGTGATGTACCTGCCAGTTGAGAGTACCACCATTCTCATTCATCGCACCTGCCAGATGAGGGTGACTCAGCTTGTCTTTACCCATGGCATGGTACTGACACCCTTCCAGCTGGGGTTACAGGTTGGACCCCAATCAGTTTAGAGAAAGGCATGTCAGTTAGATGATTACTTCCCACAGTCTCAATTTTAGTTCCAGTCTCAGTATAGAACTCAGTCCAGTTCTATAAAAAAATTAAGACTGTTAGATACAGTCACTCAGTTTAGAACGGAACTCAGTATAGTTCCACAGAATTAAGACTATCAGATATAGTCACTCAGCTATCAGTAATTTAGTATCAATAGTCTCAGATATCAGTTTATCAGTATTCAGATTTGGTATTCAAATGTTATCATGATCTCAGTTACAGTCTACGTATTCATGCATGTACTCTCATTCAGTTATACTCACGCCATCCAGTCAGTATTATTCATGCATATGAACCCATGCATTTCATCCTACCTTACTTTGCATACGATACATTTAAAGTACTTACACATACCTTTCTTTTGTGCTATGATGTTTTATATCATAGGTTCAGACGTACAGGCTCCTGATCATACTTAGCAGTTCACATATTCAGCTGACAGAGTTAGTGGTGAGTCCTCTTAGTTTGAGGACATGATTATTATTTCAGTAGTTCAGCTTATCTCAGTAGTTCAGAGTTAGTTGGGGACTTGTCCCATCAACTCCATAATTCAGACAGTTTAGAGGCTTTTTCAAACTAGAGTATTTTTAGACAGCTGTATCAAATTTGGTATTTGTTACACCATATTCAGTTTTATTACAGTATTGAACCTTATGGCATATTTTCCACCTAATTTCTACATATTATAGTATTATTATTCAGTTATTGCAGCAGGTACCAGTCATGGGTTAGCTTGTGGTCCTTCGAGATTATGAGCACAGTGTAGCGTCTAGGGTACAAACTCGGGGCGTTACACACATAGAGGTTGGCATCGGGGTATCCAAACCAAGTTTCTTGTATATGACAAAAGGCATTAAATTAATGCTCGCACCAAGTTCATATAGAGCTTTTGCAAATTCATGTGTCCCAATTGTGCAAGGAATAGTGAATGCTCCAAGGACATCTTTCTTTTCCGTAACCTTGCTATCCATGATAGTGCTACACCCATGAATGACCTCAATAGTATCACATTCAATAAGTTTCTTCTTGGATATCAACTTAGTGTAACTCGGGGTCTTTTGGATAGCTTCAAGCAACAGAATATTTATCGATAGGTTGCTAAGTTTGGCCATGAACTTCCTTAATTTGTCATTTTCCTCTTTTTTATGCGAACGTTGAGGGAATGGGGGAGGAACTTGGATGGTTAGTCTTGCTTCAACTTGTGGCCTTTCAACTTCAACCACCTCCTCATCGCTTTCATCGATCTTTTTTTATCATTTGCCTCTCTTCTTTGAGGCATCACCTTCTTTGCTTTGGCCTTGGGAATTTTCTCACTCATATCTCCTCTAAAAGGTTCCTCGAGTGCTTTTCCACTCCTTGTGACAATTGCTAGGACTTGAACGTCGTTCTTTGGGTTAGCAATTATGTCACTCGGAAGTCTATCTCTAGGTTTAGTATTTAATTGCGTGGCTATTTTCCCCACTTAGGTCTCCGATTGCTTAATAGAGGTAGAGTGAGACACCACCATTTGAGAGAGTTGGGAGAAATCACCCTTCAACTCATGGACCATCTTATCCGTACGTTCTACTCTATTCAAGATCCTTGCTAACATAGCCTCCATCTTGAACTTTCCAGGGTTAATAGAACTAGATTCCTTGGCTTTAGCTCGATCATGAGAAGGGACATAACGGTCATAATCATGTTCACGATCTCTCCAATCTCGATCCTGCTCATGATCCATTCAATCTTGGTTCCCACCTTGCCTTTATAGGTGGGGTAGGAACCTCTCGAGTAGTTTGCCAAGTACCGAATTTCTTCATCCAACTTCTTTGCCTCTTCATCATCTTCATAAGATTTTGATGCTATAGTATTTACCACTTTCGCAGGTGCTCCCATAACATGATTCATCAAGAGCTTAAGTTGGATCATTATTTTAGCCATGTTCTTCTCATTTTCTTCTTCTTATTTTCTTTATTCATTAGCCACCATGGAGGTAGTATAAGGATTTTGAAAGCTTCGGTATCTCAGGTATGCCAACCCCGATTTTGTTTTGATACTTCTCATATCAATCGAAAGGCTACAAGATGATGCAATCTCATTATAGAGTCGCCCGCCGCATTATTCGCTACCATTTTGTTTATGGATCAAGAGCCCTATAGAAAATCTCGAGGAGTATCTTTTTTGGGACCTCATGATTTAGGAATTGCTATAGCTTTCCATTAAACCTCTCCCAAGCTTCAAACAACGGTTCTTTATTCATTTTCCAAAAGTTCACAATCTCATCCCACTTTTGAAGCATTCTTTATGGTGGGAAGTATCTATCAAGAAACACTGTGGTAAGCTTTTCCCATGATGTAATTGAGTCAGGTGGAAGTGAGTGAAGCCATAAAACCGCCTCAGCCATTAATAAGAATGGGAAAAGTCGAAGCTGGATGGATTCTTATGTAATATGTGTTATGTTAAATGACGCACAAACTTCCACAAAGTTCTTCAAATGGACATTCGGATCCTCATATGCTTGACCCCTATACAACCCTTTCATTTGCAACATGTAAAGCATAACGTTAGTCACATGACATACTCCATTCCCATTGGTTGGCAGGATGCGAATTGCCCTTGTTTGTCCCGCTTCATTTAATTGTCCTTCATCATCAAGAGGGGCATCGAAGGGGCCCATATTGCTTGCATTATCGCTCATTGCTCCGTTTATACTTTGATCACCTATAAAAGATTTAAAAACAACAAATAAATTAAATTACATCACTTCAGGTATTCTCAAGTAAGAATGACATCACACAAGTAAAATTTATATTTCACTCCCCGGCAACAGCGCCATTTTGATAACGCTCAACTAACTCCTATAATTGAGGGGTGAGGCGGTCGTTGTCAAGTAACCCAATTTGAATTGGGGTTAAATCTCAAGGATCAAAATATAGACTTCAAACCCTATGGGTGTTCAAATTACTATGAGGTTACCCAAAATGCTAACAAAAATGACATGCAACATAAAATGGGGGATTTGTTTGAAAAGCTTTTGTACAATCTTTAGCAAATGATCAAGAGATGACACTTTTGTTTTAAGCAACAATGTTGGGGGAAATCTTGGGATTATGTCTACCTAAAGGTAAAAGTATGTGGGCTAATGATGGTTTAGCATGAAATTTAGTTGTTAACTAAAGGATAGGCTAGGTCGAAGGTCATTGTGGTTAATTTTTCGATAAAACATCAACAATTTCACCCGTTGGCTCTTTCGAGAACCTAACAAGTGTTAAACTCGTAATCATCCAAAACCTCAATCAAGCAGACCTATTTCTAGGATGATGCTCTTGACATGATTTACACTGCTAATACACTTATTTCTAGGATTGCAAAAGGAAGAAAACCATAGGCTTAATTTTCCACCATTGTCATGTCCCCCTATAACCCTCTTTCAAAGAAGTTATGGGTTACCTCATATTCATCTCCATATCTCTTTCAAGGATGATAAAGGGTGTCTAGAGTTTAGGGTTTTCACCCATCAACCCCATTTAGAGATTTGGGGCTTTCACCCATCAAATTCCAATGCATAAGCTCAAGAAATGGTGAAATTCTTACTCAACAACCAATAATCATGCAAACACAACAATACCCACACACAAATTACACTCTAGTTTAACAAAATCTCAAAACTAAATTACTTAGATACTCATGAAGAAAGTAAAGAGAGATATACCATAAGGATTATCCAAAGCATTTATTCTTCACAAAAATGCTAAGAAATCAAGACTCCAAAATTAGCTACACACTTGCCCAATTAGGGTTTCAAATTTTTAATTTTAAAAAATCTTATGAGGTAAGTAATACCCAAAGAAGAAAGGATTTTTGCTTATATATGTTTTGGAATTCTTCTAAGTACTTTTATAGATCTTCCCCTGGGCATATTTCCATTGAACCGCAATTGCGTGTGACTATCCACGACCGCATCCACGTACCTGCATCTATGCACCTGTATCCACGCGACCGCGGTTGTATGTCGTAACTGCACTGTGTTGACCATCTTGACTGACCGCGACCGCGAATTGAGGACTGCAATCGTGGTAACTAAGGCTAATGTAGTCCAGGTCTTCAGCTGCACTCTTCTTTGCTCCCCTTTTATCATTTTTAGTCCTAATCCACATCTTTCGATCTCCTCAAATCTATGCTTGCAAAGAGTGGGTATTAGTGCATTTTATGACCAATATGTCTCATTCATTTACTTAAAACAAGGTAACGTGCACAAATGTTTAGTAAAAATGAGTGGAAAAATCACCCTTCATCACATATCCACACGACAAGGACTAGATCAAGGCAAAGAGAATTTTTGTTGTCATGAACGTGGAGGTAAAACATTTGTTGGCTCTTGAAATACTACTCAAGGATGGAATGATGAAGGTTTATGACTGTAACTTACCTGTTTTTGATGAGGCTAATTTTTTTACCAAGATACAACCACTATTAGACTTATTCCTCAACTTGTTGAGGTAGAGTAAACTGATGAATCATTTATTAGCGAATGTGTTGAATGAAAGATGGGTTTTTCAAGGTGAAAACAAGGACAAGGACCTTCCAAAAAATAAAACTGGTGTCGCGTGTGGGTCGTACGCACTTGCACACATCAAATGTTTGCTAACCGATACAGAAATGACCAACTCAACGACCTTTCTGTGCAACAATATTATGGCAAGGATGAAAGAAGTCTAATCTTATGGGGTAATGACTAAAAGGTTGGAGCCTGTGTATGTAAAAAAGGAAGATGTAGAAACACAAACACCATGACAATTTTTATTTCAAGTCACTTTACATATAGTGACAATTTTTCATGTTTGATGAAATTGAATTTTTTATAATGCAACAGATTGTATATCTGTTGTAACAAATAGTCTATTTGTTTTGATAGATTGTTTATCTATTGCAATAGATTGGTCGTTTGTTGTATTATGCAGATGTCTATATCTACGTCTATCTGTTGCAACAGATAGACTATCTGTTGCAACATATAGTCTATCTGTTGCAACATATGGGTTATCTATTAGAATAAATTAAAACAGTAGAAAGACCTATATGATAATTTTCAACAGACGACCTACATGTTGTAGTATATGTCTAAATCTGTTTGATAATTTCCAACAGATATGTCATCTATTGCAAGTGATACATTATATTTTACAATATTTGAATCTAGTATTTCATTTCAATTAATAAGTTCAAATATAAGGATAAAATAAAATTCATAGACAAAATAAAATAAATCGAAGCCTTCAGAAATTACGTAAAATAAATCAACAAATAAATAAAATGTAAAAAAATTGTTATGGGTACAGATGATCTATTCAACCAATAAATCAACAATGTAAGTTTTGGTGCCAATAATTCCTAAGGAGAGGTTATCACTTTGATAAACTCAAGCTATAAAGATATACTCAATAAGGACAAGTTGTTCTTCCTCCAGTGTCATTGTGGATTTTTAATATCACTTGCGTATGATTTATGAGGTTTTGTTTCTCTATATTTTCATAAAAGAGTAGCATATATTATATGGAGTAATCCAAAATCAAGTCCATCATTTGGTACTTGTAACCATCGCTCAAATACTCTATGTAAACGGCAACAAAAGACCGCAATCCCTGCATTTGTAAAAATTAGATAATCCATATCTTGCAATTAATGCAAGTCTTATGAAATTTATGAAATAAAACTAAATCATGATACTTGATTGATACTTACAGGCTACCAATGGGTTGTTGTGTAATTCTTTCAACATATTCTACATCAAATGTATTACCCATTTTATCCCGATATGGTTCACTCATCGACCAATCAGTACAAACTTTTTGGTCTAAAAAGTCACTTATATCAAGGTAAGTAGGTAATATTTTTGACAACTTTTGTATATTATACGATGGCCCAGAATGTCTTCTTCCTGACATCAAGTCATAAACTCGGATGTACCTCTTTTTTAGAACGACAACAGCCAACACCTAATGGAATTCATCACCATAATTGATCGAAATATACACTTCTTCGACCAAATGCCAAGGCAAGCTAGCTGGAATGCTAAAACCTTTGATGATGTTGATTAAGCATTCCTCATTTTGAGAAACTTCTGGTTGTTGTTGACAATACCGATCATAGGAATTATTAATCTAAACTTTGTACAAATAATTTTCTGTCATATATGTATATTGTTCTTGTGTTTGCAACTTGACCTTCTTTCAGAGGTAGTAAAAAATGATATCGATGTGCTGCATATATTATTAAATATTTCAGATTACTTGACTGTAAAATTAATACACAGATACAATTAAATAAAGTATTAATAGTAAGATGTATGATATTTAAACCTCATCATTCCAGCATGTTTGGAACTGTGACATCAAATAGAACCAAATCTTCATTCGGAGATGTGCAACAACAAAGTCGAACATATCAAAACCAAGACCTAATTCGTTCACTTTGTAGTGCTCGTCATTTTATTTTCTACATGATTTATATGTGTTAATGTCATATTCTTACAACAAGAATTGTATAAATCAATATCTTTAAAAATAATTTATGTACCTATCGGAATGAAGCTTTAACAGCCCATAGAAAATTAATTCTGAATAGTCGTTGATCATCTTTGTTAGTTTTTTTAGAGTCTTCTTCGAGATGTTGAATCCTTTAAATGGGTAATTCTTTCGTTCTTTCGAATTGACAGGCTTTACTTTTTCTTCAACTTTGGAAGAAATTGATGGAATATCATCTGTGATATTATGTTCTTCAGCTGTAGCTTCTACTGTGACATCCACCTGGAAAGCCAGAATTATCAATGCTAATCATAGAGATACAAAAAGACGAAAAAGGATAACTTATCTGTATTAGCAAATCAAGCAGGTCTTCCTCCTATTTTAAATTGTCCCAACAGATTATCTATTTGTTGCAACAGATGGATCGTTTGTTGGGATAAATTAAAATAAGAGGATGACCTGTATGATAATTTCTAACAAATGATTTATTAGTTGCAACATATGACTCATTTGTTTAGAAAAACTAAAACAGTAGGAATCTTGATTTAATTTATCACAACAGATAACTCATCTATTGTAGCAGATGGGTCATCTTTTGGTATAAATTAAAATAGTGCGAAGACTTGTTTGATTTTCTAAAACAAACAAGACCTATGTTACAACAGATAATGCATCTGATGCAATAGGTTAGTCAACTGTTACAACAGATGTATATATTTTTTGATAATTTTCAACAAATGTGTCATCTGTTGAAACAGATATGTAGTCTATTTGTTTATTGGAACATATGATATATGTTCACCTTCTTCAGCTCATGTTGCTCTCCTGTGACCCTTTTACATTGATCAAAAGTGCAAGACAAAGACAAAGGAGTTGAAATTTTATTTTTTTTTATGCTTGATGGTGCCTTGAAAATTTTTTCCTTCTCCTCTTAGTTGCCTTACTCTTTAATGGAGTGTATGGATATGAAATCCTCTTTGATGGAATGACACCCCTATTAGATGTTAATTTATTTACAGAAGCAGTTAATACATTAATAACATTAATCACTCCATCATGTTTTGCCTTGCAGTCTTGACATTTGCATGTAGAACATTCGCTAGTAGGGAAAAAATTTGTATAACCAGTATGATCATAGTCATAATGATTTGTTGTTTCAAAAACTGTAAGAGGAGCATCAGCAACACCACTACCACTACCACTACCACCATCACCAGCTCCATCACCACTAACACCATCAACAACAACAAGCCCACCCTCCAAAATTATTTTTCTTATAATGGTTATTGCTCCAAACAATTTCATTTTTATTCTACCAATGACCTTATGGTCCGATAAAGTTTGCACAGACCGTAAAGTAAAAAAATAACATTTTAACTCTCGATTGGTCGGAACAAGCCACGGATATACAATTTAAAATAAATTAGTACATATACTAGAATGACGATTAAATCACATAAAAAATTATTAATTAAACTAAAAAATTAATTAGAATTAGACTTACTGCCTCCTTCGAGGGGTTGAAGAAATCAAGAAATTTTATATTTTTATCAGTTTTGGCAGACAACCATCTCAGGATTCTTAGACATGAAATTTCTTCTTGGTAGTTCACTTGTTGTCTCAAATAAGGAATGACTTCAAATGTTCAAGCATATAAAATAACGCCAATAAATCAAAAGCATTATTCATAAAATAAATAAATCATAATAAAAGAAATATTTATTATGAAAGCCCATGGAACGTCATATAAGCTGACTGTCTTTGATATTAACGGGGTCAATAAATATTTGACAGTCATTTTGAAGCTTTCATAACTGCAAAGATAGCTATTAAATGCCTCAAGATCCTCGGAGAGCTTTATTAAACCAAGTGGTATGTTGTTGTTAACGTCTCTCGCCCAAAGAATATTATGTACAAATCAAACCAAGAACAATGATAGCTTGTGCTTCTTTGAAAGTCTTTTACCTTTCAACGCTTTTATCAAATTTTTATTTTTAAAGCTTGGACTAACAAAGGACACCAAGTCATCACCATCACTTGACTTGCCTTTACCTTTTTTGGGTATGCGGGGTGCTTTCTTTGGGTTAGAATAGCTATAACTTGGGATGGAGAAGGAGGACAACATTTTAGTCTAGTGACTATGGCAAACTCCTTCCAACCAAAATAAACAGGCATGCCACAGTAATTTATCTACACCTCATCTATCTTATTTTTATTTTCATACATAAACCTATGCTTGAGAAGATCATATACCATTTTCATTTGAAAACGAGCATTGTTGTCCTCCGGCAAATCAAGATATTACCAAAAGCAATTATCCCTGAAATAAGCATCGAATTTTTGGTCTCGAAGTATTTTTTGGAGGCATTAAAAGATTTTTCCATGGCTGACTTAACCACAAAATCACCAGTTAAATCTGTGGAACTATCGTACTACATTCTCGCAGGATAACTATCAGTGCTGAAGGTTTTGACCAACTCTTCGGTGAAAGAGCTATTAGCATTTGGATCATCTCTTCTGAAACATTCTAATCCTCATGTTCATTATCTTTTGCTTCTGATTGAGTTATCACTTGTAAAGCAGGCTCAAAAGTGGTAGATATAGCCTAGCTGCTTCACTTGTTCCTTTACTTATACTTGATTCATTTTTTTTCTTTTGAGAGCCATATTATCTAAAATTAACAGCAAAATAAAAAGGATTATAATTGATTAATGCATCATTAAAAAAGGATAACAGCAAATCTAACATGTATAACAGTAAAATAACAGTTTCAACAAATCATACATCTGTTGCACCAAATAGGTTATCTGTTGCAACATATAACTAACTTGTTGCAACGAATGAGTAATCTATTTTAAATAATAAAAATACATCACTTAGCTGTTGAGACAGATAACTGGTCTGTTCAACAGATCATTCATCTGTTGCAACATATGAATGATCTTTTGGAAATATTATCAAATGTTAATACTATTTAGATTTTTTCAAACAGAAGGTTGTCTGTCGCAACAAATGAATGATCTGTTAGATGGTTAATTGTGGACTTGATTAATAATTTCAAAACTTTCTAATCTTTTCAAATGGTCAAACATAATTAGAAAACTTAAGTAAGTTAATTGTGGAATTGATTAATAATTTTAAAACTTTCTAATCTTTTCAAAAATACAAATCAAACCACACTCCTCTTCTCTCCAAATCAACTGTCTCTCTCCCCTCTCCTCTTTCTCTCTCGACAGTTTCTCACAACTTCTCTCAACCAAAAGTTCCGCAAATTTCTCCCTTCAATCCCCAGCATACTTTGACCTCCGGCGATAAATAATTGGACTTCGAGTTTCTTTTTGACTTTCAACCATTAATCGACGTGACACATTACTCTCCGACGACAAAAACTTCGAGTTTTTCATCGTCCTTTTTCTTCTTTCACAGGTAAAACATTATGGCTTTTGTAGTTATGAAGAAAAAGAGGAACTTGATCCAACTTCTCTTCTAGTATTGGTTAACAATTTCAATATTGTTGCTTAAATTTGAAATGGGGAACGAAGAAAACCTTAATTTCTGATATTTCTTCTCTTATTTTTTTGGAGTGAAATATAATTTTTTATTTTTATTGTAGTTCTTGTTGTGGAACAGTTGATTTGATTTGTTGGTGTCTGATGAGCTTTTTGAAGTTTGATTTTTGTTGTTTGTATTTGTACAAATAAAACAACAATGTTGGTGTTTTTGGTCACTATTGATGTTCTTGGTGTCTGTGTTGTATGTGTTGTGTTGATGTTGCTAGGTTGATTTGTTATTGTTCTTAGTAAAATGGTGTATTTGATATTAAATGGTGATATTGTTGTTGTTCTATTTGAACAAAATCTTGCTGTTGGTTTTTATTCTTTGCAACAGATTAACCATATATATGGATTTTTTGATAAAATAAAACATAAATAAATTATTAAAACAACTGAACAATCTCTTGCTTTAAATGCTGATGAACAAACTATTCAACTCCTAAATAAGCATGATATTGATATTTTTAAACGTAAATATAATTATATGCATATTGGCTTAGTACAAATTGCCTTTCGACCTTTAACCCTAAAGGGTCTCCCTGAAACATTTTTAGCTGCTTTGCGTGATGCTAGAAATCTAAATTTTCTAAAATCCTTAATGGGATCTATTGAATCTACTCTTGCTTATGGTCCTGTATATTTTAATACTCAGCCAAATTTATAATTATCTCTAACTGATGTAAATATTCTTCATGCTTTAACCTTAAATGTGAAAACTCATGGATATGATTATGCCCCTGGATCTGAACTAATAGGATTATCTTACCGCATATACTATCGATTATTATCAACTCTAAATCCTCGATGTAAGTTAATTGATGATAATTCTGATTGCACTATGCTTATTGAAACTAATTTTATAAATACTAGGGTCACTACCCGAAGATCTATTAGATGGGATGAAATTGATTTCCCCCAAACATGGATTTTAAATTCAGTCACTTTCCCAAAACAATTGGCGGACGATGTGACTAAGTCAGAGTTAACTCAAGTAACTCAAAATCCAGATGGACGAATTTGTCTACAATTTGATAGTAATCCCCCAGTCTATAGAAATTCTTTCTCAATAACACGAAGACTTCCTTCTATTCATTATATTTCTCCTATAGAACGTCAGTATGGTCCAGCTAGGAATCGAGCGGCATCTTTGCATACTATTAATTCTGCAGATTCGCATACAACACCTAAAGGTGTAGAAAAGATAAAAATCAACTCAAAAACTAATATAGTTCAAGATTTTGATAATGAAAATCCTACTCCATCTGAAATGGATTTTGACATCAATTCTGCTTAACCATGATGACACAACTTATTGATTTTAGTCCTAGTTCTCAGGCAACAAAATATATTAAGAAAGAATTTTTTTCTGAAAAATGGAAAACCTTTAGGACATGGTTTTTTGAAACTTATACTCCTGATGAATTACGAAATATTTCAGAAGAATTCTATGAAATTTGTGCTTTACATAATAAAATTATTTTCTTTGTACCATGGTTCATGTCTGCATATTTACCGTCATATGTCAAAATAATCGAAAGATCTTATCAAAATTCTGATGGCACAATTACTCAAGCACTCTATCCTCCTCAGTCTTCCTTTATATTACCCAATAATACTGGCATGACTTTTTCTGCTTTTCAAAAGTTCGTCAGTGAAGATGTGGGAAAAATTACTATTTCTGAAATAAATAACCTTATCGCCCAAAATAATTATTTGAATCTTTATGTTATTATTATTATTATTGTTATTCTTATTGTTGTTGTTGTTGTTGTTGTTGTTGTTGTTGCTTGTATGCAAACAGTCCTTTGGATATTTGCATTTAATAGAATCATTTGATTTATTATTTTGAGGTGATTTTCAAAACGGGAAAAATTCACTTTTTTCTATATTACAGAAAAGCCAGTGTCGGCTTAATAGGGAAATATAATGTAATTTTAGGTTATTAATTGCAACTCACACGTGATGTAATATGCAATGACAAGATAAACTTTTATCCTTTTCAACAATTATTCTTTATATACAATAAGTGTCATGTCTAATGTATCAATTTTAATCTCATATTTTATACTTAATGTGGCAAATCTCAGTCATATGATTAAATATTTAAACTTCAAAATACATCGAATTTT
>NC_061112.1:60113927-60216825 GCF_002878395.1 Capsicum annuum
CTCTTTGTAATAGTAAAATCACTGTGCACAGGGACCCATCTATTACTGTGCAAGATTCTCTTTTTTATTATCTATAGGCGCTTCATTCTTGAGAAGAGGCAGGAGTTCAGAAATTCTCTCCTTTTATTTTTCAAAAACTCTCTCTCTCCCCCTCTCTCTTTGTAATATATTCAAGAACTAAATAAAGAAGAAGCTACTTGTTTACTGCTATTTCAGTTTGGTTCCCGGCTAGTCAGGTACATATCTCTTTACTACTTATATTCATTTACTTAAACTTCTACCATAGTCTAGCCGTGACTATGTCCGGCTAAAATATTTTCTTATATCTATGTTGAAGATCTAACTTCGCTGACATGTTAACTATGAAAGCTCCAGACTCTATCAAAATATAAAAGAATCTTTTTAATTTCTTGACTTGGTTCCAAAATGGAGGTACAGTCGAGTTCAATACACTTATGTTAACCTTGTCTCTGTGACGCCGTCTAGTAAGTTGTGCTTCTCTAGCCCGTATTGTTGAGAAAAGGTCGAATTTCTGCACAATTAGAACTTCTAGACACACAGGTTCAACATAAGGTTATTAAATCTCTGACAGGCCCCATGTTTGGGTAAAAAAGTCCATACAGTCATAAAACTACTTAAGATTCTTTTCTATTTCGGTTGGTGCTTTGGTTCGGTCTTCCGACTTAGGCTTAATCCGATATTATTATATGGTCTAGTAGGCTGAGTGGCATACCCCAGCCTAAGAGATCCTGTAAATGGTGCATCCATAGTTCAAGAAAAATCTGAAGATAAGCCTTCATATGAAAAACTGGATGCTAGAGAACTTATATTATATATTGAAAATCTAACTTCGCTGACATGTTAATTATGAAAGCTCCAGACTCTATCAAAATATAAAAAAATCTTTTTAATTTCTTGATTTGGTTTCAAAATGGAGGTACAGTTGAGTTCAATACACTTATGTTAACCTTGTCTCTGTGACGCCGTCTAGTAAGTTATGCTTCTCTAGCCCGTATTGTTGAGAAAAGGACGAATTTCCGCACAATTAGAACTTCTAGACACACAGGTTCAACATAAGGTTATTAAATCTCTGACAGGCCCCATGTTTGGGTAAAAGAGTCCATACAGTCATAAAACTACTTAAGATTCTTTTCTATTTCGGTTGGTGCTTTGGTTCGGTCTTCCGACTTAGGGTCACTACCCGAAGACCTATTAGATGGGATAAAATTGATTTTCCCAAAACATGGATTTTAAATCCAGTCATTTTCCCAAAATAATTGGCGATAATATCGTACATTATGAAATCATGATAAACCACCATATGACAAATCACTATCCAAACGGAGTATAAACCACCGTAGCATGGCAAACGACCATCCAGAGTGTAAGAGTTGATCAGTGATGAACTTATTGCTAGGTTGGACTAATCAAATCGTGCGAGCCAAATTACAATTTCACCGCAGGTAGACTCTAAAACTAGGGTAGTTTCGTAAATCAATTTTCTACTACAATACAATTCGGCTTGGGGTTTTCTATACTGCTATATACATAGGGAAGAGAGAGAGAAAGAAGAGGAGAGAGAGATACACTCGTCTCTCTCTGTGTTTGTTTTGGTGATCTGTGTCTAGCCGATCGTCGTTCAAAACATCTTTGTTTATTTTTAGTCAGTCATCCCTCTCTAACTTTTACTTGCATTCGTCGATTTATTTCATTCTATTTTAATGCTAAATCTATTACTCTTTCTGTAGAAACTTTTGATCGATTCGATATTTGTTTATTTGTTCTTTTGGGAATAATCGATAGACTAACGGATTTTTGAAGTATATATACTAATTAGGATCCGTGTTGGATCACTTTTGATTTTTGCAAGTTTTTTGATTTCCGTACAAGCAAACCCTAGTTTTATTGCTACACCTACTATGTCTCCGGTTCATCGTAACGATACATCGGATACTGGAACCGGCGCCGGTGGTCCCAATAGTCCACAGCAGTCACGGCGATCATCAGCCGGGCGTGGCGTTTCCTCTCCTTGGAAGCAGGTTGTTCGCTGTGGCGAATCAGAATCTACCGTTGCGGTCCCTTCACCTCCTCCTCCGTGCGAGCAAGTCGTTCCCTCCTCTGATTGTGAAGTGGCGATAGCAGGCAGTGTGTCTTCGTTAGCATCATCTTCTGATGCTGCTCAGGTTGAGCGTTCTGATAATGGAAGCGGCGACGGCACCAACAGCAACGGGGCTAAAAAACCGGCTTGGAATAAACCCTCGAATAATGCGGTTGATGTTAGTCCTGTTATGGGTGCTGTCTCTTGGCCTGCTCTCTCTGAATCCACTAAGGCTTCACCTAAATTCCCTTCGTCTGATGAATCAGTTTCTGTATCACAGGTTATTCACCAATACTACTTTTCTCCTTAACTTGCTCTAACTGATCCGAACTGACGTACTAATTGCTCTTGTTTTGCTCTATCTGCTGCTTGACTTCGATTCTTGTTTTATCGCGTGTCTTTTATTTTGATCATTTATTGTCTCCTTATGCTAGAGCAGCTTGTCTATGAATTAATAAGTCCAAGCTAGTTCCAGAAAAAGCTCATTTATATGTGGATCTTATAGGGCACTGGAATGGCATCAGCTTCTCATAGGCAAGCTAATACCAGCAATGCGAACACTAATACAATGTTGAACCCTGTTGTACCCAGCCCCCAAAGGTCTATGAAGCGCGGTGGTTGCAATTCGAACCATAATAATGCATCAGCAAACGGTGTCTTTTCTCAGCAAAAGGAACAGGGTTTAGAGGTTGAAACAGTCCTTAATAATTCTGGAAAGTCAGGTAATTCTGGTGCTGAATCTTCTTCAAGGGATAATAGTCATAGGGATGGTGGACAATGGGGATCTCAATCACATGGTGGAAATGACCACCAGCATCAACGAAATGCAAATAGGAGAAGCAATGCTGGTCCACACCCACGTGGAGATGGCACGTATCATCATGGTTATGGGGGTAGGCGTGATCAGGAACGGCGGAATCCGGATTGGAAACCTCACAGAAGTTGGGGGAATAGGGATTCACACATGCAGCCGCAAAGAGGTCCACCTAGGCCATTTATGGAGGGCCCACCTCATACGTCTCCACCTCCACCTTTTATACCAACACCCATGCCTGGGCAGCCCTATCGAACTCCCATGGTTTACTCTGGTGAGATTTGTTACTTCTCGAGATATTTTCGCTGAGTTTCTAAACCCCATTTTTTCTCTCTACTGATACTTTAACCACTATGCAGAAGTTCCCCCTGTATTTTATTTTCCAGGTCCATTCCCTGATTCATTCAGAGTGCCTATGCTTGCTCCTGTGTCACCTATCTTCCTTCATGTTCCAGATACCCAGTTGCATACTAGAATAGTGAACCAGATAGATTATTATTTCAGGTGGATACTTCTTTGTTCTATTTGCTTGTAATTGCGCTTATTTAGCAACTCATTAACTATATAAATATTCTGAAGTCTTCTCGTCCCTATTTTTTTTGGTTGCAGTAATGAGAATTTAATTAAGGACACATTCTTGCGACAGAACATGGATGAATATGGATGGGTTCCAGTTACGCTAATAGCAGGCTTCAAGAAAGTGAGTTGGTTTGGAGTGTTCTCTTTGACCCTTAATTCTTGGCTAATATTAAGGTGTATTAGTAGCTCATTCTTTTGAAATGCATCTCCACATATTTATTTATGTTATTGTTGGTAACTGTTAATATTGGTGCTGAGCGTGGTTAATGGTCTTGGCTCCTTTTTTATTGGTTAGAAAATGTCAATGATATCTTTTCCTCAAACAGCGAGCGAAAGAGGGGGGACCAACAACCTCAGATGATATTTTTGTATTTTATCCTTTGGACTTTCCTTCTCTATTTGTACTTTTTTCCTGGTGCAAATGGTGAGCCTCTTTAGTCTTCTGTAACATCTTGTTTTCGAGGTTTATAGGGTTGTCCTCAAGATTTAGTATTAGCATAACAGTATTATAGTAAAACTAGGACATAGTTGAATATAAAATCAGTAGGAAAGAGCCAGACCACTTTGTCCCTTATCTCTCTCTCATCACTGTTGCCTTTTCTCTCTTGTGAGTATTACAGGAGGAAGAAAAAGCTAAACTAATGAAAACTCTTAACCCTTTGGGGAGGAAAAATTCCTGGCATTATCTGAACTAGTCAGGGTGGAACACTTGTAGAATTACATGCTGTTGTCCTGTTTCTTCGGCAGGTCCGTGATATGACGGGTGTTGTAAGCAATTCAATGGATTTGATCATCCTATAGTATAACTTATGTCAGATGGGCTTTATCGAGATGCTCTTTCAAGGTACTAATGTTCATTGTATTAATTTGGAATAGATGTTGCCAAACTGAAGTGCTTATGCCTCATGAGCGGAAAGTCATGACAGCACAAGAAATGACTGCTTGCATATGAAATTGCTGGATTCACCATTTCTACATATAAAGTTACAGCTGGGCAATGAATTTACTAGTTTATAAAAAAAAGAGAAGTTACAGCTGCGCAATGTTGAGTGAGTGCCTGTTTGATGGGGTGGTTTTGAGTGCAGTATGTGGGTGTTGTCGGCTACAAGGTGATCTGACCACAGTAGGTGGGCCTGGGTGTTTCTGCTACGATGTGGTCTAACCACAGTAGGTCGTAGCGTGGGTCTGCTTTTGTTTAACTTTTGCTGTTCAAGGAGCATAACATAAAAAGGTAATCTTATGTCAAAAATATCAACAGCTGAAAATCATATGAAGGGTTGTCCAAATACATTAGGAAATAAGAGAAGTGAAGGGATGAATTGAGGATTTGATGAAAATGGAATGCAAGCCACGCTTATTTATAATAGCGTGAGCTACAATTCACATCTTCTATTTAAACGATGACAAACTTAACACTTAACTCAAATATTGCTAGTCCTCTGAATACTTGATATTCTATGATTTTGGTTCAATCTGGTGTTCTGTCTGTATAATAACGTTTTTGTGAATGTTCTTTGTATCATTTTTTCTGCCACTGCAGTGGCATATGTTGGGTGATTAATCTTTTGGATTGAGGCGAAGGCGGAGGGAGAAGTCTGAATATCCTTTGAGATCAACGATCAGTAGTATATCTTAGAGCACCCTCACTTACATGAATGCTTTAGCATCATTCTTTTTGTGGCAACTTTGTTTGTTGTGAAAAACTTGCCTTACTTTGGCCTGCCAGTGTACATGATGATTATACACTATATATCAAATCTATTTTCTTATGAATTTCTATTCTAATAGAGGGAAAGGTGTTTCATGGAAGAAATTCTGGTCCTATAAGAAGTGGAATATGTGTTTGGGGAAATTATTGAGTAACAGAGATGAAGTAGAAGACCCAAAATTTTGTTAACATTGCGGAATCTGAATGAAATTGGTTAAACTTGATAAAGAATCCAAAATATACTTTATCTTGATTGATTGGTTCCACATTTCATTTACATGGGATAAAGTACCTCGAATGGTTTTAAGATAAGAACCACATTTTTCATTTTTGCAGGTAATGGAGTTGACAGATAATATACAACTGATACTGAATGCTGTGAGGTCCTCTACTGTTGTAGAAGTGCAGGTATTCCTTCTATATGTGGTTTGTGGTCTCTTTAGGGTTTCAGTCTGTACCTTGTCTGGCCAAAAAGAAAAGGTTCACTATGCGTTATTTGAGTTTTCGGCGAAGTGCTTATGTTGTAAAAGAATGGTGCACTTGTTATAGACCTTCATTTGAGATGTGAGCATGGAATCTTGTGTCCTAGAGCCTGTTAACCCTTGTAAATGGTTTTATGTATTCAAGAGTCTTATGCATATCAAGTTCTTTGAAGTAGGTCATGCTAGAAACAAATTTATGGTTTGCATATCATCCTCGTTAATGTATCCTACATTCACAGTTTGCAATTCATCCTTGTTAATGTGTCCTACATTCACAGTTGCTACTGTTTGAATTATACATTGAGTTTGTGCTGATGTCCTCTAAGCTGATTGAAATGTTTAGTGCTTCAGAATTAGGAAATTGCTTGATGGGTTAACCATGAAAATACGTGGGTAGTATTTGCATCCACACTCTCGCATGGGCCTATCTTGGTGTTTAGTGCTTTCAGAGCTAGTAACATGCTTTTAAGAATATTAGTATAGTGGTTATTCTAAACTTAGAAAGTAGATGGTAGTGTTTGCCTCTCAACTGTTATGGGTTTTATAATATTTCTTCCTCGTGTTGCAGGGTGAAAAGTTGAGGCGGAGAGATGACTGGGTTCATTGGCTCATACCACCATCAATGCAGAATTCAACCATCTCAAGTCCTCAATCTCCTCAAAACTCTAATCCTGATTTACTTGTAGAAAATCCCCAACGTGTTGTATTTGATTATAAGACTGTAAGTCATGGAAATGCTGGAGCACATCTTAGTATATCATCATCTACTGAAGTAAGTACTCCATCTAAGCAGTTTGGCAATGAGATGGCTGGACAAGCTGGTGCTCAGCATTCACAGCCAATGCCAGTTGGAAATCCAAGTTAAAGGAGTTAACTGTTCTGTTGTGGAGTGAAGAGTGAAGCCCAGGGGTTGGTAGCTATTGTGCTTCTTCAACCAATCAATGAATCTAGTCCTTACTGTTGCTGGTGTGGCAATGAAGTCTCATGAAGGAAATAGACAGGGAATAAAAGAGAACAAACAAAATTGGGAATAGAATTATAATGTGTCTTTTAAGCAAGCTGACAGCTTGATTTTGTTGGGATGTATATTTTGTTTTGCTGGGGATAAGAGTATTTTCTGTTCCTTTTATGATATATGTTCCTGTCATGGTTATTTATTATACAGCTCCGGGGATTTTTGGTTCTACTTCCCCATGCAGCCCCTCAGCTTTATCCTTTCAAACCAGAATCTTTGGTGCTGCATCACGTATCTTTGAAGGAGGTAAAGCCTGCTGAAAGGTATGAAGTTGCTGGCATCTGAAAAGCCAGGGAGAATGGTCTTGCTGGATTTCCACTGCTGTGAAGACTCTTGTGGGCACTTGATTATCTTGTTATTGTCTTTCTGTTTGTTTCAAACGTAGCACCATCGACTCTTTTTAATGTTTATATTTATACCTGTTTTTAAGAAAGGCATTTGTTGCCCTTAGAGAACTTAATAAGCATCTTTATGCTTGGTTGTGATATTTTTCTTTTGGTGATATCATATAATGTAGTTGTTATAATACCTGTGTGCTTTAGGGATGCGTTCTTGATTTGCTTAATCATCCGTGATTGCCCGATTGCTGTTATAAGTTAAAGCATGTACAGTCACATCTTTCTATGACGTTATCTCGTTATTACGATATGTCATTATAGTGGCACGATTTGTTTACTCGTTATAATGATATTTCATTGTAGTGGCATGATTTGTTTACTCGTTATAACGATATTTCATTATAGCCGGGGGTCTATCGGAAACAGCCTTTCTACTTCTTCAGAGGTAGCGGTATGGACTGCGTACATCTTACCCCCCAAGACCCCACTAGGTGGGAATACACTGGGTTTGTTGTTGTTGTTGAAATTATTTTTTCATGTTATATTAACTTAGCTATAATGACATTCTACTTATAACAAGAATGACATATTACAGCGGTCCACAACAATGACGTTTATTATAATGGTATTCTTTGTAAAATTACCTCTATAATAGCGTTCGCACCAAACTTTCGTTGTGCTGAAAATTAACTGCAAGCAAAAATAAAATAAATAAAAAGAATAATTTTATTTAAATGAATCTTGTGAGTACACTTCCGTGACTCTTGATTCTTCTCTCCTAAACTTAGAAATGATCCGAAGGCCTTTAGTAGCGTGTTTCTCGAATCGTTGGATATTTGGACTCCTAGAGATGTATTTCAATCGTTGGGAATGTCGAAAAGTGTGTTGTCGCTTTGGAATAATCTCCGGGAAAAACTCCGTTGATTGCTCCTTGCAAGAATTTGATAGTCAATGCAGACGTTGCCAGCGCTTGTCAAAGTCCTCTTTTCTGAATCTCCCTTTTTTTTTTCCTCTTAGAATGTTATGTTACCCCCTATATATAGTTGTAGGGGTAGACCTAGTCGTTTGTGATTGGCCGAAATACGTCACTTTGACACTTGACGCCTTTTGACTGGTTGTTGAATTTGAATAAGATTTCCACTTCATTTGTACATGTGACGACGTCTCGTTGGTCTTGGATTTGACTAGGATGCCACGCCACCTGATGAGTTTGAGCTTTAAAGTGAGATGAACCTTGATGAGGAATGAAATGGGCTGATTATTTTTTTAAGCTCAAAATAATTTTAGACCCAATAAAATATGGATCAAATTCAAATTTTATATAAATTTGATCCAATAAATTTTACATGTCTACAGATGGCCCTTACTTCAAGGTTGGTCGACGTGAAGGCTTGCCGGAACTTGGCGGCGAGACTTGAAGTACTTATGAATGTGTTTTCATTCTCGTGACTTCAAAGGTATTTTTTTCATCAGTGCATCCTAGTTAGGCCAACACTTGCGACTGGTCTAACTAAAGTTTCCTTCATGAACTTTCATGTCGTGAAAGTCTTCGTCAAAGCAACCAACAATTTGTTTGCGGTGATCCTCATTTTTCGTCCACAATCGAGTACAAACTCGATATTATTTCAGGAGTATTAAAAAAATGACCAACTTGATTTTTTTTATTACTCTTCTTGGATAAGTAGGAACAGGAGAAATCACCACTTTAGTATTTATTTAAGTAGTTTTTACTTGCACAACAATGTGACCCTCACTTGACATATTGCATGCATGAAGTAAAAAAGTTGACTTGATCTTTTTGTACCAAAGAAAAATATTAACTTTCCTTTTGATTTCATGTACCAAAGAAAAATATCAACTTCCCTTTTGGTTTCATGTACCAAAGGAAAAAAAAATATTAACTTTCCTTTTGATTTCAAGAAAGAATTGAAGTCACCTCCAAAGAAATCTCCTCTATGGTAATTATTCAACTGATTGACAATTTAAAATTTCCACGGATTCTAATCTTCTAATTTCACCACAACATTCCTTGTATACAAACTGAAAATTCTTTATAGGAGCCTCTATAAAAGGAGATGTTATGAAATCACATCAACCACAATATTTTGAAATCCGTAACCCTTGCAAAGACATCCTTTCGCCTCTTTGTGACCATGTATTTGGAAAACAACGCTGGTGCACCTCAACCTTTTTTGTAGCATTGGTGGACGTCACGCAAAGTATACAACCTCCTCGTAACATCGACCAAAGAAGTACATGGAGTGTCTATCCTGATTTTCAACTTCAAACACTCGCAGAGTAAAAATCATATCTGACTGTAGGAATGTCCAAATATTGAATGACTTAGTTCTGAAGATACTAGACTTGTATTACTGCGTCATATCCAAAATTCAATGTCAAACTCCTTCTGTATTGACAAGAATCAATTTTTGAAGTTGACGCTATAAGTTGTCATGTCGTGACTAGAGGTGTGCAAAAATTGAACCGATCGATAAACCGAACCGATAAAAATATTATTGGTTTATTGTTATTGGGTTATTGGGTTAACGATTTTTTAATGGTTTTATAAAATAAAATTGTTAGGTTATTGGTTCGGTTCGGTTTTCCTTATTGAGTTATTGGGTAAACCGATAACCCAATAAGAATATATATATATATATATATATATATATATATATATTTGTCTTTAATTTCTACAAATTAATAAACCTATTATTTCAATTATACAAACTCTTAATTTCTCCTAACAACATTTAGTTTAAACTTGAAGATTCTTGTAAATTAAAACACATCATATAGGATTTTTGGTTGCAACTAAGATTCATTTTTTTTCTTGTTAGTTACCACTATTTCTATTTTATAAGTATTTTCTTATTGATTAAACCGAAAACTGAACCATTAAGGACTAAAAACCGATAAATCAAAAATCGATAAAAAATATCTTATTGGTTTGGTTATTGGTTTAACATATTTAAAAACCAAAAATCGATAAACCGAACCAATAATATATAAAACTGAACTGAACCGATCGATGCACACCCCTAGTCATGACTCCAGATAGCATGTTCGTGATCAATCCTCTTTGCTTTTTTTTTTCGTAGGTACATGAAAAAATGCAAGTGGTGTTGATATCACACCCAGCATATACAAACATTGTCCAAATGATTAGTCAGGAACCACTTGAGGCATCATTTTTTGAGTCGTAGTTTTCAATGAGCAATAACTAGGTGCTTCACTCATTTTCTTGAGGATTTGGCGAGCAATATTCCCTCTCACGACTTGGAAACGAACACTCGGAGCAACTTTTTTCTATTCTTGGCAAAAAAATTTATGTCTATTTTTTTAAATCTTGGTATAGAAAACTCCTTGCATCTCAACATAGAAGATCAATGGTTGAAAATCAAATTTCATGCAAATCGACATCAATATTAGCCATGTTGAACTAAACCGATGTGTTTCTCCCAATGTTGATTATGCCAAATTGAAGCATCATGCCTTTGGTACCGACACTTATTGCCAGATTGAAGCTTCACGTAGTTTGCATCAATCTGCATAAAATCGAGAAGCTTCATTCGGTCAACACTGTAGATGTGTTCCATCTTTATTTTTTTATTTGTGCAGGTTTATGCAAATGGTCTTGATGCCAGACCAAAAAGGTCGCTTTGATTGATGTTGAACCATTTGGTGCATTACTTCCTTACTACTCGATAAAAAAGTGGCTTGAAATGATCTGATTTCATATTTAACAATGCTGAAAGTTCCTCTTTTTAGCTCCAGTGAGCATGTACTAGCCACACGTCCATAAAAATATTTATTCTCCGATGGGAGAACAAAAATATGAGTTGTTTGATTCATCAAAAATGGAATTCAATGTCCTGATACGTCTGTTTTATTAGCTTTGTGCAGTGTCACGATAAATTCTGTATTTTGACGTAGGAATATCGAAATCAGGAGCCATATTTTTTGCATTGGAAACTAGAATCATAGAACTACGTCTCATGAAGGAATCACAATCATATTGCACCCAAATCATCCCAGATATTTCCCCAAAATCGATCCTTTAATCTTGGTTTGCTAGTTTTATCAGCTTTACGCAGCGTCACGATAAATTCCATATCTCGAGTAGGAGTATCAAAATTAGGAGCCATTTTTTGGGTTGGAAACTAGATTCGTAGAGCTACATCTCTAGCGGGAATCACAATCAGATTTTACCTAAATCATCCCAGATATTTCCCCAAAACGAATCCTCTAATCTCTGTTCGCTAGTTTTATCAGTTTTACGCAGCGTCACGATAAATTTCGTATCTCGACGTAGGAGTATCAGAATCAGGTACCCTTTTTTTTTGTTGGAAAGTAGATTCGCAGATAAACAACATTTATAAAAACATAAGATCAATAACTTACATCTATCAAAACAAACGTAAAATAGCAGTTTAGAGTACAAGCACAAGTCAATACACATACAACCAAGTCATGTTCAATCAAGCCAAGTCAAACAAGTAAAGTAACTTGAGTAATATCAAGCATATATAAATATATTCCACGATTCACTAATTGAACCGTCAAACTTACCTAAACTTTGTACATACAAGCTATGGGTATCATAACCACCCTCTAACCATGACCTGTAAGGGACAAGTTCTATCTATGTACCTAAATACCAGACACAAGGGTTTTCTAATATTATCCCACCATCAAAGTATAAGAATGTCTAAAATACCAAGCCATTTCATAATAAGCGTAAGGTGGGTCAATAGAATACAACATGGTGTAAATTATTTGAATAAACCACACTAAACAATCATGCACCAACAAGCTATACAACCAAGTAGTTAACATACATTATAACACAAATTGGATTAGACTATAATACCATTAAGTCTAAGCTTTGCCTTTCTGTATAATTTTCACTTGCTCTTGGTCAAGAACATACATATAAATGCATAACTTATAAAACAGCTTAACATGCTGGGATTATAACTCACACCTAGTCCCTCAGGTCAAGTTCATAATGATTTCCTTCTCTTTCTAGGGATTTTCTATCATAATTCATCTAAAACTATCAATTTCATGGATTAACTAGTTATTTATCAGAATACAAGGGTAAATTAACCATTAATGAACAAAACCCAATAATTTTATGCCTAATTTACTCCATTGCATCAGAAAATAACTAAAATCAACCCTAAAACCCTTCCTAAATTCCATAAGTTAGAAATTCTAAGGCTAAATTGTAAATCCCCAAAATATAATCTCGAGGCATCACACGGTGCTCAAGGCTATGAGTAGCCCCAAGCTAACTCTTTGAGCCTGCTACTAGATCTGAACCTTACTTTTAGATAATCTAATCAAGAAATAATACTGTATTATGCCAAAAACTGATCTAAATAAATTGTAGGTACTGTGTGAATAACAAATACTGAAAGTCTGTAATTAAACTCATAGTCCGACAAGCCTCTACTACTAAGAAACTAGAGAGCCATTGGGACAGACCCCCAACTGACTCGGGCAAAGCTGAAAACAATAACTCAATTACTATGAAAGATGGAAATCTAAAAAAGTAGGCCCTCAAATCATGAGGACTAACCAATTGTGGGAGCGTAGATAGAGATGCTCGAACTACTTATGCTTATGATACTGAGCACCTGAACCTACATTATAAGACAATGTAACGTATAAACATATATGTGGATCAGCACTTTAAGGATGTACCGAGTATATGAGGGTGTAATGCATAAGTAAACATCATCATAATTAGAAAGTAAATGCATGTAGATGTATATGACTCACATAATCTTGAAGATCTAAAATATCAAAATATAAAATCATGCATAACAAATCATACTTGTGAATCTAGTGAGTCATAACACTTAGTCTTATAAAAGTTTTTCTACCATTCTTTTCTTTTGAAACTCAGAAGCATTGTGAGCTTTGAAAATCTTGGAACTTTGGGACTTTGGGACACAAGGAGTTTCTTCTAACCGACATAAATCATGTGAGGTGACATAGAGTCTGACATTTTGCCCCTTGCCATCAAAATAGAATCTTAACTTTAGTGATCACTATCTTAGCCCACTATGGGCGTTTAGAACCTACAATGGCTCATAGTTCTGGGGCATGAAACCTTGGAATCATACCCAACTCAGTGCTAAATACTACTCCCATACTTATTGCTCAGAACTTTTAGGAAATCAACCTTAAAATAGCACAAGAGTTTATAATGAAAACCAATTATACTTCTCCTTGCTTTAAATCATAAATAATATGGATTCCTATCTTAACTTAGTTCAAAAGATCAATCTTTGTTGTTAAAAGCACTAATCAAAACTTTTCAATAAGACTTGAGATCATAATTTCCTTATAAAATCATCAATGGTACTTAGGACTCAAAGTATAAAGCTTTAATGCATCAATAATTACATCAATAATCAGATTTAAACTACATGCTCAATAATCATCTTTAAAACTTTCAATAATCTTAGTCAAGATAATGGGAAATAACTCACAATATGAATCTTATAATTTCAAATGTGAATATATATAAATTTCTTGCAATTGGAGCCTTAAATGTCATAATATTTTCATAAACTAAAATAATGAGGATTTGGGTATCGACCCTAACTTTAATTTCATGGGAAATCATAGAATATTCAGTAAATTTGAAATCAAAATTAAGTTTTGGGCACAAGGATGAAAGATTTATCCTTGTTCAAAACCCCACATACCTTGAATGATGAACTAGAGGAACAACCTTGCTTTTGAGACTCTATTTGTGCTCTTGAATGATGTTTCTTGAAAATTTGTGTTGGGAATCTTGAATCTTGAATTAATTTGGAAAAAGGATGGTGGAATCTTGGGATTTTTGAGGTTGATTGTTGAAGCTTAAGGTTTTTTAGTTGAGAGAAATCTTGAGAAATATATCATAAAATGCTTGTAATAGCCCTAAATCTTGTGTTTAGACGGTATTGGGGGCTGGAAAAAAGTCCAAAATACCCTTTTTGACTTCTAAATGAAACTGAAAAAAACATAACTGGGTCCTAATTTAATGGGCCACTGCGATGTGCCACTATCGCGGTGGCTCACTGGAAACTGACGAATGGGAAATTGAGGTCCTCCATGATGCGAAGCTATCACGTTGTCCTACTGGATTTTGATAATTGGGACCTAGAACTTCAACGAGATGTGCCACCATCACGGTGCCCTATATAAATGCCATTTTGGCCTTCAGCATGATGCGCCCCTATCACGTTGGGCTTCTGGAATTCGACAATTAGGAAAATGGACCTCTCTGCGATGTGCCAATATCGTGGAGGTTCACTGGAAATTGACAAATAGGAATTTGGACCTCACCGCGATGTGCCAACATCACGGTGGTCTACTGGAAAGTGACAATTATGAAATTGTCCTTGACCGTGATGTGGTGACTGCCCTGTTGGCACGCTGTCAATATAAAAATGCCCTAATTTCTTCACTGAGTGTCGGATTTAGGCGAATTTGGTATCAATGGAAAGCTTATTTTGGAAGATATCCCTTAACATTCTATGAATGAATTTAAGCTAGAAAAAATTTGGAGTATTACAATATATCCCCTTGGGAATATTCATCCTCGAATGTGGCGAGCGAAGTTGAGTTGATAAAAACTGAGACCATTGCTAGCATATACAACTGAAAGCATGACTCAATTGATTTCAAATGCATGAACTATCGAATGAATGGCTATATAAAGCTGAAACTTAGACTGAAAAGAGATGATCTGAGGAAACTTATTTCCTTAAACTGAATCTGAATCTGTAGAAAAAAAATGAGGGTACTTGGTCTGCATATCTATTTCTGCTTCCCAAGTAGCTCCCTCAACGGATTGATTTCGCCAAAGAACCTTGACTAGGGGGACTTATTTGTTCCTCTGTCTACGAGTCTGATGGTTAAGGATCTAAACTGAAATTTCTTCATAAGAGAGGCTATCATGAACCTCTGTACTTTCTAAGGGTACTACAACTACTGGATCACTAATACTCTTCTTCAAAAAAGATACATGGAACACAGGATGTACGAATGATAAATCTATGGGCAACTCAAGCTTATATGCCACCTTCCCAACACGACTAAAAATTCAGAAGGGGCCTATGTAGTGGGGATTACGTTTCCCTTTCTTGCCAAATCTCTTTACCCCTTCATGGGTGAAACGTTTATAGACTAAATCATCAACTTTAAACTCAAGATCTCTTCTTCTTACATTCACATACAACTTCTGACGACTCTGAGCTATTTTCAACCTTTCTCGAATCAACTGTACTTTCTCCATACCTTCTAACACCATATCTAGCCCTAACAATTTGGCCTCACCCAATTCAAACCATCGATAGGTGAACTACATATCCTCCCATAAAGTACCTCAAACAGGGCTATCTGAAACCTAGCATGATAACTATTATTGTAGGCAAACTCAATCAACGGAAATGCTCATCCCAGCTACCCCTAAAATCAAGCACATATGCTCTCAATATATCTTCAAGAGTCTGAATGGTCCTCTCTGCCTAACCACCAGTCTGAGGATGGAAAGCAAAACTAAGATGAAATTGGGTACCAAGACCCTTCTAAAAAGCTTTCCAAAACTGAGAGGTGAACAGAGTACCCTTATTTGAGATAATGGACAAGGGCACTCCATGTAATCTGACTAACTCTCGGATATACAACTTAGCATAATCCTCAATTGTATAGGACATATGAACTGGCAAGAAATACGCTGACTTAGTCAATCTATCTATAATAACCAAAATTGAATCATAATGACGATGCGAATGGGCTAACCCTATTACAAAGTTTATATTCACCTCTTTCCACTTCCAAGTAGGAATACTGAACTATTGCAAAACACCACCAAGCCTTTGGTGCTCTACCTTAACCTGTTGAAAAGTTGAACACTTGGCTACAAACTTCGCTATATCTCTCTTCATACCGCTCCACTAATAGATTTCTCACAAATCTCAATACATTTTAGTAGCACCAGGATGAAAGGAGTAACGCGCACCATGCGCCTCAGCCATAATCCAATGTCTCAATTCATCTACATATGGTACACACAGTCTACTCTGGTATCTCAACACACTATCTCCCCCTTGGGAGAAAACCTCTATAGTTTTGTCTTTAACTTACTGCTTCAACTTGACCAAGATAGAATCCTGATATTGTTTCTCCTTTACCTCAGACACTAAGGAAGATTTTGCACTACTCTGCAACCAAATGCTACCCTCAGCCGAATATACCAATCTAATACCCAACCTAGACAAAAGGTAAACTTCCTGAGCTAAATCTTTCTTATCATCCTCCACATGAGCAACACTGCCCATAGACAATCTACTAAGGGCGTCTGCCATTACATTGGCCTTGCCCGGATGATACATCACACTCATGTCATAATCTTTCATCAATTCTAACTACCTTCTCTAACAAAGATTTAACTCCCTCTGTGTAAACACATATTGAAAGCTTTTTAAGATTTTTTTCAATATTGTCCCTAAGAAAATTATGTCTTATGTCAATATGTTTAGTTCTTTTATGTTGCACAGGATTTTTTGCAATATTGATGGCACTAGTATGGTTATAGAAAATTGGAACCCAACCAACATCCATACTAAAATCCTTGAGTTGTTTCTTAATCCATAACAATTGAGAATAATATGATCCAACAATAATATACTCAACCAGTAGTAGATAAGGCTACAAAGTTTTGCTTCTTGGTGGACCTGGAGATCAGAAATGATACAAAAAAGTGTGTAATAGCATAAATAGTCAGCATCAACATATCCTACCAACTCAAAATTACTTCCTTTAGGATACCAAAGACCTAGATTAGTAGTTCCTATGAGATATCTCAAAATTTTCTTTACAAACTTAATATGGGATTCCTTGGGATTTGCTTAGAAACTTGCACATAAGCCAACCCTAAAGATAATGTCAAGTCTACTTGTAGTGAGATACAAGGAGACCTAATCATTCCTCTATACAACTTTTTCCACTGATGGACTTATTTCATCTATGTCCAGTTTTGTGGCAGTGGCAATGGGAGTGCTCATCTCCTTGGTTTTCTCCATAAAGAACCTCTTGAGTAGTTCCTTCACATATTTTTGCTGATGAATCAATGTTTCAGCAGAGGTTTATTTAATTGAAATCCTAATAAAAATTTGAGTTCTCCTATCATGCTTATCTCAAATTAACCACTCATGAATTTTGCAAAGTCACAAGTCATGTTGATATCCGTAGAGCCAAAGATGATGTCATCCACAAAAACCTATACAATCAACATATCCTTGACATTAGTTTTCAAAAAATGAGTGTTCTTAATTTTACCTCTTGTGTACCCATTCTCGAAAAGGAATTTTTACAATCTTTTATACCGAGCCCTAGGAGCTTGTTTCATCCCATACAAGACTTTGTCAAGCTTGTACAAATATTTTAAAACTATTATTTTACTCACTTTCTCCAAAAAAAGAGCATTCTCTCCGAAGAAACAAAACCCTAACCCTTGAGAATCAAGGTCAATCTCAGGAAATCCATCCAAGAACTCCAAGAACCTTCAAGGTTTCCTTTCTCAAGTATGCATAGTATTCATTCATTGATTCCTTTAGTCCATGAAGCCCAAGAATCAAGTTTTAAACTATGAGTTATGATATTTATGCTATGTGTCGATTATGTTCATGTGGTTGTTGTTGTTGTATGATTCCCAAGTTGGAATGTTTATGTGTTTTAATGAAAATATGTTAGCATGTGAGTTGAAAACCATGAATTTTAGTTCGTTATGATATGTTAATTTGATGATTATGCCATGTACTAAGTCATGCACCCTAAGTGTTTGACAAAATGCCCTAGCCTGCTCTTCAATTGGACTAGGTGGTATAACTTATTCCTATTCATGTTCTTCAGTTTCAATTTCATCCTGCATGTTAGTCTCTACACAAGATTCATCAAAGACACCATGCACACTTTCTTCAACAGAATAAGACCCTATAAGCTTTATTATGGAGAAAATATCCTAGAAAGATTTCCTCATCACTTCTTCCATCAAAATTTCCTAAATTATCTTTTCATTATTATGAACAAAACTTTTGCAACCAAAGATCCTAAAATGAAAAATATTAGGTTTTCTGCCTTTGAGTAATTCATAGAGTGTCTTCTTAAGGACGGGCCTACTCAAACATCTATTCAAAATGTAACAAGCAGTACTTATGGCTTTAGTCTAAATATTATTTGCATGATTTTCCACAAGCATCATTGTTCTAGCCAGTTCTTTCAAGATTCTATTTTTCCTTTCCACTACTTTATTTTGTTGTGGAGTTCTAGGAGTAGAGAAATTATGATCTATACCATTTGTTGAACAAAATTCCAAAAATTTAGCGTTTTCAAATTCAGTTCCACGGTCATATTTTATGGAAATTAATGAGGTGCCTATCTTATTCTCTATATTCTTAATAAAGATATTAAAGACATCAAACACTTCTTTCTTAGAAGTCCAAAACAAAGTCCAGGAGAACCTTGAGTAGTCATCAACAATTACAAAATCATACCTCTTGCCTCCTCTGCTTTGTACCCTCATTAGTTCACAAAGGTCCATATGGACTAGGTCAAGCCACTTGATTGTACTGACATGGTTCTTATATTTTAACGATGATCATACCTACTTCCCGCTTACACATGATGTACAAACCTTTTCTTCTCTGAACTTATATTTGGGCGCCAACCACCATGTCATTAGAAATCAGTTTATTTAGTTGCTTTAGACTTTCATGCTAAAGTTTTATCTGCCAAACTAGGAGATCATTTTCAATTGCACTTAAGCATGTCAGTTTTATACCAGGCATTCCCATGATATCAACTTTGTGAATATTTTTGTGTCTTTTAGCACTTAGAGAAATCTCCTTTGTATTCTGCTTCTTCTCCTTGCAACTTGTAGAAGTAAAGATTACCTTATTTCCTTTGTCACATAATTATGAAATCCTGAGCAAATTATGCCTTAGTCATTCCAAATGATAGACATCTTCCAATCCTCTTGATTCAAATTTTCCGATCTTCTTAACCCTAGTAATAGTACCCTTTTTACTATCTCCAAATAACACATTCCTCCATCAAATGTAGAGAGTGATAAAAATCTTTATTTCTCTCCAATCATATGCCTCAAGCAAGTACTATCCATGTATCAATGTTTCTTGCCTTTTTTCACTCTAGCATGCAAAATAGTTTAGGGATTAGTTTTAGGAACCAAACAAACTTGGGTCATTATAATCAAAAGGATGAATCAGTTTTCTTCTAGCCCATTTAGGTAACAGGTTTAGGAACCTATTTCTATGACTAGTTTTGACCCCTGTTCTATTAGTTTGAGCTAATTTAGAATTAGTCTCTTTTTCTAGATTTGTGCTTGTAACCCTATTCTTTGTAGCAACCGACACTTAGTAGTAGGATGTCCAAGATTTCCACATATATAGTGCAAGTCTTATATAACATTAGAGATTTTATATGAACATAATCCAACCTTTTCATTATGATTTCTTTCACTCAGCTTATTAATAATTATGGAAGAATTTATCCATCTATCTGCCCTCTTAAGAACCATTTTCAGTTTGGGTACTTATTGATTTAATTTTCTCATAATATCACCCAAAATTACTCCTCTTAAAAAGTATAACGTGGTAGCTATCAAATAAAGAACCCAACAAAGGTTGGGGTTGAATCCATAGGAAATAGGACAAATCTCTATCATGAACTTGTTGATATAGTCAGAATATGCAGAAAGTAAATGGAGGGATTTTTTAGTACCACTAAAAGTAGTAACAAATCCTGATGACTTTAAGTAGACATCAATATGAGATGAGTACTAGGACCGTGTTCCCCCTGACTTCTTAAGTTTGTAGACTTATTGTGCTTCATCAAACTATCTCAATGACTTAGATGCAGAATCTAACAAGTTAGGTATCACCAACTATTGATCGACACCCTTTGGTGAATTTCACTCATCTCCTTTTGGATCTCAGAGTGTCACTTTACTAACCTTTGTCCTAGATCCCAAATTAACTATCTCTATTTAGGTTTCAAGTTAATTAGATGAAGGTTGCTAACTTCAAATTACTGTGGTGGTGTTCTTTTTCTAATCTTAATCTCTCTCTTAGTATCAAATAAAGTAAAGATCTTAATGTCTGTAGTCGTTAACATAATAATCAAACTGAAGAAAATCATAATACATACAAAAACATCAATCAGGAAAGGCTTTGCACTTCCTCTACCTCATTATCCATTAGGGTTCCAAAAACCCTAGTTAAGATTTTTAGCCGCTCATGTTGGCAAAAACCAACCATAATCTTACAATAAATTAGAATAAAAACTAGAATCTCAAATTAATCTCAAACCGTAAAAACTAAAAACTGGAATTTCAAGATCAAAATCATATCTCAGAACTCAATTTAATGTTGTAAGTATAAAGAGTGCATAACAAAATAATAAAACATCAGTGGGGTATTATAATTACATAACAAAACCTAATAAATCTACCCAAAACAAAATAGAAAAACTAAGTCAGCACCTACCAATGGACCCACTATAGGCTGTAGGTACTACCTACGAACCCTAGGTGGGTCGTCGGTCTTATACTAAATCAATAACTTTAGGTCACCTACTTACAAGAGGAATAAGTATCACTTACGCCTCGAAAGTGGGCCTTCGTAGGTCTTAAAACAACTTGAAATCTTTAGAACATTAATGACTTTTTCTTCTACTACATACGGAGGGACTTACGGTGGGTGTAAGTCCCACTTACGTCCCGTAAGTGGTTCCTCTGCAACACTTCAACTCTTTTTATCCTCTTTTGCTCCTAACCCTATTTTTCTACAAAAGAAACCCAAAAATACATCACATCTAATAAATGGGACATAAGTACTTCTATACTTTTGGGTTTCAAGCATCAAAAGTGCCATAAAACCATGACACATCAACACCCTCAACCTAGAATGTTTGTATTTCCTCAGGAAACAAATACATAATAAATACAACACGATACTTAACTAAGAGAAACCTAAGGATCGTACGATAGTCAAATCAATTTTAGCATAAAAACTCTTACCCCCTTCTATTTCTAACTTTTCAAAAACACAGTTGTATGGATCTATGTAGCACAACATTATGACACAAAGGAATCAAGCAATGTCATTACATTAGTAACAAATAATCTAGAAAATATGTAAGTCATGCTACCTAATGATCAAACTCAACTTACTCCATAATTTATGGACAAGACAATTGTTGTCAACTATAATAACCCAACTTGAGTTGAGTTCGAATCCTCAAAGAGTGGAATTAGTTTTCAAATACTATAGGTGTCGAGAGATAATAAGTGATTACCTACAATATAGACGTAAAGTAAAACATGAATTTGAAATGGGGGTGGGGGGTGGGGGGTAAGGTTTAGAAGGTTTTTTGACAAAATTGATTCAAACTACTGATGTCTCCCAAAATAAACCACCAAAGAAATATGCCGTAGTTGATGCCAAATATAGTAACCCAACTAGATTGGGGTCGAACCCAATATGAAAATTTTGAAAAGTTTCTTAACTTGACAAAATTCACGAGCAACACGAAAAAGTAAATCGGGGAATTTGGAAGTAGTAAGTAAATAGTATCCAAATCTGGAATGCTTCCAGTTTGTAAACAATAGAAGATGAACACTAGGGCTATATTCCTCCTGGCTTCTCATCTCTGTAAATTTCTTGTGTTCAAACCACCTATTCTGCTGCTCTGCATGTAAAGTCAACAATCTATGTATTATACACCATCTTATGAACGTGTTAATAAATCTCACCCTTTACCTTGTGAGTCTCAGGGCACACCTTATTGCTCCTTGTCTATTAATTCAGTTCAACTCTCACCTTTTGAGTCTCGAATTGATTCTATGAGATAGCGGAATAATAAGATGTATGTGAATCTCAAATTACTGTCTTAATCATCTTTTTCCAAGCTCAAACTCCCTTGTGAGGACGTTATCGAATACATGCAATCCTCAAGTTTCTACAGTAGCTCTGAGGTTAATTAATATGAAGAAGATAAAGATATATGCAGTTATGTTAGAATAGATAAATCTCCCACTTTCTTTACGTATTTTGTCCACCAGGTTCCCACAACCCTAGTCAAGGAAATTAGCTGCTCATGTTTATGTAACAATCTATGATAATTGATAAAGACAACATATAATTGATTGCACAAGAATAAGAAGATTAAATCCAAAATCATCAATTGAATAATAACCCAAAAATCTCAAGAGTAATGTAAGGTATTGTAAAAGTATGTAAAATAATGTTAAGGAACGTCTAAGAGTGTAACCTAATAAAATATAACCACTAGGGTATTTATTGTATCACAAAACAACCCAGAAATCCTATTAAAAATGGAATGGGAAAAGTAAGTTGGCATAAGGTACGGCTCGATCGTCCACTCGTAAGGTCTTGTTATGAGTTGTACAGTGCATATCTTATGATCTCCAGTGTATGATATTCTAGGTCTTCAACTTTATTTTATCTTTATGGCTCATGCTCACGAGTCATACCTTAACCATACGAATCATGGCCTTCACTCGTTACCACCTAGGACTTGATCTTTCTAAGCTTTGGACACTGGTCTACTTACGGTTGGATCATACGAGTCATACTCAGACTTTCAAATCATCTTATTCTGTGACTTTAATGCTGAATCTAACTTTGGCTTTTGTTCTTTGTATGGTTTCTTGAAATGACCCGAATCCTCATCTGATGACTCATATAACTAAGTCATATCTTTTCTTCACTTAGAATTTCTTCTTGGACTTTGGTTCTGTTGTGCCTATGAGTCAACCTACGAGCCGTATGATGTGTTGGCTACTCATAAGGTGACTCGTCTAATTTGCAGACTTCATCTTTCTAACAAATTTTTCTTTTGATTTCTTTCCAAGACTTTTATTTACCAGTTTAACCTGCAACAAGCACAAAACCACCTCATATCTACTAAATCAACCTAAGTGCAAGCATAAATTAATTATTTTAAGAATTGAAAGTGCTGTGTTTCTATGGCGTATCTACATCCTCCACTTAGAAGTTAGCGTGTCCTCAAGCAAAACACAAAAACCAAAACTACTACCTACAACAACGATGCTTAAATAGGAAGATCCTAAGATACTTATGGTAGTGACTTTTAAAGATTTTTATTCCCACTCCTAGTTGTAACTTTTCAAGAATCAGACTGTGTATTTTGATTTGGCACACTTAGAAACATAAAAGAATCTAATGATGACATTAACTAGTAATAGACAACCAGGCATAAACATAAACCACATTAACTGAATAATCTAGCAACCTAACAACATAACCTATGTGCAATCATAGTCAAATAAATCCCATTCGCTCAGTTAAGATGAATTAACTTATTCAGTAATATGACAAAAACCGCTCTCGCTCATAAAAAAATGTCAGCCAGCGTATACAGAATACCATAAGGTTTTCAGACAGTCAGGACAAGATCACTAAAGGACTTTATTTAGCTTGTAACGTAGGTTAGGGGCTGATATGGTATATTTTTGGAATTTTTAGTGACTACGCCTCCTTGACACTATGCTTTATTCTGGGTCCAATTATTTTTTCATTATTTTCTTCATTTTAGTTCTAGCCTTATGTCTCCCTTTTTACTTTTGAGCACATTTATATTGGACCAGGTGTGGTTTTCTTTTCTTGCTTTATTTTTCTTTTCCTTGCAAATTTTTCTTTCTTTATCTCTTTTTTTTGTTTTATTATATTATTTTTTTTCACTACACCTGTCCTTCATTTTTCTTTCTACACATCTTTCTTCACACTCATTTTCTCCTAAGAACCCCTATACTAGCCACCCTCAACTTAAGAAATTTTCCTAAGTTGAGGTACACAGTGTCCAAGGAGGACCATGACCAATACAGGTTCACTATAAGTGAAACAAGAAGGTGAAATTAATGTAATCAAAGAATGGGTCAATTAAGGCTCAAATTTTTTGATCAAGGGATTCATACATCATTTGGTTAGGCATTTAGTCTCGAGTGGAATCTCAATAAAAATGGCCTACGATCATCTCCTACTTGACTATATTGAAACCTAGGTAAGAGCAACCGGGCAAGTTCTAGATTCAGACACACCGGGAGCTAAGTAGCACCTCACATACACTCACATAGGGTTATACTGCTCGGTACTATTTGTACAGTTATGATATTGTTAACCCTAGTTGTTATATTCCTAATTCTAATGCCATTATCAGATTCATAATAGTCATATATATTACATATCACACAGTCAACAAAATTTTTAGGAGGAGTATCAAGTTTTCAGTATAATTATTTTAAAATCAGAAAAATTCAACATGATCATTCAAAACAACATATATTGCCACAAGTAGAAATTCTCCTCTTATTTTCAAATATTCTAGCACACACGACAAAGACAGAAACAAAAATATTCCAGTTCTTAAAATTTTTAGATTGTGGCCATAGGCTTCGAAACATGGCAAGTATAGCCTGTGGCGACCTTGGTACACCCTCACCCCCAACTTAAAGCCTATGAACTATCCCTAGTGTATCTAAAAATGTAATAAAAGGGATATGGGAACATACCTAGACACTCCAGGTGCCAGTTCATATTTTCTCATCATAATATGGGCCCTTAGGTCGGGTCCCACTATCCTCAGCTGTAGTCCTATAAACTACCGGGACTGGCTCCACAATCAAGGCATCAGTTATGGCCGGTGCACACTGTGGTACATCAGTAGTCGAGGCTATATCCCCATCCCTCTTAGCATCATGAATCATTGATTTCAAGCTACCGACACCATCTAACATCTCTTGGACCTTTACTACCTGGTACTGCTTGCTCAATATGCTATCATACAACTCATCTACTATTTTCTTGGTCCCTGCCATCTCTGCTTTTACCTCTGCAATATCTGAGGTGATCGCTTTCCAGCTGCCGAGTCATCTGCTGGTCAAACGTATCCAGCCGGCCCTGCACCTATCTATCTTGGTTTGCTAGTATAGTCTTAAACCAGGGCTTCAAACCCCTTCCATATTCTAGACCTTATCCTTTAACATGGCCAATCTCTTTATCTTCTCATCCTACATGGCCTGTGAGTTCACTATCAAACTAGCTGGCATAGATCTGGGTCAAGGTGGTACAGAATAATCTGGATGAGGGGCACTAGATGTGCTTGCTACATCTAAAGTTTATGGTTCAGTTCACACACCTCCACCTATAGTGTCATTAGTCGCAGCAACATCAGCCTTTCCAGTCTAGCTCATGTACATATTTGTAATTATCTTAGCTCCTTTCCTCACCTATCTAGCCATTATATTTGTTGCATCTCTCATCAGCCCCAAATCTAATGATGTTTATAGGCTCAATCAGCTTGTTAATCCTTGGGAGCTTGTGTACACCTACAACAAAGCACAATTGAGTAATCATGCATGGATAATCTAGAAGTATCTTTTCTCTACCTACAACTCTGTCTTGAGTCTCTTGTGTAAAAACTCCCCCATATCAAACTCGTACCCTTCCATAAACCCAGCTATCAAAGTTCCACGAATCGGGCTGAGTACGTTGTCCCCAGTAGTGGGACAAAGTCTGTGTCTGGCCAGTGTCCACCATGCCTTGGACTCAAAGTTTAGCATTTTTTTTATATCTTTTGTGACATCAATCTTGGACCTCTTACCACCAAAACTAAATCCTCTTCATTCACAACAATCAGACTTATAATCCACCAAAAATGTCTGATCTTATCCTCAGACCCTAGTTTTTTCTTCATGATCTTCTATATTTCATTTATACGGTAATCTATCTCTCTTGTGTTCACTGCGGCTGGAAGTTTAGTCCATTAAAGAACTAGGAAATAGTGTGCCAGAATATATTTACCCATACTTCTCAAATGGTTAGTGATGTAATGGGATTACCACCTCTTTACAACTGCCCCTAGGGATACTGTCTCTTCAATTTACCCTTATACGCTGCATAAAACTCCCACATTAATGTGGGGCTATACTTACCAGGAGGTGTAGTCATCCACTGAAACCCGTATTGGCTAAATCGAGCCTTAAATCTGGGCAACTCAGACATCCCTGTAGTGGTCAATCTTCTCTCTAGATATAAACTTCTTTTTATTCTTCCATTGTGAATCTTGGTCAAAATACCATTGTATGATTCATATATATCGGGTACCCTCACCGTTCAACGGTGGGTATCAAAGTAGGTGTTATGGCCAGTTATGGGTCCTTTCTATCAATCAAAGTAGAATCAACTTCTTCTACACAGCATTATCAAACATTCTTCCTCAGAGCTTAATTCTGAGCTAGATTCAACATTCTTCTCTACCACCACATTATTCTCAAGTTCATTATTTTTGTCATCCTCATCATCTTCAGAAGATATAGGTGAGTATGGAGGAGAGGTACTTAGGTTCTTCATTCCTGGTCCCCATGGAGGTGTGTCCTTTAAAGTAGCTACTTTCTTTCCCTGAGGGTGTTTTTCCCTTGGTGTTACTTTCTTTTTCATGGGAAACTACACAAGATTCCCACTTGAGCCACTTGGCTCCTCATTAGTAAACTGCAACTTTGCCTTTGGAGCTGACTCCTTCTTGGTGTTTTCTTTGAGGAATTGCCTTTAGGAGCCATAGTAACTATGTGAAAATACTCACTAGAAACTACTAAGGAAAGGAAATAAAAACAAAGAAAATTTTATGTAAGTTAAATGTTCTGTTCATGATACGATTGGGGGGTAAGAATTGTATCGGCTAGGTATGACTCGTATGACCGAGTCATATGATAAACAGTGTGTATACGGATGTTCACTGGTTAGCTTACGAGTCCTTCTAACCAGTTGTAAGGACAAGTTATGACTCGTTACAAACACCCATAAGCAGACCAGAAACAATAATCTTATAGATGATAACCCCTAGGTTATTACGAGTTTATGAGTCATAAGGGTTGGATATGACTCATTTAGGTAAGTCGTACCAATACCAGAACCTACACCCAGTTAAAATTCTTTGTTGTTAGTGGTTACGAGTCTCATTATGAATTGTTACTTGTGGGTTCGAGTTGTAAGGGATCTCGTATCCACTGCAAAATAGAAGTTCAACTTATGAGTTGATTCCAATATGCAATCATCAATTTACCCTTACATTGTATAGCATTTCTACACCATATCAGTACAAAAACACACAATAGCAAGTTCACCTCAACCTTCCAGTTTAAGCTTAATTTCTAAGAACTAGGGTTCCAAAATTCAACAAATATCAATATCTAACTCAAAGAAATGCTAAAATATCAACTTATTTTCAACTTAAATCTTAAAATATAAAGAAGTTCATTTCAAAGACTTACTTGAATGGTTGAAAGATTAGGGTTCTTGAATTTTTAATTATCTTCCCCAAATTCTTGTTAAATTAGTGCTATTGGAGAGAACTCAATCATTTTGTGTGTTTTAGCTTGAATTGTTCATTTAGAGCTTTATAGATCGATCACAAATGGAGGTATTTGATTTTCATAGTATTGATTCGGGTACCCCATTCGTTTAAAATCAGATATTTGAGCTGGATTGACTCATGGCCCTAGACCTGGTAAGCTTGGTTATGAGTTATGTGTATGACTCATAACCAGACTTACGGGTCTTTTCCTTCATTTGTAAAGACCTATAATTTCACTTGGGTTTTGGATTTGATACGACTCAAGGTGAAGAATCATACCCTAAGCATACGAATCATTCTAAGAGTCGTAAGTACTCTAGTGTCCACTTACCTGGGTCTAAATGAACTCCTAGGTTCTTACGACTCTTACTCACGAGTCGGTACTTTAAGATACGGCTCATGAAAACTCCGTATGACTTTGTTTCTAGAAATTCTGGCTCTTTCTACAATCTTTAATCCTGTACACTGAACTCAACTATTACCTTATAAATGAATAACTACAAAAACATAGGTTTCCTCCAACGCAGTGCTTGATTTAACGTTGCAGCACTACATGGATAAGTTGGATATTAGATTTCTCCAACTAGCCTCATGGGTTGCCTCCTATGTAGTGCTAGATTTAATGCCGCAGCATGATGTAATTGCCTTGGTTACTCAGAATTCACCAAGGTCCATCTCAAAAATCACTTCAATTTTCTTAGTGTTATTCATATAATGCTTTACTCTTTTCCCACCTTGATCGGGGCTTCACCATCCGGCTTCAATTCCAAAGCACCAATGGGAACATTCTTAGCACAATAAATGGACCATACCATCTAGACTTCAACTTACCTAGAAATAAGCAAAGTCTATAGTTATAAAGTAATACCTTGTCACCTTTTCCAAAGATCCCTTTCTCAATCTTGCGATCATGATAGTTTCATTTTTTCTTTGTAAAGTATAGAACTTTCATACGCCCAGAGTTAGAATTCATCCAACTCATTCATCTTATTCAACCTTGTCTTTGCTACTTCTTGCTACTCAAAGTTTAGCTTTTTCAATGCTTATAGTGCTTTATGTTCAAGTTCCATAGCAAAGTGACATGCCTTTCCATATACCAACTGATAAAGAGAAGCACCAATAGGGGTCTTGAAAGATATTCAGTAAGCCCATAATGCAGCCTCTAACTTTCATGACCAATTAGTCCTATTGTCATTTATTGTCTTCTCAAAGTTAGACTTAATTTCTCTATTGGACACCACAACCTGTCCATTAGTCTACGGATGATAAGGTGTTGCCACCTTGTGTTTTACTCCATAATTCTCAAGCAGACTATTGAACAAACGATTACAAAAATATGATCCGTCATACGAATGATAGCACGTGGCATGCCAAATCGAGAAAAAATATGCCTTTTCAAGAATACAGTGATACTACGTGCTTCATTGTTGGGGAGCACAAACCTTTCCATCCACTTAAAAACATAATCCATAGCCACAAGAATATACTTCATGCCAAACAAACTCACAAAAGGTCCTATGAAATCCACACCCCATACATCAAACAATTCCAGTTCTAAAATAGGAGTCATAGGAAGTTCATGGCGTCGAGAGATGTTACCTTACCATTGAGATTGATCATATGCTAAAGCAAAATCATGTGCATCTTTGTAAATTATTGGACAATAGTACCCACATCTTTGTAAAGATCTTCTGGGTCTAGATAACTTGCTAGATAATTTGCATAGTCAGCAAACCATGGAATTAGATCTTGGGAAGCTTCTAATATCTGCTCATCTAGAAAGTTGTCATCAATCTTGATCCCATCTTCAACATTTTGTAGCTTCCTTCTCAAGTCTAGACAAATGATCTATAACTTGACCTTGAAATCAAACTCTTGCAGCAAGAGTACCCACATAATTAGTCTAGGTTTTGAATCTTTTTTCTCTATTAAGTACCTCAATGCTGCATTATCAGTGTGAACAACTACCTTTGTCAAAATTAAAGTAGACTTAAATTTCTCAAAGGCAAAAACCACTGCTAAAAACTCTTGTTCAGTAACTACATAGTTTTTTTGAGCAGGTTTCGATGCCTTTCTAGCATAATAGATGGGATGCATAATCTTTTCTTTTCCTTGGCCTAGTACATCACCTAAGGTCACTCTACTTGTATCACACATAATCTCAAATGGCAAGGACTAGTCTGGGGACACGATGATAGGAGAAATCATCAACTTCTCTTTCAGACATTCAAAAGCCTTCAAGTATGCTTCAATAAACTCAAGTTTCACCTTTTTTTCAAGAAGCCTACAAAGAGGGTTGGCAATCTTGGAAAAATCCTTGATGAATCACCTATAAAACCCAGCATGTACCAAAAAGCTATGAACACCCTTTATAGAAATTGGTGGAGTTAATTTCTTGATCACTTCTATATTCATGCTATCTACCTCGATACCCCTCTTTGAAATATTGTGTCCAAGCACAATATCTTATTTAACTATGAAATGACACTTTTCCAAATTAAGTACCAAGTTGCATTCCTCATACCATCTAAGAGCATTGTCCAAGTAAACTAAGAAGTAATCAAAAGAATCACCAATGACTGAGAAATCATCCATAAACACTTCGCTGGTTTCTTTTACCATGACAAAGAAGATTGACATCATAACCCAAATGGTATACGTATGAATACAAAGATCCCATAAGGACAAGTGAAAGTTTTTTTCTCTGGGTCTCCAAGTGTAATGATAATTTGGTTGTAACCTGAGTACCCATCCAGAAAATAGTACCATCCTCTTGCCACAAACCTATCCACGTCTGGTCCATGAAGGACATGAGAAAATGGTCCTTCTGAGTTCATGCATTCAATTTTTTGTAATCCATAAAAACACTTCATCCTATAATTGTCCTCATCAGTACTGGCTCATTCTTCTCATTTGTCATAATAATAATAGCATCTTTCTTTGAAATACATTATACTGGACTAACCGACTTGCTATCAACAATGGGATACACTACACTAGCATCCAACCACTTGATTATTTCTTTATTCACCACTTCCTGCATAAGATGATTGAGTCGACACTGATGTTCTATACTTGGAACACAATTTGGTTCAGGTTGGATCTTATGAGTACAAAGACCAGACGAGATATCCATAATATCTGTAATGGACCAACCAATAGCCCTCTTGAATCTCTGTAACACTGATAATAAATCTTTCTCTTCTCTCTCAATTAAGTTTGCTGTAATAATTATTGGCAAAGTATTAATGGCCCTCTAATAATACATATCACAAATGAGAAGGGAGAGCCTTCAATTCTAAAATAGATAACTCCTCAATAGATGGGTAAAGAGGTAGAGTGGTTTTATTCTTCTAATCTAAATTAAGCTTTTTGGTGCATAAGTGTACGAACCACTCTAATAGAGTGAACATACTATCTGATTATAGTCGTCAATACCATCACTATTGAGTTTTATGATCATGGCTGCTAGAGCTTCAACACCCAACCTTTCTTAAATAGGAACAACATCAGAAGTATCTTCCCAAATTGTTATTGCATCAACATCATGGAATGAGTGTATCTCTTCATCAAACACATCAATCATAGATATCATTCTTAACTCATCAGGCTGCTTCATGGATTTGCATATATTGAATATCACTTATTCATCATTGAGTTTCAGCATTAGGTATCCTAGCTCCAAATCAATTAACGTCCTTTCTGTAGCCAAGAATGGTATTCCTAAGATAATTAGGACTTGAATGTCCACTTCATAGTCTAATATCAGATAATCAGTAGGAAAGATGAAAGAAGCCATTTTTACTAATACATTTTATAGAATATCAACTGGTTTTTTCATGGTCTTATCTGCTATTACTAGTCTCATGGTGGTTGATGTGGGGGCTCCTAACCCTAACTACTTAAATAATGCTAATGGCATGAGGTTGATACTAACACCCAAATCACATAATGCCCAAGTGAAGTTAAAAGATCCAATAGTGCAAGGTATGGTGAAAGCACAAGGATCCCTCTTCTTCTTTACCAATGATCTAGTAGCTACAACACTACAGTGATGAATATTGTCGATTATCTCATAACTAATTGACCTCTTCTTGGTGATTAGATCCTTCACAAATTTTGCATATCCTGGCATTTGCTCTAATGACTCTACAAGTGGGATATTAACTGATAGCTCCTTCAATATAGATAAAAATTTGTGATACTTATCTTTTCTTATTTTTTTCCAGCCTTTGAGGAAAAGAAGGGTGAGGTCTCAAGATGGGCTTCAAAATAGGCTCCCCGACCTCATATTTTCCTTTATCTTGCTTTTTACTACTTTTCACATCAATAGAATCATCATCATTATTTTGTTCATCTACAGTGGGTACAGGCGGATCTATGGTAGTTTTACTACTCCAAGTGGTAATGACATCATAGTGGCCATCATTTTTTAGATTTTCAACTGTGTTACTAGGAAGAGTTCCAGGTTGCCTTTAATTTAATCTGGCCGACGTCCGGCCATATTGCTGCTCCAGTTGCTTGATTGCGGTAGCATGTTATTCAACTTCTTGATTCATCGCTAACAGGTTTGCCTTAATCTCCTTAAGATAGCTCTCTTAACTTTCTTGGCCTTTGACTAGTTTTGACAATATTGCTTTCATTCTAGACTCAGTATCTCAGCTACCAGTGGTACATATCTATCTCTCTTCTCTTTGTAGTTATTTTTGTATCTCCAATCACCATCTCATTTTCTATTCCTATATTTGTATCTATTATTATAATAGTTTTGACCATAATTCCTGTGCCCTTGGGATCAAAAATCTACCAACTGACGATCAAGATACTTTACTTCATTTTTAGATTCAGTCTCAAAAGTCCTAGAAGTATATCTCTATGCCCCAACTACATTCACTTTCTCTGCACTAATTGTTGCGACTTATTTTATAAGCAGACCAATATCTGTCCGAAGCTATGCAACCTCTTATGCTACCAAATCATGACCAGTTCCATAATCCATTGTTTCTCCAATAACATATGTACCCACACTATATTCAATATCTCTAGTATGCCAACCTCGATTGGATACTAAATTATCATCAGCATCTCTTGTGCAACGTCCAACCGAAGATACATAAATGAACCTCCCAAAATAGTATCTACCAATTCTCTTGAAGTGAAATTTAGTGATCTATAGAAGATTTCTAATAGATTAGATCCTATGATTAGGTACCATGCTCAGCTTCTTCTTGAATATAAACCATGCCTCATACATGGATTTTGCAGGTAGCTTTATGAAATTATAGATTTTATCTTTCAACTGTAGCATTCTTCCAAGAGGGAAGAATTTATTCAGAAACTGCCTACGAAACTCATGCCAAGTAGTGATTAAACCTATTAGAAGTTCCCCTAACCATAGTAATGCTTCTTCAATCAGCGAAACTGGGAACAACCTTAATCTCAAAGCTTCTTGGTCTACCCCTGGAATAACATATGATGAATAAATCCCAGTAAAATTAGAAAGATGCTTGTTTGCATGATCAGTTGCTAATCCTAAAAATTCACCTTTTAAGTTTTGCAATTGGATCATAACACTAGTAATGTCAAATTTAACATTGGGGGTAAAGTAGGAGAAACGATAGCTTCTATCTCAATAGGTTCAACAAATCCTATGTCCTCATCTTCATCAAATGGCTGAAGATGCTGATACGCAGGAATTATTGGAGCTCTGACTCTTTGAAATTAGCCTGGCTATTGCTACTTGCTGGGCTACCCTAGCCTCTTCAACTAACTGTGCTTCCTCAGCCAATCTAGCTTCTTTAGTTGCTACTCTAAATAATTATCCAATCTGTGTGTGAGCAATATTCTGTTGATCCTTAGGTAGGGTAGGAGGAACATTGTAAGAGTTTTGAACCCTAGCAGGAAAACTATCACGAACTTATGTTGACATCCTTCTAGGTGTTTGAAGAATTCTTTTAGGCTCTGGATTAAAAGGGATAAGGGATTGCCTCTTCTCTAAGTGTTTGACATACACATCATATACCAAATCAAGAATAGAAAATAAAACCCACAAACTTTACCAACTTCAATTAACTACTCAAATCGTCTTCCCCAGCAATGGCACCAAATTTGATGTCGCCTAAAACTAACCTCCAAAGAAGTATGCTGTGGTTGATGTCAAAAATAGTAACCCAACTAGGTTGGGGTCAAACCTATAGGGAGAATGTTTAACAGTTACTTAACTTGACAAAATTCACGAGCAACGTAGAAAAGTAAATGGGAGAATTTGGAAGTAGTAAGTAAATAGTAGCTAAATCTTGAATACATTGAGTTTGTCAACAATAGAAGGCGAAGAATAGGACTGTGTTTCCCTTGACTTCTCATCTCTGTAAATTTCTCATGATCAAGCCACTTATTCTGCTTCTCTGTATGTAAAGTCAACAAGCTATGTATTATCCACCATCTTGTGAACGCGTTGATAAATCTCACCCTTTACCTAGTGAGTCTTAGGGCGTCACCTTATTTCTCTTTGTCTATCACTTCAGTTCAACTCTTACCTTTTGAGTCTAAAATTAATTAGATAAGGGGAAAAAGTAATAAGATGGACATGAATCTCAAATTACTGTCTTAATCCTCTTTTCCCAATCTCAAACTCCCTTGTGATGACGCTATCGAATACAGGAAATCCTCAAGTTTCTGTAGTTGCTCTGAGGTTAGTTAATATAAATAAGATTAAGATTCATACAGTTATATTAGAATAGATGGATCTCCCACTTTCTTTATGTAGTTAATCTATCAGGGTTCCCACAACCCTAGTTAAGGAAATTAGTTACTCATGTTCATGCAACAACCCACGATAATCAATAAAGAAAATATGTAATTGATTGCACAAAAATAAAAAAAATAAAATCTAAAATCTTCAATTGAATAATAATCCCAAAATCTAAAGAGTAATGTAAAGTATGTAAAATAATGTTAATGAATGTCTCAGAGTGTAACCTAATAAAAGATAAACCCTAGGGTATTTTTAGTATCTCAAAACAACCTAGAAATCCTAATAAAAATAGAATATAGGAGAAGTAAGTCGGCACAAGGTATGACTCAATTGTCCACTCGTAAGGTCTTCTTACGAGTCGTATAGGGCCTCTTGTACGTTTTGCAGTGTCTGATCTTCCGGGTCTTTAACTTACTGTTATCCTTACAACTCATGCTCATTATTAGTGCGTTAACAATACGACTTATGGCTTTTAGTCGTTACCACCCGAGACTTGATCTTTTCAAGCTTTGGATACTTTTCTGCTTAAGGTTGCATCATACGAGTCGTACTCAGATTTTTGACCTGTCTTCTTCTGTGACTTCAATTCTGAGTCTAACTTTGGCTTTTCTTCTTCGTAGGTTCTTGTCACAACCTGTATCCTCATCTTACGACTCGTATGACTTAGTCGTATCTTTTCTTTACTTAGCATTTCTTATAATCTGTATGATGTGTTGATGACTTGTAAGGTGACTCGTATAGTCTGCAAACTTTATTTTTTAATAAATTTTTCTTTTGATTTCTTTCCAAGACTTTTATTACCCGTTTCACCTGAAACAGGCACAAAACCACCTCATATCTAATAAAATAACCCAAGTGTAAGCATAAATTCATTGTTTTAAGCATAGAAAGTGCCATGTTTCCATGACGCATCAACTATCAATTAATAGAAACAATTGTAGATGTAATACCAATATTTGAAAAGTTTTGGGATTATATTTTCCTAAGGACAAATAGTGCATGGATTCAAGATTATCAAATGCAAACTCTAGTTAATGACCACCTGGGTAGGTTAGGTAGGGGTCATAATGCTAGTTCTTCAACCAAACACCAAATATTTCACCCATGGGTCCTTTTAGATACCTCATGGGTGTAGCAAACAATTCCTCCGAAAACCACAATTGGACATCCCTATTTCCAGGAGGATGCCCAAGACCAGAAAATTCACAATCCATCCTTGTTTCTAAGATAGTATAAAAGAATAACTTAACATCTAATTATTGTTCACCAATACCTTGACATCCACATCCCTCTTTCAAGGATATTATGAAATTTGGGGAAATTTAAGCTTTAACCCACAAATACCAATTTGGCAATCAAGTATTTGTGAAACCCACCATTCTTAACTAAGATTTCACACAAATAATCCAAATCCCACACAAATTTGTACCCCATTCAAACATAATCCTAAGAAAGAATATTTAGCTACTCATGAAAATAGGAAAAAGAGAATTACCCAAATTAACATGCATTTCCTCAATTGAAAATATAGCAAGAGTAATCCTTAAATTTCCAAGATCCAATTACAACTAAAAGTGTCTTTTTTGAATATTAAATACCATTGTTCCTGTCACACTAATTAGAAGTCTTCTCTCCTTATAAACCTCAAAAGTAGTTGGAAGATGATTTCAAAGTGAAAGGGTTTTTCATTTTTAAGAGATTAGAAACTGATGTGGTAAATTACCAATCTCCCCCTAGGCTGATTTACACCTTATTGCAATTATTTGTGTATTAATTCGATCACAACTCCCATGATTGGGAAATAGCCATTGCGATTGCCAACTTTGACTAATTTGGATTGGCTGCAAACAAAATCCTCAGACCGCGATCGTGGTAATGGAGGGTCAGTTTCTGCTCTTGATTTTTAGGTTTTGTATTATTTGTTCCCTTTTTGATCTCTTTTTATCTCACTTCACTTCTTTTCTTCTCATTACTTGTATGCCTATAAAACATAGAAATTCTTGTATTCAAATGACAAATTTGTCTCATTAACACCTTTTAATCATAGTAATGTGCATAGATATTCAAAGACCCCAGGTTCTGGTCCTTAGAAATTTCTTGAGTTTAAGCCTTTTGATCATTATATGCCTCAATCTTACTGGTCGTATGATATGGGTATGGTTTAGGGGTCTTGGTTTTATGTTACTTAGTGCGGTTTTGGTTATTTTCTATCCAAGGTATGAGTTGACATAATAAAGGTTATATGTTGGTGTTACGAGATATGAGAGCCACTCATTTATTTCTTAGTATATCAAGCCCTTGGTAGGTTTCCTAGGGTATGATTCTATGGTACTAATCGTATATTGTGGATATGAGTTGGTCTATAAAGTCATATGTTGGACAGGATTGGAATCCAACTTTCTATCTAGGGTAAGAGTGGTGGGTACCACTCCTATGTTGAGTGTACGAGTTAAGGGGGTAAGTCGTACCCTCCTACGCATTTTTCAACTTTAAAGCTAAGGGTATTTAGATATTTCCCATCCCAAACCCTTAAGACCCCACATCCTATAACACTAATTGGTCTCTCATTACTCACTTTATAAGATCAAAACACTCCCAAATCACTCTTAAATCTCTCTCTAGCTCTAGGTTTAAAGGAGGCTAGGGTTTCCTCAAAGTCGTCAATTAAGGATCTCAAGGGTGGTTTCTCTCCATCTTCTTTAGTATCTAAGGCATGTTGCTCCTCTCTCATCGTAAGTTCAAACTAAAATCATGTTTTACTTAGTGTTTTTCATGGCATTATTGTTGGTTTTAAAATATATGTTGGTGTCTTTGGTTACTAATGTTTGGATTATTTTTTCCCAAGTTCTATTTATGTTTTTTTTTTTAATGTTATAATGTTGGTTTGAACATATGGTTGAATGGAAATGGTTACTTGGTTATTGTTTTTAGTGTTTGAAACTCTATGCCCTCAACATGTTTGTTAAAATGCCAATGAGAATGTTTTTGTCACAGTTTGACTTTTATTGAAAACCTTGCATTGTATAATATGGTAATGGAACCCTAAATAGTTTTATTGAATTAAACTATTTGGAAAGGCCTTGGTGGCCATGATTTTATTGATTTGAAATCATTTGGGGTACATGGGAATCCCCTAAGGCTTGGCTAATGACATCGCTTGCAAGCTATAATTGGTATGATGATACCACTTCACAATACCTTGGTAATTAACTCTAAAATTAGTGGTTTGGTTTTGTGCTAAAGGTTTTAATTGGGAAATAATGGCGGGTTGTGATAGCTAACTGTAAAGGTGTGAGTTCGATAGAAGGACACTGGTAACTCAAGTTTGCCGACATGAGGGTTGGTCATGGTGACCATATACTTATGGGGTACATAGGAATCCCCTAAGTTATACTTGTATCTATGTATCATGGAGGGCGAAGGGTAAATGGGAATTCCCAACCCCTATGATATCACTGGTTCATGTGGCTACATACACTGGGGCCCGTTCAGGGGGTAACAATAGACCTATATAGCCCTAGGTAGTTTTAGGCCCGTCAAGCTACACTCTTTAGGTTAAAGTTTTCAATGCATGCTAAACCCAGTTCCATTTCCCGGCATGGTCTATATATGTATGTATGTGATTGCATATGGTTATTTACTTTGGTTTAGAATAATATCATTACTTTCTCCTTATTACTGAGTACATTCTAGAATTCACTTTCTAACCCATCTTTGGGCACTATATCCCCACCTGATGCAGGAATTGGCTATACTATTCCACCTATTTAGTGATTGAATTCGTCGACAACATTTGCGTCAGACTGAAATGGTGAGTTTCCATACTCCAGAAGACTCCATTTAATGCTATGGATATCTTTTCATACTTCTGTTTATTTCTTGGACTTAGGTTTTGGCTATGGTCGAGGGCATGTCCTAACTGAATACTCTTTATTTTTGGTTAGAGGTTGTATGAGACTACTTTGGGCATGGGTGATGTCAGTATTAGTGTCAACCTTGGAATTGTTATTGGTATATGGCTGACACTGATTGGATAGGTATATAGAATTTAACTAATATATTTTATTTATGATTGTTCTATCTTTTCATATGTTTAGAATACATCCGACATAGGGTGCAAGGTGGTTATGGTTGGGTTTTGGGGGCAATCTTCAGTTCTTGTCAGATCTGAAAAGCTTGACACAGCTAGGCCCTGGTTTGGGTCATGTCTGATTAGTATCTAAGCCCTAGGTTCATAGTCACCTAGGAGTCCACAAAGCCTTGTCAAGTAGAGTTTTTTTAAGGGTGTGTAGCGCACCATACTCATAAGGGAGAGGCTATAAGGCATCTAGGAATGTTTCTCATTCCTGTGTTCTATTTTCAAGCTGTAGAATCTAAGGTCCTAAATTATCCTCTAATTCCTATTTGTTCACTTTTTAGATCATTGCCTCATCGATGATATAAAGCTTATGAAAATTCTTTTGTACCAATTGAGGACAATGCTAATAGGAAACATTCTACTCTTGGGATCCATGCCTAGTCTAGGGGTCCAGTTTTGGATTTTTACCGATTCTCTCTAGTCCTTCTCAAACTCCCCAGGTTAAAGTGACAAATGCTGAATTTCATAAATTTATTCGCATAGTGGCACAATTGGTTGCTACTCAGTCTGAGCGTGGTGTTTCTGTTACTCCATCTTCTGTGACCACAAGGGTTGACCAGTTTATGAGGTTGAACCCTCTGAACTTTATTGGTGTTAAGGTAGAGGAGGATCCTCAAAGTTTTCTTAGATGAGATAAAAAGATCTTTTGTGTTATGTGTGCCATAAATATGGAGGGTGAGGAGTTTTCCACCTACTAGCTGAAGAATATGGTGTACCAATGGTATGAGAAATGGGATCAGTCAAGGGGTAATGATGTTGAGTCATCTCTGTAGGAAGATTTTTCTAATGCATTTCTAGATTATTTATTTCCTTAGGAGTTGAGGAAAGTGAAAGTGAAAGAGTTTGTTAATCTGAAGCAGGGTGAGATGTCATTCAAGGAGTATGCCTTGAAGTTTCACCAGTTGTCTTGGTATGCTTCGGAGATGATTTCTAGCATGAGGGCTAGAATGAGAAAGTTCTCTTTTAGGTTGTCCAGAGATTTGATATTAGAGTGTAAGGCTGTCTTGTAGATCAAAGACATGGATATCTCTAGGTTGGTTATGTATATGCAACAGGTGGAGGAAGAAAAGAAGAAGTAAGCTGAAATAGGAAAGAGGCAGGACAAGAAATTTAAGTTTTCTAAGTAGGCTGATGGCCAACAACAGAGTGGCAGGGATGGTAGTAAGTGGCCCAAGAAGAAGTGGCAAAATTTTTGGTCTTACTCGATGGCTAGCTCTCCCTACCCGATGTCATCAGGTGATAGGCATTTCCTTGGTGGTGACAACTTTAGGGCACAGGGTGCCCAATCTTCGGCTAGTTAGGCCTAGTCAGCTCTATCATATCCTTCCTACAGGTTTTGTGGTAGATTGCATCAGGACTTTTTTGATGAGAGAAAGGATGGTGCTTCAACTATGGTCATCCAAGGCATATGCTTAGGAACTGTCCTATTTATAAGGTTGCTTCGGGGGAAAACAAGGTTCCAGTTGCTTCATTATCAACTCTGGCACCAAAGGGTGCACCATCTAGTTCTGGCACTGATCAAAACTATCTCTATGCTCTTACTACCCAATAAAAGTCAGAGGCATCACCTGATGTCGTGACTGGTATGTTAAAACTCTTTTTCTATGATGTATACTATTTACTTGATCTAAGGTCCACTCTTTCTTATGTGATCCTATTTGTGGCTGCATATTTTAGTTTTGGTTCAGAGTGTGTTTCAGACCTCTTTTCTATTTGTGCCCTAGGTATGTGACTCTGTAGAGGCTAAAAGAGTCTAAAGAGGGTATGTGGCATCTATTGGTAGTAAAAAAAATTTGGTGGATCTATTTGAATTAGATATGGTGGATTTTGATATTATATTGGGGATGGATTGGTTGCACTTGTGCTATGCTTCTCTGGACTGTTGGACCCCTAAGGTTGTATTTAAATTCCCTAATGATCTGGTTATTAAGTTGGAGGGTGGTTTCCTAGATCCTAAAGGTAAGTTCATATCATATCTTAAAGCTCGGAGATTGATCTCTAAGGGGTGTCTCTATCATCAAGTTTAGGTTAAAGATTCTAACTCAGATGGTCCTTCTTTACATTTTATCTCGGTGGTGAATGAATTTCCTGAGGTCTTCCCTGATGACCTCCCTAGTGTTCCTCCTTATAGGGAGATTGAGTTTGGTATTTATCTTGTTTCAAACACTCATCCAATCTCTATTCTTCTATGTAGAATGGCTCCAATTGAGTTGAAGGAGCTTAAAGAGAAACTAAAAGATCTTTTAGACAAGGGTTTCATTTATCCTAGTATGTTCCCGTAGGGTGTACTGGTGTTATTCATGCGTAGGATGGATGGTTTCCTTTGAATGTGTATTGATTATCAGAAGTTGAATATGGTGACGGTAAAGAATAAGTATCCTCTTCTAAGGATAGATGATTTGCTTGATCAGTTGTAGGGTGCTAAGTTTTTCTCCAAGATTGATCTTTGATCTGAGTATCATTAGTTAAAGATTCAGGATGAGTATATCCCTAAGACTACCTTTTGTACCGGTTATGGGCATTTTGTGTTCTTGGTGAAGTCATTTGGTTTGACCAGTGCCCTTACACATTCATGTATTTGATGAATAGTTTCTTTTATTAGTTTTTGTATTTGTCCATCATTGTGTTCATAGACAAAACTTTAGTGTATTCGAAGAGCAAGGTGGATCATGCGAATCATCTCTGCATTATATTGCAAACCTTGAAGGAGAAGTAGTTGAATGCCAAATTTTTAAAATGTGAATTCTTGTTGAATGCTGCCACTTTTTTGGGTCATATCATTTTTTGTGAAGGGATCATGGTGGATCCGCAGAAAGTTGTAGTGGTTAAGAAGTGGCCTAGACCCATAACTCCAACCGAAATTCGAAGCTTCATGGGTTTAGCTGGTTATTACAAAAGGTTTGTAGAGAGTTTGAGTTTTTTGATAATAGCTACCCCGTTGACTAAGTTGACTTAGAAGAAAGTAAAGTTCCACTGGTCGGATGCTTGTGAGAGTAGTTTTAAAAAGCTGAAGGATAATCACTTCAGCTCTGGTTTTGACTTTGCCTGAAGGCACTAATGGGTTTGCGGTGTACTATGATGCATCTTATGTGGGACTTGGTTGCATTCTGATGCAGCATGGAAAGGTGATACCTTTTATTTCTAGGAAGTTAAAGGTGCATGAGAGAAATTATGTGACTCATGACTTGGAGCTGTTGGCTATAGTATTCGTGCTAAAAATCTAGCGTCACTATTTGTATGGAGTGCACGTGGATATCTTATATAATCATAAGAGCCTTCAATATGTGTTTACTCAGAAAGAGCTTAAACTCAGGCAAAGGAGATAGCTTGAGCTTTTCAAGAATTATGACATAAGTTTTCACTACCACCCAGGTAAAACTAATGTGGTTACTGATGCTCTTACAAGGTTATCCATGAAAATTCTAGCTCATGTGTATAAAGGGAAGTGGGATTTGGTGAAGGGCATTCACTATTTGGATAACCTTGGAGTTCGCCTCTTGGATTCTAAGAATAGTGGTGTGTTGGTACAAGAAGTGGTGTGGTCATCTCTTGGAACTGAAATCAAGGAGAAGTAGATGTTAGATCCTGTCTTGATAAGGATCTAGGGTAATGAATATGGGTAGAAGGTGATAGATTTTGAGATTAGTAGTGAGGGTACTTTTTGGTACCAAGGGAGATTATGTGTTCCTAATGTAGATGGTTTTCTTGAGAGAATCTTAGCCGAGGCACATGAGTCACGCTATGTTGTTCATCCCGATTTGACAAAAATTTATCATGACCTCAAGGAAATGTTTTAGTAGAATAATATAAAGAGGGATGTGGCTAATTTCATGGCCAAATACATGGTGAGAAAACATGTGAAAGTTGAGAACCTATTGCCCAAAGAATTGTATCAAGAAATTGAGTTTCTTGAATAGAAGTGGAAAATGATCAATATGGATTTCATTATCGGTCTTCCTCGGTCTTGGAATCAATTTGATTCAATTTGGGTCATCATGGATAGGATGACTAAGTTGGCTCACTATTTTCCAGTAAGGACTAACTTCTCGGCTGAGGATTATGCAAGGTTGTACCTCCAAGAGATTGTGAAGTTGAATGAGGTACTTATTTTTATTATTTTTGACCGTGGTATGAAATTTTCATCTTAATTTTGGCGTTCGTTTCAAAAAAGGTTGGGGACTAAGGTCAATCTTAGTACTGTTTTGCACCCGCAGTCGGATGGGCAAGCAAAAAGGACTATTCATACATTAGAGGATATGCCTAGGGCTTTTGAGATTGGCTATTGCGGTAGTTGGGTTGAGTATTTGCCTCTTGTAGAGTTTTTTTTACAATAATAGCTACCACACTAGCATTGGGATGGATCAATTTAAAGACTTATATGGTAGGGGGTGTAGGTATCCTATTGGGTAGTTCGAGCTTAGTAAGACGGATATGTTTAGCCTGGATTTGATTTACTAAGCTATGGAGAAGTTGAAGTGATTTCGGATAGGCTTAAGGCTGCCCAAAGTAGCCAAAAGTCCTATGCGGACATGAGGCTAAGGGACTTGGAGTTTGAGGTTTGAGATAGGGTGTTCCTTGAAGGTATCTCGCACAAAAAGAGTGATGCAATTTAGGAGAAGGAGAAGCTTAGTCCCCAATATATGGGTTCTTATATGATTTTGAGGAGGGTTGGCAAGGTCACATATGAGTTGGAGTTGCCTTCTAGCTTGAGCTCCATTCACCCGGTGTTCCATGTTTCCATGTTGAGGAAGTGTATGGGTGATCCATCTCAAATTGTTCCTATAAAGGATTTTGGTATTTCAGATTCCCTATCTTATGAAAAGATCCTGGTTAAGATCTTGGATCGTCAGGTTCATTGGTTACGGACCAAGTATGTGGCCTCGGTAAAGGTTCTATGGAGGAACCACAAAGTGGAAAAGGCTATATGGGAAGCTGAAGAGGACATGAAGTCCAAGTATCCATTCCCATTTTTTTCTCAAAAAATTCATACGGAAGGTATGTTATCTTCATAACGTCTTTGTTTTCAAACTTTGTTAAAAGGAATGGTTGATTGTTTGATATCTCTATTTTCTATCTTAATGGTAAGCATAGGGGTGTTTGGGGGTTTAATGGTTCTAGTACTTCCTTGTTCTGTCATTCTAGGATGAATGATCTAAGTGGGGGAGAATTGAAATACCCTAGGTTCTGGTCCTTTGAAATTTCCCGTGTTTAAGCCTTCTGATCATCATACGGCTTAGGATTACTTGCCATATGATGTGGGTACGGTTTAGGGGTTATGGTCATATGCTACATAGTGTGGTTTGGATTGTTTTTCGTCCAAGGTATGAGTTGATAAAATAAGGGTCGTATGTTGATGGCACGAGATACGATAGACACTTGTATATTGCTCAGTGCGTCAAGCCTTTGGTAGGTTGCCTAGGGAATGGTTCTAGGTAACTAATCGTATGTTGTGGATACGAGTTGGTCTATGAAGTCATATGTTGGATAGGATTGAAGTCCAACTTTCTGTCTAGGGTACGAGTGGTGGGTACCACTGGTATGTTGTGTGTATGAGTTGGGGGGGGGGGGGGTAAGTAGTACCCTCCTGTGATCATTTTTCAGCTTTTAAGCTAAGGGTATTATAGACATTTCCCACCACAAACACTTAAGATCCCACATCCTATAACAATATTTGGTCTCTCATTACTCACTTTAGAAGATCAAAGCACTCTCAAATCACTCTTAAATATCTCTCAAGATCTTTGTTCAAAAAGAGGCTAGGGTTTCCTAAAGGTGTTCAATTAAGGCTCTCAAGGGTGGTTTCTCTCCGTGTTGTTTGGTATTGAAGTCATGTTACTCCTCCCTCATTGTTACTTCACACTAAAAACATGTTTTGTTTAATGATTTTCATGGCATTACTGTGGGTTTGTGTGGTTTTGAACTATATGTTGGGGGCTTTGGTTACTAATGGGTGGATGATGTTTTCCCCATGTTCTATTTTTGGGGTTTTTCATGTTATAATGCTGGTTTGAACATGTAGTTGTATGGGAATGGTTAATTGGTTCTTGGTTTTGGTTTTGGAAAATCTATTCCCTCAACATGTTTGCTAAAATGTCAATGAAAATGTTATTGTCACATAGTTTGACTTTTATTGAAAACCTTGCATTGCATAATATGGTAATGGAACCCCAAATGGTTTGATTGAATTAAATGATTTGGAAAGGCCTTGGTGGCCATGGTTTGGTTGCTTTGAAATCCTATGGGGTACATGGGAATCCCTTAAGGCTTGGCTAATGACATTGCTTGCAAGCTATAGTCAGTATGATGATACCATTTCATAATGCCTTGGTAATTAACTTTTGAATTGGTGGTTTGGTTATGTGCTAAAGGTTTTAATTGGGCAATAATGGCGGTTTGTGATAGCTAACCGTGAAGGAGTGTGCCCGATGAACGAACACTAGAAACTCATGTTTGCCGATATAAGGGTTGTTTATAGTGACCATATACTTGTGGGGTACACGAGAATCCCCTAATTTATACTTGTATATATGTATCATAGAGGGCAAAGGGTACACGAGAATCTACGGACCTTATAATATCTCTGGGTAATGCGACTACATGCATTGGGCCTCGTTCAGGAGGTAACACTGGATCCATATAGCTCGTGGGTGCTTTTAGAACGGTCAAGCTATACACCCCAGGTTAAAGTTTTAAATGCATTCTAATTCCGGTTCCCTTTCCCGGCATGGTCTATATATGTATGTATGTGATTGCATAAGGTTATTTACTTTGATTTTGAATAATAGCATTACTTTCTCCTTATTCCTGAGGACATGCTAGCCTTTACCTGCTAACTCGTCTTTAGGCATAGTATCCCCAAGCGATGCGGGAATCGGATATACTACTCCTCTGCTCAGTGAAATGATTTGGGGACAACATTTTTGTCATACTGAAGTGGTGTGCTTCTATACTCCAGAAGACTCCATTACATGCTATGGATATCATTTCATCCTTTTGTTTATTTCTTGGACTTTCGTTTTGGCTATGGTCGAGGGCATGCACCTACCAGATATTCTTTATTTTCGGTTAGAGGCTTTGTGTGACTACTTTGGGTATAGGCAGTGTCGGTATTGGTGTCAACTTTGGCATTAGCATTGGAATTGGGCTGACATCGGTTGGATAGGTCTATAGACTTTAACAATGTATTTGATTTATGATTGTTCTATCTTGTGATATGTTCGTAATATATCCGACATAGGGTGCAGGGTATTTATGGTTGGATTTTGGGAGAGGTCTCCTTCCCGATCGAACCTAAGGAAACCGACACAACTAGGCCCTAGTTCAGATCGTGTCAGATTTGGATGTATATGAGTGGTAAATTTACCACTCTTCAACACCCCCAACTTAAACCTTTGTTTGTCCTCAAGCAACACTACTTCTTACTCAATAAGACTATACAAATTTTAAACCCATTTCTATCACCAAATGATCACAATGACTTTGAACTTAATTAATACCAACAAGTAGCTCTCAAGCATAGGTAAAGCTATTCTCATGACTCCCCTCACATGAAACACAATTTCAACGATGCAAAGGACTTTCAATAACCACAATGCAACAATCACTATCTCTCTAGAAGTGACTCTCTAACAGTAGCAACTCCACTATACTTCTTTTGCCTCACTTTTTGGAAGATGGCAATTTTACCTGCCTCAATTTTTCTGCATGCCTCCTCACAAGAAGGAAATCCCATACACCAAATTATCTACTATGCAACAAGGGATTTTAATTGAAAAACACTCACTCTTACAAAGATTCTCTAAATTCTAACAAGTACCATACCATATGTTTGCCCTTATTTTCAGTCGCCATTTCAATGAATACATTTGGTTGGAGATCTCAAAGGTCTTTTTCAAGATTGTAATGTAGGTTCGGGTGAGGGTATGATATCATTTAGGAACAAAGTTACTACACCCTCCTTTAAAAATCCACATCATACTATTCAACAAAGCTTTTGACCCTGGACCTCTTCATTCGTTTCCAAAATTCACACATGCCTACTTTTGCTACCTTGATTTACCCATCTCTTTTGAAGGGATTTTCTTTTTGACTATTTCTTTTACAATCCATGCTATTCCTTCTTCTGATGATTCCTTTATTTTTCACTTTGTCATCTTCTCTCCTTATTTAGCTTTTCAGGCATCCACTTACAATATCATGGCCCAAGGTCACTTTTTCAAAAACTTACCCCCCCTAACTTAGGCATTTGGCCTCAAGTTTCATTTTTAATATTCAAGGAGGGTAGGGTTCGAAAAAGAGATAAGCTTTAGATAGTTCAAGGCTTGTAATGTGTTTTCCAAAGAATGGCTTGAAGGCTCAAAATGGGTAACTAAGGATTCTATTCTATGTACGGTTAGGCTATTTAGGCTAAAGTGTTTCCTATGTTCATAAAGAAGGCCTAATATCATTTCACTAACCAAGGATAATCACAATTAGCCTTGATAGACAAACAGGGCAAGTTATAGATGATACAAGTATGAACAAAAGATACAAAATTACGCTCACCGCACATGCCACGCAAACCTTTCAAGGAGGCTCAATTGCATTTCCTACTAAGACAAAAGGAAGTATTTACCATATACTACAAACTAAAGATTTTGGAGTCACAAAAAGAGGCAAAGTATAATTACAAAATTGTCACGTCCATGACATTGGTTTTCAAAACATTTTGGACCGAGGGGGGTGTTTGCTCTGCATTTACACCACGCCAAGTTTACTATTGATGGTGCCAAACCAAGCCATTATCTCACATTTTGGCTCTTATGGGGGAAAGCCATATGGCTACTCAGACTTTACCATAGGTATAAGGGAGATCTCAAAACTCCAATGCTATGGGTACTTAGACTTCCCCTGGATCTATGTTTCAAAACACAATCACGATGATTTTCCCTTAAGAATGTCATTACTCAATCCATCATCCAGAAAGGCTCGTCCGAAATCAATCAAGAGGAACACACCAATCTCTATGCTTGGGGTGAGACTTTTAGATTATGATGCCCGAACACAAATATAACACCAACACCCCCAACTTAAAGTGATGAAGTGTCCTCACTCCATCTTGTAAAAGAAAAACAAGGGTTAATGACATGACCCGACCGCATGCCTTGGCATAATGGGCATCCCAAGTCCAACCATGACTAGGGACCGCCCCATGTTACCCAACCCAACCACCTATATCCATCCTTAGATGTGCTAAATTTCGAACATATAACAAGATAAGGTAAATGTTCTTATTAAGACTCGGGGATAGGGTCACAACCAGGACCGACCCAACCGAGTCCAACCATACCACACCAACCATTCAACTATACCAAACCAAACCATAGGCAATAAACCAGGCCATAACCAAATAAGTTAGACAAAATTTAATACAATTAATCATAAAATGTAATATGACGGAACAGTGAGAAATCATGTCCGATAATGCAAGACTCCCAGCTTATTCCAATGCCAAGGCCATCACCAATACTGATCCCGCCCATGCCAACCCCCTAGAAGTACCACAAAGCCTCTATCAAAAAGAGTAAATAAATCCGGTTAGGACATGCGCCCAACCATGACCAAAACTAATATCAAAAATAAGAGAAAAATGTCTAAAGAAATCCATAACATGAAATGATGCCTTCCGAAAGGATGGAAGCTCACCACTTCAGTCCAAATGCTATCCCTTAGTCAATTACTATGTAGGAGGAGTCAAACAGCCGGTTCCTACAAAGCATAGGTATACAATCGTAAGTAGATGAGTTAGCAAGTGACCGCTAGAATCAATTTCAAGAAAATGATAAAATAATACCAGTTATAAAACCAAGTAAAACAATTCAAAGCACACAACACTACATATATATATATAACCATGCTGGGAAAAGGGAACAGGTTTAGCGTGCCTTTAAAATCCTTGCCTGAGCTGTGTAGCTTGGCCGTCTTAAACTACTCATAGGCGATATGGGTTCAACTTTCCCTACTGAAATCCCACAGAGAAATCCAAGGATGAATAAATCCCTTATCCAAAAAATCCTTAAGTTGCTTCTTGAGTTCCTTCAACTCAGTCAGAGCCATTCTATTTGGAGGAATAGAAATTGGATGAGAGTCTAGATGCAAATCAATACCAAACTCTATTTTCTTATATGGAGGAACACCAGGAAGATCATCCGAAAAGACCCATAGAAACTCATTAACCACATGAACTAACTGTAAAGAGGACCTTTCGAGTTAGAATCTTTAACTCAAACCAAGTGATAAAGAAAAACCTTGGAGATTAACCTCCGAGCTACAAGATAAGAAATAAACCTCCCCTTAGGAGCTAAAGAACTATCTTCCCATTCTATTAACGGGTCGCCAGGAAACAAAAAGATTACCTTCCAGGTCGGACAGTCCAAAGAAGCATAAAAAGAATGCAACCTATCTATACCCATAATTATATCAAAATCCACCATATAAAACTCAATCAGATCTACCAAGATTTGCTTTCTACCAATAGATACCACATATCCGTTATAGACTCTGTTAGAAAAAATGAGTCACGTAAATGGGTAGAAATAGAAAAAGGATCTGAAAATTTTTTTTGATAAAACACAAAAAATAGCCACATAAGAGTCACATAAGAAAGAGTGGACCCTGGATCAAGCAAACAATATGTGTCATGAGAGAAAAGATCTAAAGTACCAGTAACGATATTAGGTGATGCCTCAGATTCCTATCGGGATGCCAAAGCATACAACTTGTTCCTACCAATACTAGAACCAGAAGTAGTAATAGAGCAGATGCCATACCACCAAGTGCAGGAGCAGAAGATGAAGCCACAACAATCTTATTTTCCCCCATAGCAACTTTGTTAACCAGACAATCCTTGAGATGATGGCCTACCTGGCCGTACTTGAAGAATTCTTCCCTTCCTTCTTCAGAATAACCCCAATGAGAATGACTATAAAATCGACAAGGAGTATACAAAGAAACTGACTAACCTCTGTTCACCTGAGATTGGGCAACCTATTCTCGAGAGTTATTACCACCTTGATTATGCCTATCTCCCAACTGATAAGAAACACTAATAGAAAAGGAGTCAAAACTCCCCTACTTCTTTTTCTGCCACTTTCCATCATCACTAATACCCCGAGACTTAGCACCTCTTTGATCAGAAGACCTGGTCCTCTTTCCCATCCTATCCCCAAACTCTGCTTGCCTCCTCTTCTCATTCTCAACCGACTGCATATGAACAGTCAACCTCGAGATGTCTATATCTTTTATGAGAAAAGCAGTCTTGCTCTCCAGAATCAAATCTCTATTCAACCCAAAGCAAACTTTCTCATTTTCGACCTTATATTAACCACCAAATTAGGAGCATACCTTGATAGCTGATAAAACTTTAAAGCATATTACTTTACCGACATGCTCCACTGCCTGAGGTTCAAAAACTCCTCCATCTTAGCTTCTCTCAACTCTTTAGGAAATAGACGATCCAAGAAGGCATTAGAAAAGGACTCCCACAACCCTTTCTCTTCCATATCACCTCTATCCTTGTCCCACTTTACATACCACTGATAAGCAATATCTTTAAGCTGGTAAGTTGCAAAGTTCACCGCCTCTACATTTGTAGCCTCTATCACCTGAAAGATCTTTTCCATATCGTCCAAGAAGCCCTGTGGATTCTCCTCCAACTTTACTCCAATAAAAGTTGAAGGACCCATCTTAATAAATTTACCAACTCTTGTGGCCTTAACAGAAAAACCACCAGCCACACCCCACTCAGCCTAAGCAACAACCAGTTGGGTAATAACATGAATAGATTGATGAAATTCTATGTTCATCACGTTGTCCTTAGGGACGTAAAGAGAACTAGCTGAAATAGGAGGAACTCTAGCACCATTAGAAATAAGACCATAAGAGTGAAAATGTACTCCATATGTAGAATGTACCCCTTCAGCATTATCCCCAGATGGGATGGAAAAATTTCTTTATGTTCTAGATCTAGGAGGCATGATCTAAAAGATGAACAAACAAGGATTAGAGAAGATTAAAGGATTGAGAACTCAATCTTGAAGATAGAATACCAAGAAAGTAAAACATCCCTAAATGCTTTATAGCCTCTCTCTTATGAGTGTGACATGATACACACCCCTAAAAGAGACTCTACTCGACACGGCTTTGTGGATTCCTCAGTGACCATGAACCTAGGCTTTGATACCAACTTCATATGACCTAACCTAGGGACACATCATAATGGGCATCCCAAGTCCAACTATGACTGGGGACCGCCCCCTTTACCCAACTCAACCACCTATATCCAGCCTTAGATAGGCTGAATTTTGAACATATAACAAGATAGCATAAATCTTCTTATTAACACTCTGGGATTGGGTAACAACCACGACCGACCTAACTGATTCCAACCGTACCACACCAACTTCCCAAACATACCAAACCAAATAATAGGCCATAAACCAGGCCATAACCAAATAAGTTAGAAAAAAATTAATGTAATTAATCCAAAAATATAATATGATGGAACAATGAGAATTCATGTCTGACCTCCTAGTTTATTCCAACTCCAAGGCCGACATCAACACTGATCCTGCTAATACCAACCCCTTAGAAGTACCACAAAACCTCTATCCAAAAGAGTAAACAAATTCAGTTGGGACATGTCCCCAACTATGGCCAAAACCACTATCCAAAATAAAAGAAAAGTGTCTAAAGAAATCCATAATATGAAATGATGCCTTCTGAAAGGATGGAAGCTCACCACTTCAGTCCAAATGCTGTCCCTAAGTCAATCACTATGTAGGAGGAGTTGAACGATCAGTTCCAATATAGCGTGGGTATACAGTCGCTGGTAGACAGGTTAGCGAGTGATTGCTAGCATGGATCTCAATATAAGGATAAAAGAATGCCAACTATAAAACCAAGTAAAACCATCCAATGCACATAACCATACACACACATATATATAAAATAATGTTGAGAAGAGGGACCGGGTTTAGCATGCCTTTAAAACCTTTACCTGGGCTATGTAGCTTGGCCATCCTAAACTACCCATAGACGATATAAGTTCTGATCCCCTCCTTAAAGTGCCCCAGTACGTATAGCCACACAACCAGGGAAGTATCCCATGAGATGACTAGTACATCCTCCAATAGTGTGACATTATGCATATGGTCCATTAAGACCAATCCTTATATCAGCAAATACTAGTTTCCAGATTTGGTCCCCCAAGGATCGCCACATTCCATGGCTTTGCTACAAACCCCGCCATTAATACCCAATTAAAACTATTTCCAAATAACCAATCAATCCATTTACTATTTTATTTAACTAAGCCCAATATTAGAGGTATCGTTATACCACCCCTTACTTGCAAATAATATCCATAGCCAAACTTTTTAGGTTAAGGGGATTTTCAAGTGCCCTTCCATATACCATAGTAAACCACTTGGGAGACTTCCATGTTCTCCACAAGAATAACCATTTATCCTTTAGCCTTTTCAAACCATTTAAACTATGCATAATTCCTTCACCAAGTTTAAAACATACAAGAGTTCTATTAAAAGAAGTAAATATAATGAACGCATCTTTATAAGCATTTTATCAAACACATTGGGCGAATAATATAACCAAAACCAATTCAAAAGACCATTCAACCATTACCATGCAATCCAATTGTATAAAGCCACCATTACTGCATATAAAAGCATAATTAAATTCATAGGAAACCATAACCAAGTATTTGATATCAAAACTCCCAAATAATAGTTGAAAACCATAATCATGAAATAGTAAAACCATGAAATCAATCATATAAACCATGAATTTAGTTAAATTAACGATGAGGGAAGAAAATCATGCCTTATACTGAAGAAGATGATGGAAAGAAATCACCAAGACAATTCCCAAAGCGCTAGCCTTCTTGCCCCAAAAGCTCTTGAGAGAATTATGAGATGTTTTGGAATAGTGTTTTAATGAATAGAATAATAGGATAAATAACCTCTAAAGTGTATTAGAAGTTGTGGGTCCTAATTGGGGTAGGTAGGAAAATGTCCAGAATACCCCCACTTACGTCCTTTCAAACACATCACAAGGATACAACTGACCCATACGAGTTGTACCCTACCAATATGATCAGTACCCACCACTCGTATCCAATACTCAACCCTCAAATAAAAAATTGTCCAGTATACGACTCACCTAACTAAGTTGTAACCACAACATATGATTCGTATCCCTGGAAGAATGAAATACCAGGAGGATCAAACATTTCCCACCATACGAGTTCCTGATACGACTCGTATCAAGCCCTACGACTTATACCCCTAAGTCATACATATTCCAGTGACCATCACTATCCCACTAACTAACACTGGTCAGCATACAACATGACCATACCACTCTTACCCCAACATATGGATCGTATCCATGAGTCGTATTGGGTCCGGAGAACAAAATTCTAGGAAATTTTCTTAGGGTCAAAACCTAGGATGTTTCAGTCTCCCCCTCTTGGAACATTCATTCCTGAATGACGGACAAGGTATGGGTAACCACACACAGAGTCATTTGCTTTATCCAACTTCCTTTTAACAAAGTTTGAAGACAAAGTGGCAAAGATGTTATTCTTTTCTTTAACAAACTCATAAATAAAGATATGTTGAAGAGCACATACCTTCCGTAAAAATCCCAAAAGCAGAAAGCATATGCAGATACTTGGACTTTATATCCTCTTCCACTTCCCAAGTAGCCTCTTCCACCTTATGGTTTCACCATCTAACCTTAACTAAAGACACATCCTTGCTCCGCAATCGACAAACTTGCCTATCTAATATCTTAACCGGGACCTCCTCTTAAGACAAAGAATCTGAAATACCCAATCCTTCAAAAGGAACAACTGAAGAAGGGTCACCAATACCCTTCCTTAACATAGAATTATTAAAAACTAGATGAACCAAACTCAAGCTAACAGGCAACTCCAGTTCATAAGCAACATTGCCAACTCTTTGCAAAATCTTATAAGGACCAATGAATTGAGGACTAGGACTCCCCTTATTGCCAAACCGCACCACTCTCTTCATGGGAGACACCTTTAGGAATACCTTATCCCCAACCTTAAACTACAAGTCTCTACGCCTAACATCCGTATATGATTTTTGGCAACTTTAGGCAGCTTTAAGCCTATCCCGAATCACCTTGACCTTTTCCATCCCTTGATAAACTAGATTCGTACCAAATATGTTCACCTCACCAAGCTTAAACCAACCAATAGGAGATCTACCCTTCTACTATACAACACCTCAAAAGAGGCCATATCAATAATCGAATGATAGCTATTGTTGTAAGAAAGCTCCACCAAAGGAAGATACTCAACCCAATTGCCACTATAGTCAATCACATACGCCTGAAGCATATCCTCTAATGTTTGAATAGTTCTCTCCACTTGCCCATTCAACTGCAGATGAAAAACAGTACTCAAACTAACCTTAGTCCTCAACCTTTTCTGGAAAGACCACCAGAAATGAGATATAAACTACATACAACGATCAGAATTATCGAATTATGTACCCCATGTATCTTGATAATCTCCTGAAGATACATCTTTAAATAATCCTCTACTGAAAAGTTAGTCCTCACTAGCAGAAAGTGAGCAGACTTAGTCATTCTATCCACGATGACCCAAATTGATTCATACTGATTTTGATACCGAGGAAGTTTGGTAACAAAATCCATATTGATCATCTATGACTTTTATTCGGGAAACTTAATTTCTTGATATAACCCTCCTTACCTTATGTGCTAAACCTTAACTTGTTGACACACCATACATTTGGCTACAAAATCAGCCACATCTCTCTTCATACCATTTTATCAATAGATCTCCTTGATATCATGATACATCATAGTTGAGCCGGGATAAACAACATAGTGCGATTCATGCGCCTCAACAGAAACCCTTTGTCGCGACCCATTGACATCAGGAAAATACAACCTCCCTTGGTACCTTGAAGTACCATCATCACCGATCTCAAAAATTGCCACTTTTTGCCCACTAATATCACTCTTGATTTTCATCAAGATAGGATCGAACACTTACTTCTCTTTAATCTCTGCACCAAGAGATGATTGAACCACTTCTTGACCATCATATTACCATCCTTGGAGTCCAAGAGATGAACTCTAAGATTGGCCAAGCAGTGAATATCCTTCACCAATTCTCGCTTTCCCTCCTCTACATGAGCCAAACTCCCCATGGATAACCTGTTAAAAGCATCAACAACCACATTAGCCTTACCAAGGTGGTAGTGAAGACTTATATCATAATCCTTGAGAATCTCAATCCATTTACTCTGCCTGACATTAAGCTCTTTCTGAGTGAACACGTACTGAAAACTCTTATGATAAAAAAAGATATCCATGTGAACACTATGCAGATAATGCCACCATATTTTTAAAGCAAGCACAACTATCAACAACTCCAAATCATAAGTAGGATAATTTCTCTCATGTACCTTCAACTACCTGAAAGTGTAGGCAATCACCTCCCCATGCTACATCAAAACAAAACCAAGCCCTACCTAATATACATCATAATAAACCAGAAACCCATCATTTCTCTTCGACAAAGTCAAGATTAGAGCTGAAGTCAACTTATTCTTCAGCTTTTAAAAACTCCCTTCACAAGCATCCGACTAAGAAAACTTAAATTTCTTCTAAGTTGACTTAGTCAAAGAAGCATATATCAAAGAAAATCTTACCACAAACTGCCTATAATACCCAGCTAAACCCAAGAAGCTCTTAATATCGGATGAAGTCATACGCCCAGGCCACCTCTTTACCACAATAAACTTTTTATAGATCCACCATAATCCCTTAACTAGAAATTATATGACTTAAAAAAGTCACAACATTCAACCAAAACTCACACTTAGAGAACATGGAATACAACTATTGTTCCTTTAAGGTTTGCGACACCACATAAAAGTGATTAGAATAATCCACCTTGCTCTACAAATAATCAAGAAATGTAATCAATTAACACAATGACAAAGAGATCCAAATACTACCTAAACACTCTATTCATCAAGTCCATAAATGCTGTTGGAGCATTGGTAAACCCAAATGACATTACCAAGAACTCAAAATGCTGATACCGAGTACAAAAAGCTATCTTAGGGATATCCACCTCCCTAATCTTATGCTGATGGTACCTAGACCGAAGATCTATCTTAGAGAAGGACTTGACACCTTTTAACTGGTCAAACACGTCATCTATACGAGGAAGCAGATGCTTGGTCTTGATCATCACCTTGTTTAACTGCCTGTAGTCAATGCACATCCAAAGGGAACTATCTTTTTTGTACACAAACAACACCGGTGCACCTCATGGAGAAATGCTAGTATGAATAAACTCCTTATCCAGAAGATCCTTAGGTTGTTCCTTGAGTTCTTTCAATTTATACAAAGCTATTCTATATGGAGAAATAGAAAGTAGGCGAGTGTCTCGAAGCAATCAATACCAAACTTATTCCCTATCTAGAGGAACACCTAGAAGATTATTTGGAAAGACCCTTAAAAAATCATTAACCAAAGGAACTGACTGTAAAGAAGGACCTTTCGAGTTATAATCTTTAACCTAGACCAAGTGATAAAGAAAACCTTTGGAGATTAACCTCCAAGCTCAAAGATAAAAAATAAACCTCCCCTTAGGAGCTAAGGAACTACCTTCCCATTCTATGATTGGTTTACTAGAAAACTTAAAGATAACTTTATAGGTCTGACCATACAAGGATGCATAACAAGAATACAACTAATCCATACCCAAAATTACATCAAAATCCACCATATCCAACTCAAACAGATCTGCCAAAGTCTACTTGCTACCAAAAGATACCACACCCCCTATAGACTCTCTTAGCAATAATCGAGTTATATACCAGGGTAGATATAGAAAAAGGATCCAAAATAACTTTTGGATCAAAACCAAAATACACACCTACACAAGGAGTTACATTAGCAAGAGTGGACCCCCAGATCACGTAAATAATATATGTCATGAGAGAAAAGCTATAACGTACCAGTAACGATGCCATAGATTGGGAAACCTATGCCTGAGAGTTGTCACCACCTTGGTGACGCTTGTCTTTCGACTGATAAGGTGCACTATAAAAAAAGGAGCCAGAAATCCCACACTTATTTTTCTACCACTTTCCATCATCTCTACCACCCTGAGACTTAACACCTCTCTTGATCAGAAAACTTGTTCCTCTTTCCCTGCCTATCCCCAAACTCTACTTGCCTCCTATTCTCATTCTCAACCTGCTCCATATGAACAGTTAACTTTGATATGTCCATATCATTAATGAGCAATGAAATCAAACTCTCCAGAATCAAAACTCTATTCAGCCCAGAAGTGAACTTCAGCATTCTCGACCTCATATTATCCACCAAATTAGGAGCATACCTTGATAGCTGATGGAACTTTACAACATATTCCTTTACTGACATCCTTTCCTACCTAGAGTTCATAAACTCCTCCATCTTAGCTTCCCTCAATTCTTAAGGAAAGAACTGATCTAAGAACGCATTAGAAAATGCCTCCCATAACCCTTACTCCTCCATATCACCTCTATCTATGTCCCACGTAATATCTTTGAGCTGATAAGCTATAAAGTTGACCTCTCTACATTGGTAGAATGCATAACCCGAAAGATCTTTTTTATCTCATCCAAGAAACCTTGTGGATCCTTTCCTACCTTCACTCTAGTAAAAGTTGGAGGACCCATCTTCATAAATTTACTAACTCTTGTGTCCTCAGCAGATAAACCACCAGCTGTACCCCGCTCAGCCTGAGTAATAACTAGTTAGGCAATAATATGGATAGAATGACAAAATTCTGCATTTGTCATGTTGTCCTGAGGGACCTAAAGAGAACTAGCCAGAATAGGAGGAACTCTAGCACCATAAAGAATAGGACCATGAGATCAAAAATATAGTCCAGACATAGGACGTACCCCTTCAACATTATCTCTAGATGGGATAAAAGATTTTTCTTGTGTTCCAAATCTAGGAGGCATGATTTGAAAGACGAAAAAACAAGGATTAGAGAAGATTCCAAGATTGAGAACTCAAACTTGAAGATAGAATATCAAGAAAGTAGAACATTCCTAAGTGCCTTGTATTCTCTCTCTTATGAGTATGGCGTGCTACCCACCCCTAAAAGAGACTCTACTCGACATGAGTTTGTGGATTTCTAAATAACCATGAACCTAGGCTTTGATACCAACTTGACATGGCCTAACCTAAGGCCACATCATAATGGGCATCCCAAGTCCAACCAGGACTGGGGACCGCCCCTTTTATCCAAGTCAACCACCTATATCCAGCCTTAGATGGGCTAAATTTTGAACATATAACAAAATAACATAAATGTTCTTATTAAGACTTTGGGATTGGGTCACAACCATAATCGACCTAACTGATTCCAACCGTACCACACCAACCGCCCAACCATACCAAACCAAACCATAGTCTATAAACCAGGCCATAACCAAATAAGTTAAACAAAATTTAATATAATTAATCCCCAAATGTAATATGATGGAACAATGAGAAATCTTGTTCGATGATGCCAACCTCCTAGTTTATTCCATTGCCAAGGCCGACACCAATACCGATCCCGTCCATACCAACACCCTAGAATTACCACAAAGCCTCTATCCAAAAGAGTAAACAAATTTGGTTGGGACATGCCTCCAACCATGGCCAAAACCAATATCCAAAATATGGGAAAAGTGTCTAAAGAAATCCCTAACATGAAATGATGCCTTCCAAAAGAATGGAATCTCACCACGTTAGTCCAAATACTATCCTTGAGTCAATCACTATGTTGCAGGAGTCGAACGGTCGGTTCCTGAATAACGTGGGTATATAGTCACTAGTAGACGGGTTAGCCAGTGACTACTAGCATGAATCTCAGGATAATGATAAAATACTGCAAGTTATAAAACCAAGTAAAACTATACAATGCAACAACACATAAATATATATATAACCATGCTGGGAAAAGGTATCATGTTTAGCTTACCTTTAAAACCTTTACCTGGGCTGTGTAGCTGGGCCGTCCTAAACTACTCGTAGGCGATATTGGTTCAGTTCCCCCTGCTGAAAGGGCCCTAGTGCAAATAGCCGCACGACCAGGGAAGTATCTCATGGGATGACTAGTATATCCCCCAATAGTGTCACATCATGCACGCGGTCTACTAAGACCAATCCATATATCGGCAAATACGATTTTCTAGTTTTGGTCCCCCAGGACGACCACCTTCCATGGCTTTGCTACACTCCCTGCCATTAATGACCAATTGAAACCATTTCCAAATAACCATCCAATCTATTTACCATTTTACTAACCAAGGCCAATATTATTAGTATCACATACCACCCCTTACTTTTAAGTAATATCCATAGACAAACCATTTAGGTTAAGGGGATTTTTAAGTGCCCTTTTATATACCATATTAAACAACTTGGGAGACTTCCATGTTCTCCACAAGCATAACCATTGAGCTCTTTCAAACCATTTAAACTATGCATAATTCCTTTACCAAGTTTAAAACATGTAAGTAATCCATTATGAGAAGTCAATGCAATGAACACATTGGGTTCATAATATAACCAAAACCAATTTTGAAGACCATTCAACCATTACCAAGCAATCCAATTGTCCAAAATCATAATTAAAACCCTAGGAAACCATAGCAAAGTATTTTATATCAAAACCCCTAAATAATAGTTGAAAATCATAATCATGAAATAGTAAAACCTTGAAATCAATCATATAAACTATGCCTTTAGTTAAATTAACAATGAGAAAAGAGAATCATTTCTTATATAAAAGAAGATGATAGAAGGAAATCACCAAGACAAGCCCAATAGCAATCCTCAAGGTGAAACCCTATCCTTCTTGCCCCAAAAGCTCTTGAGAGAATTATGAGATGTTTTGGAATAGTTTCTAAGTATTAATGAATAGAATAATAGGGTAAATAACCTCCAGAGTGTATTAGAAGTCGTGGGTCCTAATTAGGGTAAGTAGGAAATTGTCCAAAATAGCCCCACTTAAGTTTTTTAAAAACCAGTCATAGGGATACGACTGACCCATATGAGTCATACCCTCCCAATACAATCAGTACCTATCAATTGTACCCAAGCCTCAACCCTTAGATCAAATTCTATCTTGTATACGACTGATCCAATCAAGTTGTAACCATAACATATGATCCGTATGCATAACCCATATCCCTATCAAAATAAAATACAGGGAGGATCAAATACTGCCTACCATACGAGTTCCTGATATGACTCATACCCCTAAGTTATACCCATTCCAGTGACCAAAACCATCTCACCAAGTAACACTAGTCAGTATATGACAAAACCATACAACTCGTACCCCAACATACAGCTTATACCCATGAGTCATATTGGGTTCGGAGAATGGAATTCTAGGGAATTTTCTAAGGGTCAAAATCTAGGATGTTTCAATTAAAAAGGACTCCTTTAAGCATCAACACCAATTTTTATTGACTATTGAGATCATGGTAGGATGTATCACAATCGCGAGACCACAATCGTGGTAACTGAGACCAATATTCCCTATTTTGCTCTATTTTTTTCACAGCTACCAATTTTTTAACTCTATTTCCCCCCTAATTTTTGGACTTCCAACTTGTGTCAAAACACCTGCAAAACATGAAAAATGCAATAAGTATGTAAAGGGTGGGTTGCCCCCATTAAGCACCTAATTTAACATCACGGCACAACTCTGCTTCATTAATATTTAAGGTCTTTGAAATGTACCAACTCTAGCTTGGCTGCCCCGGGGCCTCCTAAATTGTAGTGTTTCACCCTTTGACCATTTACTACAAACCTCTTTTTCTCATGATCTTCTAATTTAATAGAACTATTAGGGTAAATACTCAAAATCAAAAAGAGGCCCGACCTCTTAGAATGAAGCTTTCCTAAAAAAATCTTTAAATAAGAGTTATAATGAAATTCTCACCTTAGTATTTTAGCATCATGCTATTTCATTATTTTCCCTTTATACAACGCAGAACTTTAATAGACCTTGAGTCATAAATCCTCCAAATCGTGAATTAAAGTGATCCTTGACTCAGAAGCTTTTTCCAAATTCATGTTGAACTTCTTCAATGACCACAAGTCTTTATGCTCAAGTTCAACGAGCAAGTGACAAGCCTTACCAAACACTAATTGGTAGGGAGACATATGAATTGGGGTTTTGTAGGCTATCCTATACGCCTAAAGAACCTCACCAAGCTATCTTGCCTAATTAGATCGGCCTATATTCATGGTCTTCTCGAGTATAGCTTTGATTTCTCAATTGGAAACTTTAAGTTTGCCACTTGTTTAGGGGTGATATAGGGTAACAAGCTTGTGCTTCACCCTATATTTGTTAAGAAGGGCCCTAAATACCCGATTACAAATATGTGAGCCTCCATCACTAATGATGGCATGTGGTGTTATGAACTGAATAAAAAATATTTCTTCAACAAAAAAGTGATATTTTTGCTCTCATTATTTACAAGTGCCACTGCTGCTACCCATTTAGAAACATAATCAATCGCCACAAATATATACTTGTTACCATATGAGCTCACAAAGAGGAACATAAAATAAATTCCCCACACGTCAAAAAGTTCAACTTTAAGATTCAGTTTAAGGGGCATTTCATGTCTTCTGGAGATGATACCTTGCATTTGACATTGATGAAATTCTTTTACCCACTCCATGACATCCCTATGAATGGTGGGCCAATAATAACCATATTTAGGAAATTTGGAAGTGGTTCAAATTTCCCCATAGTGACCACCAAAAGGTGAGGAGTGACATGCTTCAAGGATATCCTTCATTTTAACTTCCATAACACAACTCATAATCACACCATATGTGCACTCCCAAAATAGGAAGGGTTCATCCCAAAAATATTTTTTTGCATCAAATAAGAATCACTTCCTTTGAAGATATCTAAGCACCTTGAGAAGTATACCAATCACCACATAATTAGCATAGTCAGCATACCATGGTGTGAATTTCCTTGAGATTGACATGATTAATCAATCTCAATCTTACCATGCTTTTCATGATTACTCTTAAGACGCGAAAAAGGGTCGGCCACTTGGTTTTTGCAACCCTTTAGGTTCTTTACCTCAAAATCAAATTCTTTTGAAAGCAAGATCTATCTAATTAGGAATGTCTTAGCTTCTTTCTTTGCCATGAGGTATTTAAGGGCGGTATTATCTGTTTACACCACCACTTTTATTCCTAACAAGTGGGCAAAAAATTACTCAAAAGTATATACCAACGCCAAAATCATGCTTAGTAATGGTGTAGTTACATTGAGCATCATTCAAGGTCTTGTCGCATAATAGATAGGATAAAATAGATTTTCCTTGCATTGAACCAACATCACTCCTAATGCAATTCCGTTTGCATTACACTTCACTTCAAATGGAGATAACCAATTTAGAGCCACAATAATGGAAGCCAATATAAGAAATTCCTTGAGATAATTAAAGCAATTCAAACATGCATCATCAAAATTTAATTTTCTTACTTTTAAAGGAGTTTGCACATTGGATGAGCTATTTTGGAGAAATCCCTAATTAATCCATGATAGAATCCGACATGCTCGAAGAAAATCCAAACACCCTTTACGAATGTAGGGGAGGGGGCAATTTGGAAATTACCTCGACCTTGGCTTGATCAACTTGTATACCCTTCCCCATAATCTTGTGGCCCAAAATAATAACCTCCTTAACCATGAAATGATATGTCTCCTAATTGAGGACAAGGTTGGTTTCTACATGTCTCTCAAGTACCTTTCTTAGATGCTCAAGGAATGACTCAAATGAGTTTCCCACCACCGAGAAATCATTCATTAATACTTCCATCAAATCATCAACTATATTTGCAAAGATTGATAACATACACCATTAGAATGTTGTCAGTGTATTGCATAAACCAAAGGGCATTCACTTGAATGCGAATGTGCCATAGGGGCAAGTGAATGTTGTCTTCTCTTGGTCTTTTGGGAAAACAAAAATTTGGTTGTACCTCAAATAACCATCGAGAAAGAAATACTACCCTCGCCCGGCTAACCTATCTAGTTTTGGTCCATAAAGGGCATAGGGAAATGGTCCTTTTTATTCCAAGAGTTCAACTTTCGGTAGTCCATACACACCCTTCAACCCGTTACCGGTCGGACGAGAATAAGGTCATTATTTTCATTCTCAACTACCATAAAGTCACCTTTCTTTAAAACACATTACACCGAGCATACCCATGTGCTATTGGGGATTGGATAGATGACTCCGATATCAAGCCATTTAATATTTTCTTTCTTCACCACCTCTTTCATGGGTTGATTTAACCTCATTTGATGTTCCATACTTAGTACATGATCTTTTTCTAGTTTTTTCTTGTGGGAAAATACAATGGGGGCTATGCCTATGATATCCGTAAATGTCCATCCGACGGCTCAAATGAACATTTTTACTACCAACTTTAAAGCCTCCACTTGATAGGGCTCGAGATCAATTTCAATGTTGATAGTCAAATTATCTCCACCCCCCATGAATACATATTAGAGGTGAGTTTTCAATGGATTCAATTCAATTTGTGGTGGCTTAAAAATGGATGGCTCTGCAGGTAGATTCTCATGATTTTTAAGATCAAGGACCAACTTTACCGGGTTCTTGGTATAAGATCCAAGTCCCATTAAAGATACAACCACTTCATCAAATGCTTCAACTTTATCTCTTTCACTATTCCACAAGACTCCTACCAACGGGTCATCCACCAAATTCACATCAACATAATTCGACACCTCACTATCAATGGTATCAATCACCAAAATTACTTACAAGTATATTAGTTGTTTCATGGACTTGCATACATTAAAATAAAACTCTTTATCATTTAAGCAAAACTTCATCTCGCTATACTCAACATCTACCAATACTATCTCGGTGGCTAAAAATGGTCTTCCAAGGATAATAGGAATCTCATGGTCCAAAGCATAATCAGGAGTCACAAAGTTGGCAGGGACGATGAATCAATCGACTTTAACTATCACATCATGAAGTATTCCCATAGGTTTCTTGATTGTCTAGTCTGCCATTAGCAATCTCATGATGGTAGGTTATTGAAATACCCTGGTTTCTGGACCTTAGAAAAGTTTCATAGAATTATAATCTCAGGACCCAATACTACTCGTGAGTGCAAGCCGTATGTTTGGGTATGGATGGTATGGTCCATTCATATATTGACCAGTGTTGGTTAGTGGGATGGATTTTGATTACTAAAATAGACATGACTTAGGGATACGAGTCATATCAGTGGTTACAAATCGTTTGGTTCCTTAATTTAATCTTAGACTTGGTTACTTAGGTTAGATTTGATAAGAGTGGATCACCATGAGATGTAATACTGGTTATGAGTCATACTAAGGACTCATATGGTGGATAGTGTCTAAATCTTCCTTGGGTTTAAATCTGCCAAGGGTACGGATAAAGGGTATGAATCATATGCTTTGGATAAGACTTGATTGGATGAGTCATATGATTGACAATGTTGGATCCAAAGGTATAGGCTAGGATATGAGTGAAGGGTACCACTCGATTAGAGAATACGACTCATGAGGGTCAGTCGTATCACTGGGATGGGATTTTGTACAACTTAAGTGGGGGTATTCTGGACATTTCCCCACTTATCCTAATGAGGTACCACGACTTCTAACCTACTTGAAAGTTTATTTACTCTATTATTCCATTCATTAACACTTAGAAGCTCTTCTAAAAAGCTCTATAATTCTCTCAAAAGCTTTTAGGCAAGAAAAGCTAGGGTTTTAACTAGAGAATTGATTTGGGGCTTGGTTTGGTAATTTGTTTCCATCATCATCTTAGTTTAAGGCATGTTCTCTTCCCTCATTGTTAATTCTAACTATAAGCATGTTTTTGACTTCATTGATTGTATGATTTTGGTTTTCAAATATGAATTGGGAGTTTTGATGTTAAATAGTTGATTATGGTTTCCCATGGTTTTAATTATGCCTTATGTGCATTAATGGTGGTTTTGGATAATTGTATTGCATAGGAATGGTTTAATGGTAATTTGAATGGTTTTTGTTATATTACGCCCCCAATGTGTTTGACAAAATACCTATAATAATGTTTTCATTGCATTGAGTATTTTAATGGAACTCTTTCTTATTCTAAAACTTGGAAAAGGAATTATACATGGTTTAAATGGTCTATAAAGGTAAATGGCTAAATTTTTATGCTTGTGGGGTACATGGAATCCCACAAGTGGTTTAATATGATAAATGGAAGGGCACTTGGAAGTTCCCTTAAACCTATATATGGTTGGTTATGGATAGTACTTGTAAGTATGGTTGGTATAACGATACCACCACTAAATGACCTTAGTTAATAAATGGAAAATGAATTGATTGGTTTCTTGGTAATGGTTTTAATTGGGAAATAATGGTGGGATATGTAGTAAAGCCATGGAAGGTGGAGGTCTGGGGGACCAAAACTAAAAACTCATAAATGCTGCTATGAGGTTGGTCTTGGTGACCATGTGCATGATGTCATACTATATTTTAGGGGATGTACTAGTCATCAAAGGTTTTATCCCTTGGTCATGAGGTTACACTCACTAGGGCCCTCTTAGCTTAGGGAGATGACCCATATAGCCCGTGGGTGGTTTAGGTTGGAAAAGCTACACAACCTAGGTAAAGGTTTTAAAGGCATGCTAAACTCGATCCCCTTTCCCAAAATAGTTATATATATAGATATGTATGGTTGTGTGCATATGGATGGTTTTACTTGGTTTTATAAATGAAATTATTTTATCCTTATCCTGAGATCATACTAACATTCACCTGTTAACCAGTCTGCTGGCGGTTGTATACCCATGATATGCAGGGACCGACTGTTTTACTCCTCCTACATAGTGATTTACTTGGGCATCATTATTTGGACTGAAGTAGTGAGCTTCCATCTTTTCAGAAGGCTCCATTTCATGTTATGGATATTTTTATACAATTTGATTTTATTTTGGATATTGGTTTTGGCCATGGTTGGGGTCATGTCCCAAGTGGATTTTATTACTCTTTTGGTTAGAGGCTTTGTGGTACTACTATGGGTTGGAATGGGCGAGATTCGTATAGGTGTCAGCCTTAGCATTGGTATTGGTATTGAGTCTGGCATCATCGGATATAATTTCTTACTTATCCATCATATTTAATTTTGGGATTAATTATATTATATTTTGGAACATCTTTGGTTATGGCCTGGTTTATGGCTTTTGTTTCGGTATCAATTTGTTATGGTTGGATTTTTGGAATGGTATGGTTGGACTTAGTTGGGTTGGTCACAGTTATGATCTTATCCCAGAGTCTTCATGTGAGTTGTTGCACTATCTTGCTACATGCTCGAAATTCAACCAACTCAGGGAAGGCGGCTGGAGGTTGGGTTGGGTAACGGGGGTGGTCTTCGGTCCCGGTAAGACTTGGGACACCCATTACGATATGGCCCTCGATCGGGTCACATCAGTTATAGTTTACTCAATCCTAACTTGTGAAATATGGTATATGGTATTAAATTTACACTCGCCTCAAGGTTACACAAGGCCTTTGCAACCTTGAACATTCCAATGGTGCAAGAGATTATGAAAGCACCGGGGTCTTTCTTGTTTTTCTCCATCGTGCTTGACATAATTGCACTATAATGATGAATTATTTCAATTGTATTATCCTCCACAAGCCATTTTTTGGAGACCAACTCCTTTATAAACTTAGCATACCCTGGTACTTTTGCAAGGCTTCTATCAAAGGAATGTTGATGGAAAGGTTTCTGAATTTATCAAGAAACTTCTTGAACTTGTCATTCCCCCCCCTTTTTAAACCGTTGAGGGAAAGAGGGAGGAATTGTGATTGGTGGCATGGAGACAATTTGACATTCCTTTACCATTAAGTTTTTAAGTATAACCTGATTTTGCTGTAACTCATCATCATTTGGCCTCTTTCCCTTCACATTGGCTTGCTCATCATTTGATCTTTGGCCGGGATCATCATTGAGCTCCATGCCCTTGCCAAGAGTTTTTCCACTTCAAGTGACAAAGAATTTGTTACCATACCATTTGACATCTCTTCATTTTGTCTTTCCATTAGGTGCACCAATATTTGATTCAATTTTGCCTCAAATTGTTGGATGGCGGTTGAATGAGACTCAAACATTTGATGTAGCTTGGAGAAATTTTTCCTCATTTCCTTCACTATATTTTTGGTCCCCTAGAATCCTATCAAGATTCAGGCCAAAATATCTTCATTAATGCTCCTCTCTTTTTTGCATTGAGACACACCTCTATTCTCATTTTTCCAACCTTGATTCCCACTTTACCTTTGAGAGGCAATGTGGAAGCCCTTCGAATAATTAGGCAGCAAACTCATATTTTCACCAAGTATTTTTTCTTCCACATCTTCACATGCCATAGTATCCCTTGTATCTATAATATTGAATCTTTCAATGAATATTCCTAACACATGTTTAGTGAGAAGTTCAAGGTGTGACATCACCTTGATCATATTTGCATCTAGTTTCCTCTTTTTGACATGCCCGATCTTTACACACAAAGGATGAGGATGTATCCATAAGGCCACCTTGACATCCTTCATATGCCAACCCCTAGCTAAACTAGCTACTTGATCCAACACACTTGATGCAACTTCATACGATGATTTAATAATGGATCTACCAGATTCATTATCCACTATGGATTTGTTGATTTGGTCCAATGCCCTTATATAATATTTGGAGAAACATCTTCTCCAGCATCTCATGGTTAGAGGATTTCAAAATCTTCTCCTTAAATCTTCCCCATGCTTTATACCAAGGCTCCCCGTGGAATTGATGAAAATTTATGATTTTGTCCCACGATTGTAACATCTTTGAAAATGGGAATTATTGATCCAAAAAAACTTCCATAATTTTGACCTACTAGGTGATGGACCCATTGGGTAGAGATTTTATACACAACACCGCCTAAACTGTTAGAGAGAATGTGAAGAGGGGCAACCGTATGGACTCTTGTAATATGTGAGAAATGTCGGAAGGAGCACATACTTCCACAAAATTTTTTAAGTGCAAGTTTGGGTCTTCATGAGCTTGAACCCCAAATAAACCCTTCATATAAAGCAATTGGAGCATCATACTTGTGACATAGAAACTCTATGTCCCTCGGTAGGGGGAATACAGATGGCACTAGTATTCTCTTCGGTGCCAAGATAATCCATAGTTTCAACATGTTCATATGATGGGATTTTGATGACTCCCTCTTGACTTGTGGTTATTCGGAAGAAATAATGATCACAAAATACAAAATAAAATACAAAAACTAAAGTGAAATATGACACTATGGGTAAATTTAAAGTTAAAACAACACCACAAAAGCGAAAACTAAGTTTCACTCCCCGACAACTATGCCATTTTGATCACGCTCAACTTACTTCATAATTTATGGGCAAGGCGATCATTGTCAAATATAATAACCCAACTTGAGTTTGGGTCGAATCCTTGATGAGTGGAATTAGTATTCAAATCCTATGGGTGTTGAGAACTACTAAGTGATTACCCATAATGTAGACGTAAAGTAAAACATGAATTTAAAATTGGGGGGATGGGAGGGGGTATGGTTTGGAAGGTTGTTTTGACATAATTTATTCAAACTACCAACTAGAATCAATAATTGTAGATGAAAGACCAATATGATAAAAGTCTTGGGATTATGTTTTCTTAGGGACAAATAGCGCATGAGTTCAAGATAATCAAATCCAAATGTAGATTTGATTCACCCACAGGATTATGTAGATAAAAGACCAATATGAATTCACCTATGGGTCCTTTGGAATACCTCATTGGTGTAGCAAACAAATCCACCCAAAACCACAACTGGGCATCCTTATTTCTAGGAGGATGGACAAGACCTAGCAAATTCACAATCCAACCTTGTTTCTTAGATAGTGTAAAGGAATAAGCTAACTTTTAATTATTGTTCACCAATACCTTGAAATCCATATCCCTCTTTCAAGGATAATGTGAAATGTTGGGAAATTAGGGCTTTCACACACAAATACCAATTTGGAAATCAAGTATTTGTGAAACCCACCACCATTAACTATGGTTTCACACAAACAATCAAAATCCCACACACATCTGTACCCCATTCAAAAATAATCCCAAGATAGAATATTTATCTACTTATGAAAATAGGAAAAGGATCATTACCCAAATTGACATTCATTTTCTCAATTGAAAATAAAGAAAGAGTAATCCCAAAATTTCCAAACTCTAATTACAACTAAAAATATCTTTTTGAAAGATTAAATACAATTGTTTCTCTCACACTAATAGGAAGTTTTGTCTCTCTATAAACATCAAAAATAGTTGGAAGATAATACCAAAGTGAAAGGGTTTTCCCTTTTTGAGATATTGGAAATAATTGTAGGAAATTACAAATCTGCCCGTGGGTTGATTTCTCCCTCATTGCAATTGTCGGTGCATTGATCATGATCGTGGATCCCGTGATCGGAAAAGACCTATCATGATAGCCATTTTTGAATAATTTGGACTGTCTACTATTGCGGCCCTGAGACCACGATCGGAGTAACTGAGGGTCAGTTCCTGCTCCTAGTTTCTAGCATTTGTACTATTTCTCCCCTTTTTGGTCTCTTTTTATCTCACTTTACTTCTTTTCTTCCTATCACCTATATGCCTGCAAAACATGGGAGTTAGTGTATTCAAATGACAAATTTGTCTCATTAACACATTTTATCATAGAAGTGTGCATAGATTTGGATGTATATGAGTGATAAATTCACCACTCATTACCTAGAAATAAGTAGTTAACAATACAACATATGTACCCTCATAGAAAAGAAGTCCCAACAATCACAATATCATCATGCATGTCAATGCAAGGGACTATGTCAATACACTCACTTTCACAAAAGAAAGTTGAATCAATGTGCACAGCATACCATAGGCTTGCCCTTATTTTCTATACCTTAGTTTTTCGGATAGTTAGACTAGGATACCTATAGGAGTTTACTTGCATTGTAATGTTGGCTTGGGGGAAGGTTTGGTACGATTGAAGAATAGTGACTCAAAATTCTTGACACTACACTTTCATTTTGGCTCCACTTCTCAACCATTCTTTTTTCCTCTTTTTTCTCCTTTTAGTAATATTTTGGATTGGATGTGGTTTTCTTTTTTCTTTTCATTTATTCTTTTTTTCTCAAGTTTTTAAATTTTATTTTATCATACCCAAGCTTACTTTATTTTTCTTTTACATTACACCCTTTTACATACCCAACTTTAACTACGCACCCCTATGATAGCCACTTTCAACTTATATAATTTACCTAATTTGAGGTACACAGTGTCCAAGGAGGGACTAGGACCAAAATAGGTTCATTATAATCAATTAGGAAAGTTAAAAGGTGAAAAAAGGTCAATGCAAGCTCAAATCAGGGATCAAGGGATACTTATTCATTTTTGGATAGTTATTTAGGCTAAGAGTGGACTAAGTCAAAAACTGCCTATGATCAACTCCTAACTAACTATCCTACAACCTAGGCATGAGGAAAGTGCTGGATTAAATGCACACATGAAACTAGGTAAGTACCTTACATACACATGGTACAGTGTTAACCTAGGCAAGACTAAATAGGCAAGATCTAGATTAAATGCACACAGGGAACTAGGTAAGTACCTCACACATAGATGGTACATGGTTATGTCACCAACTACTACCTATCATTTACGAAATTCTAATCTATGGTTATTTTATTCTTAATACCAGTGCCATGATAATAGTCAAACTATGGTCACACATATATTCACATCACATAGTTCACAAAAGTTAGGAAGGGTATCCTTTACAAACACTTTAAAACATAAACAAAATATGTCAAATACACTTAGGTTCCTTATTTTTCTCCTAATTAGACAAAATAATACCTAAACATCCCGACTCTACTATGAACATACTCCAAGGAAAAGAGACACGGCAACAAAAGACACAAGAGAAAATCTAGACCCACAAGTATACCTACCCCTATAAAAAAGCATGAATTGTCCCCAATGCATCAGGACACTACAAAGAAAGAGAGTTAGGATCATACCTATAGAACCTTAGGTGAGTAGATATGACGTTAATTGCAATACACAAATTATCACATACACAAAATAATAAAACACCTTAGTTTGCCTTCCAAGAAGCGCTTAATTTAATATCACAACATGACATAGGGTCCTCGATTACTCAGACTTCATTAAGGTAGCCATAGGGATGGCCTCTAGGGTTATATACACTGTTTATTACTGAAACCACCCTCATGTCAGTTAGATGCTTCATAGCTCTGTGCATATTGAATGTTACTTTATTATTTAGCCTAAACTTAAGCTCACCTCTTTCTATATCCACGAATACTCTACCCTTGGATAAAAAAGATTTCCCCAAGATTATGGGCATCTAAAAATCAACCTCACAATCCAAGATAACAAAGTCACCTGAAAAGATGAAGTTGTCCACCTTGACCAACACATCAAATAATATGCCTATGAACTTCTTAATTGTATGGTCTGCCATTAATAACCACATCGTCGTAGGTTAAAGGGGGTATCAAGCCCAATTATTTGAACACTACCATCGACATCAAGTTAATGCTTTCACCTAAGTCACACAAATCTATGGAAAACCTTGATGTTCCAATAGTACAAAGAATAACGAAAGCTACAGGATCACCTTTCTTTTGCACAAGAGATGGAGATGTAATTACTCTACAATGATGCAAGCCCCCTACATCCTTATAACCAATAATTTAATCACTTGACACCATATCTTTCATAAATTTTTCATAACCAGGCATATGCTCAAGAGCTTCATGAAGAAGGATGTTCACACTCAACTCCTTCAGCATAGAAATACACTTTTTATATTTCCCTTCTTTCTTTTTTTGTTTCAACCTTTGGGAAAAAGATAGAGGAGGTTATGAAATAGGCTTCAAGATTAGTTCAACCTCCTTACACTTTTCCTTATCATTCTCAGGTTATTTCTCTGCACCCAGCAAATTCTATAGCGTCTCACCATAGTAACCAACTTCTCAATTTTCACTTTGAGTGCATCATTAAGATCAACAATATTATCCCTTACCTCATTAGCCTCTATCAATGGTAGACTTACCACTCTAAATGGTGATGGCTAGGAACTGACTATTATTTTGTAGATTCTAAATAGTGTTGCTCAAAGAGTGCCTTATTGACACTGATTCACGGTGGAAGACATCTGTCCAAATTGTTGCTCAAGCTACGTAATCACAATAGCGTGCGATTCTACTTTCTGTTTCATCCTTGAGATATCTGCCTTGATATCCTTAAGGAAACTCTCTTTGCTCTCTTAACCCTTAACTATCTTAGCAAGCAATGCTTTCATTCTAAAATCATCATCATAGTTTCCCAGTGAAATATAAACACCACTCTTCTTCTTAGAATTATCCTTCCTCCTCTAATCACTATCTCTCTCTACTTCTATTCTTATATTTGTCCCTTAAGTATTTTCGACCTTGATTTCTTTTCCTTGAGTTTCAAGTATCTTGCTAGACCATTGGCACTTGGCTAAAAAATCCACCATCTCTCTATACAAATATTTCCTTCTCAGTGTTAGACACATACTGTCTATAAGATTTACCTTATGTTCCTACAACATTCACTTTTTCAGCTCTAAAATATGCAAACTTCTTTATAAGTACCCCAATCTCAGTCCTTAACTATTCTACTTCTTGAGCCACTATCTCATCTATGGATCTGTACTCACTGAAAGCACCAATAACATAAGTACCTACTTCTCTTTCTTCCTTCTGAGTATGCCATTCTTGGTTGGTTTTAGAGATTTGGCCTAGAATTTCCTCAACTATCTTACAACAAAGAATCATGAAAGCCCCACCAATGATAGTGTTAGCCACATCCTCGGTGATTGAATTCAAGGCGCTGTAGAATATCTCAAGCAAATTTATCCCCAAAATGTTGTGATTATTACTAAAACTTAACTAATTCTCGTACGACCTCAAAATTTGACTATCTGAAATGATAAATCTCTTACTTCAACTGCAATATTCTAGAAGGTGGAAAAATCAATTCAAGAACTGGATACTTAGCTCATTCCAAGTGGTGATAAACACATGAGGTAATTCCTTTAACCATAATATCACTTCTTCTACAAGAGATAATGGGAACAACCTTAGTTACAATGCTTCCTAACTCACCCTTGATAGATTATACAAAGAATAGATCCCCACAAAATTCATAATGCGCATGTTTGCATCATCCGTTGGCAAATTGACAAACACGTCCTTCATATTGGGCAACTGAATCACTACACTCGTAATATCAAACTTCATTCCTTGGGGAAATTAGGAGGAATGATGGCTCCAAATTTAATAGATTCAATATACCCTAGATATTTTTTTGAATAAAAATAAAATGGTAAGTATTGATAAGCAGAGGGTTGTTGACCTCTATTCCTTCTAACTTTATTTCATTCGAATGTTGTTCAACACTCTTCCTCCTATATTACTCTTTCTTATTAAGATGCATGATGGGTATTCTCTTTTCTCGTATTCTCTTCAGCTAATAACCACACAGTGGCTTGTACGACTATTTCTTGACACTTTGCGAAGGTTGGGGATTCAATAGATTTGGGTTATCTTGAATCCCATGCTCCTGCTCTTCCATCTTCTAATTCTGTCATAAGGTTCGCTCTAGCTCAGTATCAAATGGGATCAATCGATTGTCTTAACTCTGAGTACTGGTCATATAATGATGTACACCCTAAGAACAGTAGAAAAATTAAAACCAACTACCTCAATCAATCAATCTATAACCATATTCCCCGATGAGGGTACCAAAATTTGATGTCACCTAAAGTTATACCTCTTAAAAGGTATAACGCGAAAGCTGTCAAATAAAGAACCCAACAAAGTTTGGGTCGAACCGATAGAAAATAGGACAAATATCTATCACAAACTTAATATAGTTAGAAAGTGCAAAAAGTAAATAGAGGAATTTTTTAGTAACAGTAACAGTAGTACCAAATATTGATCACTTTAGGTTTAAATTAATATGAGACGAGTACTAGGACCATGTTCTCCTAACTTCCTAACCCTGCAGACTTATCATGCTTTGTCAAAGTATCTCAACATCTTAGATACACAATCTAACAAGTTAGGTATCACCAATCATCAATCGATACCCTTTGGAGAATTACACTAATTTACTTTTGGGTCTCAGAGTATCGCGCTACTGACCCTTGTCCTAGATCCCAGATTAATTATCTCCTTTTGGGTCTTAAGTTAATTAGATGAAGGTTGATAACTTCAAATTACTATTGTAATATTTTTTTCCTAATAATAACCTCTCTTTCGAGTTAGTATCAAATACAGTCAGACTGTAATACCTCATACTTTTTCCAAGCTAATTTTATCTCAAAAATGTCTAGAATTAGCTTACAAATAGAATGATGTATATTCAATTTGGAATTTTCAAGATGTTCCCTCTTTTCATATGGAAAATTTAATAAGCTTTCTATCGATATAAGATTTGCCCAAATTCGATAACTGAGTCAAAAGTTACGACTATTTTAAGTTCCTGTCATAAAACAATACCTTATTAGTCAGGGGTGCGCCGCGCCATAAGAGGAAATGGAATTTGGAAAATTCCAGTGGGGGTCTACGATTATGGCACATCGTGCCAGGGCCCAAATTCAGAATTGTCCTTTTCCAGTGTCTTAGTACGATTTCCTCTACGTCGCGCCAAAGTTCTAGGTGACAAAAGAAGGGGCAACGCGATGGCTCCACGTTGCGCCACCCCTTAGTTTCCCAGTTGTCAAAATCCAGTGATATGGTGCGATAGATCCGCATCGCGCTAGGGGTTCAATTCGGGAAATTTTTATTGAAATTACAAGATGCATCCAGGGTTAAAAGGGTCAACTTCCCACCCCTATTTAAGCCCTTTAACACGTGATTCAACCACTTTTCACCCAAAATATGCTCTCTTCTCTCAAAAACCTGTCAAGAACAAGCTTGGGTTTTCATAGAAGATCTAATTCCAAGAAAGTTTTACCATCAATATTCATGAAATCACGAACTAAGGTATGCATAGTGTTCATTCATGGACTCTTTTCGTCCATGAAGTCCAAGAATCCCTTTTCCAACTTTAAGTTATGAATTTTCTTTATGATTTCATGATTGGAATGTTCTTCTTCACGTTGATAACTAAAAAATTGAATTCTACTCCATGTTTGGTGATAAATTCTATGTAGGTTTAATTATTTTAGATATAGATTCATGCAAATCTATGACTAAACCCTTGAATGATGAAATTAGAATATGACCATGATGTTTAATTGTTGTACAATGATGTTTACATGTACCATGCTTACAATATGTTTGATTTAATGCCTAAATAAAGGAAAAGTGCCTAACTAGCATTTTGTCATGAAATCCCCATGTATGTGCAAGCTTATGCCTGTCACATGTTTGATGAAATGCTTCAGTAAATGCATTATGGTGATTATTATGTATTCAAGCAAGTCATGCTTTGTCAGTTTCCATCTATCGAGTCCTGGGGGTACTTATACCCGAAACATTAGCTATGTGCCTAGAGTCATGTCATGTTTTCACGATACTCTCAGTCTAGCTATGATCCTTAGACTTCAGATAGTCTTATGACTAAGGAAATCTCCATGATCTCATGAACTCAGTCAGTTGTCAGATATCATTAGTATTTTGTCAGTCAACAAAATTCAGTAACTTAGTCTATGTTCAGTTCAGTAAATTATGTTTAGTGTCTATTCAGATGGGAGTAGAAATTAGTACCGAGTGAATCCAATGATGGGAACTCACCTATTATATGAGGGTGTGATTCTTAGAAAAAATCCTTGCGTTCTAGAACTATGTATCCAGCATAGGTTGAGACATCATAGCCTGCTATATAAGTGTAGATGAGGTGGCTTAGCCTGCTATATGAGGGTTCCCATTATTCTCATTAGAGTAACCTATTATATGAGGGTCACTCACAGTTGTCTTTACCAGTGGTGTGATATTGACACCCTTCTAGTCAGGGCAGAGATTGGACCCAACTTAGTTATAATGGTATATATGGGGCATGTTGGTTAGATTACTACCTCCCACAAATTCAGTCTCAGTCTCAGTAAAAAAACTCAGATAGTTCTTCAAAATTTAGGACTGTCAGATATAGTCGACTCAGATACAAAATGAAACTTAGATAATTCCATTAGCTTCAGGACTATTAGATACAGTCACTCATGTTATCAGTTATATTCAGATTCAATAATCATGTTATTCTTACGCTCATGATAGTTAGTCTGTTATTATTATTGTTCATGCATATGAACCCCATGTATTCAGCCTACCTTATATGTATACTAGTAGATTCAAAGTATTGACGTATTTGCGCTATGGTGTCTTATACCGTAAGTTCAGAGACACGATCTCCAGAGCAACAGTAGATTCTAGATATTCGTAGACAGAGTTAGAAGTGAGTCCTTATCTTTCGAGGACATAATTATTTCCCTATTATCTCATTAATCAGTTTTTTAGTTAGAGTTAGTTGGGGACATGTCCCATTAACTCCTTACTCAGATAGTTCAGTCAGTTAAAGGCTTTCTAGACTATTATGTTTCAGACTTCAGTATGTTCAATTTTATTTTGGGTATTCTATTACCCCGCTTAGATTTTAATTATTCAGATCATATTTATTATTGAACCTTATGGCCTTTCAGTGCATGTTTCCGCATTATTATGTCATATTATGTAGTGTACAGGTACAAATATCAGTCATGGGTTAGCTTGTGGTCCTTCAGGGTCATGAGCACTGTGTAGCATTTCGTGTATTAGACTTGGGGCATTACAAACTTTTTATCAGAGCCTATAGTTGAATAGAAACCTAGGAAGTCTGAAATCCACATCTAGTAGAGTCTTGTACATAGGTGTGTTGTGCGCCATATTTATGTACAGGAGGCTATAAGATGTTTTAGAAATAGTTTCCCCTCTTTTAGTATTCATTTCGTGCAAGTGAGCATAATCTCAAGACAATTTCTCAGTCTAATCTATTTCTCCCTCTCTTCTATAGAAAATATGCCTTCTAAAAGAAGAAATGGAAATCAGTCACCCCCAAGCCAAAAGATCCTTTGGGAGATCATGTTTTTCATGCGGAGTTCAGGTCCGCATTCACTACTCTTGCTCAGTCAGTTGCCACTCAAAATGAATGACCAACAGTTATTTTGGCCAACCCGGTGGTCAACTCAGCCTCAACTAGTATTCGAGACTTCACCCAAATGAATCCTCCATCCATTCTTGGGTCTATAACATGAGGATTCCTAGATCAGGTATAGAAGGTAAAAAACATCATGGGGTGACCGTTGTTGAGAGTGCTAAGCTAACTACATATCATTTGCAGGATATTGCTTATACTTGGTTCAAGAAGTGGAAGTCAGAGAGGGCAGATAATGTAGGGCCAGTTGAGTGGGAGGAGTTTGCATTTGCTTTTCTCGATAGATTCTTTCTCCTAGAGCTTAGGGAAGCTAAGGTGTTAGAATTCATCAACCTCAGGAAGGGCAATATTACAATAAAAGAGTATTCTCTTAAGTTTACTCAATTAGCTAGATATGCCTATCATGTGGTTGTAGATAGCAGCGTAAGAATGAGTAAGTACATTTCAGGGGTAAATGATAGTGTGGTTAATGAGTGCAGATCCACTATGCTAAATAGTGACATGAATTTAGCCAGGATGGTGACTCATGTTCAGTAGATTGATGAGCAAAATATTAAGATAAAGGAGAAACAGAATAAGAGGGCGAAGACAGGTAGTTTTAACTTCGCTCAGCCTAACTCAGAAATAGGAAACCATTCTCAGTTTCATCCTAAGTCATCAGTTCTATCTCTTTTTATAGCCAGTGCTCCATTTCCTAAGTTCAGAGAAGGTAACAAAGATAGAGCGCCAAGCTCTAAGTCCCAGGGCAGTATTAGTAGTGCCCACACCTATCCTCTCTTTTCCAGACTTATGGCAAGCACCATTAGGGTATTTGCAGAGCTGGCAGTAGTATTTGTTTTAGATGTGGAAAGCTAGGCCACAGAGTCAGAGACTGTTCCCAGCTAGGTCCTCAGGGTCAACAGAATCATTCCTCAGCTCAGTCCAGTGAACCAAATCAGCAGGGTGCCACCTCCAGTGCTACTAGTGGGCAACACCTAAATTATATCTATGCTCTTAAATCCCAAAAAGATTAGGAAAATTCTCCTGATGCTGTTACCGGTATGTTACAGATCTTTAATGTGCATATTTACGCTTTGCTAAATCCAGGAGCTTTTTTTCTTTTATCTCTCCTTATATAGTAGTAGAGTTTAGAGTCAGTCAAGAAATTATAGCAGAGCCCTTTTCAGTCTCTACCCCAGTGGGTAAAACTATCATAACCCGGCGGGTATACAGGAACTTCCCGATTATGATATCTTAGAAAGTCACCTCAGCAAACTTAGTTAAATTGGAGATGACTGATTTTGATATCATTATCGGTCTGGATTGGCTTCATTCCTACTATGCCATAGTCGACTACAAAAATAGAATAGTCCAGTTTTAGTTCCCAAATAAACCCGTCATTTAGTGGAAGGGTTGTGTATCCACTTTCAGGGGTCAGTTTGTTTCCTACCTTCGGGCAAGGAAAATGATATCTAAAGGATGTATATATCATCTTGTTTGAGTTAAGGACATAATTTCCAAAACTCTCAGCCTTGAATCAGTTCCAATTATAGGTGAATATTCAGATATATTTCCCGAAGATCTTCCAAAAATTTCTCCCGGAAGGGAAATAGACTTCGGTATTAATCTTCTTCCAAATACTCAGCCTATCTCAATTCCGCCATACAGAATGGCACCAACAAAACTTAGAGAACTAAAAGAACAATTGAAGGATCTATTAGATAAGGGATTCATCAGGCCCAACATTTCCCCGTGGGGCGCTCCAATATTATTTGTGCACAAGAAAAATGGTTCTCTTAGGATGTGTGTAGACTACTGTCAACTCAATAAGGTCACGATAAAAACAAGTATCCTATTCCTAAATCAATCACTTGTTTGACCAACTTCAAGGTTCTAGTTATTTTTCTAAGATATACCTCAGATCCGGCTATCATCAGCTCAGAGTCAGAGAATGTGATATTCCAAAAATAGCTTTCCATACCCAGTATGGTCACTTTGAATTCGTAGTTATGTCATTTGGTCTTTTTAATGCTCCAAACACTTTCATGGACTTGATGAACCATGTGGTCAAGCAGTACTTGGACATGTTCATCATAGTCTTTATTGATGATATTCTGGTCTATTTTTGTAGTGAGCGCGATCATGTAGACCATCTCAGAGTAGGACTTCAGACTCACAGAGATTATCAGCTATTCACCAAATTTAGTAAGTGAAAATTTTGGCTAAGATCAGTGGCATTCCTTGGTCATATCATTTCCAGTGATGGCATTAGAGCTGATCCTCAAAAGACCAAAGCAGTAGGAAACTGGACCAGACCTGTCTCTCTATCAAATATTAGGAGTTTCTTGGGTTTGGATGGCTATTACCGATGGTTTCTTAAGGGAATTTATTCTATTTTATCCCCTATTTCTAGATTGACTCAGAATAAAGTCTAGTTTTAGTGGTCAGATCCTTACGAGAAGAGTTTTTAGGATTTGAAGACTCGACTCACATCAACTCCAGTCTTAGCTCTCCCAGATGGTTCAGATGGGTTCGTAGTGTATTATGATACATCCAGAGTAGGTCTAGGTTGTGTCCTCATGCAGCATGGTAAGGTCATAGCCTATGCCTCCAGACAGATTATGCCCCATGAGAGGAATTATCCTACTCATGATCTTGAGTTAGTAGCCGTAGTCTTTGCCTTAAAGATTTGGAGGCATTATCTATACGGTGTTCGTGTAGATGTGTTCACTAATCATAAAATTCTTCAGTATGTATTTTCTCAAAAAGATCTCAATCTTCATTAGAAAAGGTTGTTAGAGCTCTTGAAAGATTATGACATGAGTGTCCTTTATCATCCAGGCAAGGCCAACATAGTGGTTGACTCTCTCAGTAGACTATCTATAGGTAGTGTTGCTCATGTGGATGACAGTAAGAAGAAGTTAGCTTAGACAATCCATCATCTTACCAGACTAGGCGTTTGCTTAGTTGATATAGATGAGGGTGATATATGGGTTCAAAGTAGTTTAGAATTTTCTCTAGTTTTCGAGGTTAAAGAAAAGCAAGATAGAGATCCCAGCCTTGTCAAGTTGAAAGAATCAGTCCAAGATCAGAAAATAAAGGTTTTCTCCCAAAGGGGAGATAATGTTCTTCGTTGTCAGGGTCTTTTATGTGTTTCAGGTGTAGAAGACTTAAGGCAGCAAATTCTTGTAGAAGTACTTGGTGCCCACTACTCTATTCATTCAAGGGCCACAAAAATGTACCGCAACTTGCGGAAAGTCTATTGGTGGAGTAGGATGAAGAGAGACATTACAGAGCTTATGGCTAAGTGCTCTACATGTTAGCAAGTTAAGATAGAGCATCAAAAGCCTAGTGGGTCCATGCAGGAGTTCAGTATTCCTACTTAGAAGTGGGAAGTTGTGAACATATACTTCGTGATAGGTTTGCCTCAAACTCATCATCAGCATGATTCAATCTGGGTCATTATAGACAGAATGACCAAATAGGCCCATTTCCCTCTAGTCTATACCTATATTCAATCGAGGATTATGCCAAACTCTACATCAGGGAGTTGATCAGATTGCACGATGTTCCGCTATCTATTATCTCAGACATAGGTACCCAATTCACCTCTTATTTCTATAAAGCATTCCAAAAAGGCCTTGGTACCTAAGTTCATCTTAGTACAACCTTTCATCCTCAGACAGATGGTCAAGTAGAAAGGACCATTCCGAAGTTAGAAGATATGCTAAGGAAATGTGCAATCGATTTCAAGGAAAGTTGGGATGACCACTTACCTTTGATTGAGTTTGCATACAACAACAACTATTATTTCATTATTCAGATGGCTCCATTCAAAGCTCTCTATGGTAGGATATATAGATCTCCAATTAGTTGGTTCAAAGTTAGTGAGGCCTCAGTCATAGGGCCTGAATTAGTATTAGGCACCTTAGAAAAAGACCAGTTGATCAGAGAAAGACTCCAGGCTTCTCAAATCTGACACAAGTCTTACGAAGATGTTCATATAAAAGATCTCGAGTTCGAGATTGGTGACTATGTCTATCTAACGATCTCTTCTATGAAGGGAGTGAAGAGGTTCGACAAAAAAGGGAAACTCAGTCCCCGATATATTAGTCCTTTCAATATTCTCAGTCGATTCAACAAGGTAGATTATGAGCTCAATTGCCTTCAGATATAGCCTCAATTCATCCAGTCTTTCATGTCTCTTTGCTTAATAAGTGCATAGGTGACCCATCAATTGTAATCCCTATTCAGAGCATTAAGGTTCAGAACACTCTCTCTTATAAAGAAATTCCAGTCGAAATCTTAGACTGTAAGACTCATAGATTGAGGAACAAAAAAGTCACTCTAGTTAAGGTTCTTTGGCGAAATCAGTCCATCGAGGGAGCTACTTGGGAAGCAGAAGCAGACATGCATACCAAGTATCCTTACCTCTTCTTCGCCAACTCAAATCAAGCTCAAGGTAATAGTTCTCCTTAAGCTTACTTAGTTTCACATTCAGTGTTCATCACAAACTTGGTATACAACTTTATACTCATGTCTCCATTAGAAACTTGGAATCAAGTACCATTTCATATTCATTCATGCATGCATGTATCAGTTTAGTTATGTAATTATGCATCATACATTCATTCTCATTGTGCGAAACATAGTTCTTTAGAACACTCAGTCATAGATTTATGACTCAGTTACACATGCATCAGATATGCGTATTCAGTATTATATGTTCATCTTATCAGTCATGTTAGTTATGAGATCATGTTTCAGCATTCATGTTCGGTATGTAAGTCGGTTATCTTTTCCCCTCACTTTCAGTCTTATTTGAGGACGAATGTTCTCAAGAGAGAAATATTGTAATACCCTATACTTTTTCCTAGCTAATTTCATCTCAAGAATGTCTGGTATTAGTTTCTAAATTAAATGATGGTTATTCAATTTGGAATTTTCAAGATTTTTTATTTTTGTCATGTGGGAAATTCAATAAACTTGCCATCGATATAAGATTCACCCAAATATGATAACCGAGTCAAAAGTTATGACTATTTTAAGTTCCTATCATAAAACAACACCATATTAGTCAGTGGCGTACCGCGCCACAAGAGGAAATGGCATTTGGCAAATTTTAGTAGGGGTTCATGATCATGGTGCGTCGCGCCAGGGCCCAAATTCAGAATTGTCCTTTTCCAGTGTCTTAGAGCGATTTTCTCCATGTCGTGCCAAAGTTCTAGGTCATAAAAGAAGGGGCAACACGATGGCTCCATGTCGTGCCATCCCTCAGTTTCCCAATTGTCAAATTCTAGTGACACAGCACGATAGCTCTGCGTCGCGCTAGGGGTTCAATTTGGGAAATTTTTACTGAAATTATAAGACGCATCCAGGGTTAAAAGGGTCAACTTTTTACCCCTATTTAAGCCCTTTAACACGTGATTCAGCCACTTTTTACCCAAAATGCGCTCTCTTCTCTCAAAAACCTCTCAAGAACAAGCTAGAGTTTTCATCGAAGATACAATTTCAAGAAAGTTTCACCGTCAATCTTCACGAAGTCACAAACTAAGGTATTATAGTGCTCATTCATGGACTCCTTTTGTCCTTGAAGTCCAAGAATCTCTTTTCCGACTTCAAGTTATGGATTTTCTTTATGATTTCATGATTGGGATGTTCTTGTTCATGTTGATTAATGGGCAATTGATTTCTACTCCATGTTGGGTGATAATTTCAATGTGGATTTAATTATTATAGATATAGATTCATGCAAACCTATGAATAAACCCTTAAATGATGAAATTAGAATGTGACCATGATTTTTAATTGTTGTACAATGATGTTTACATGTACCATGCCTACAATATGTTTGATTTAATGCCTAAATGAAGGAAAAGTGCCTAACTAGCATGTTGTTATGAAATCTCCATGTATGTACAAGCTTATGCCTATCACATGTTTGATAAAATGCTTCAGTAAATGCATTATGGTGATTATTATGTATTCAAGTGAGTCAAGCTTTGTCAGTTTTCTTCTATCAAGGACTGGGGGTACTTATACCTGAAACATTAGCTATGTACCTAGAGTCATGTCATGTTTTCACGATACTCTCAGTCTAGATATGATCCTTAGACTTCAGATAGTCTTATGACTCAGGAAATCTCCATGATCTCATGAACTCAGTCAGTTGTCAAATATCAGTAGTATTCCATTAGTCAACAGAATTCATTAACTCAGTCCATGTTCAGTTCAATAAATTATGTTCAGTGTCTATTCAGATGGGAGTATAAATTAGTACCGAGTGAACCAAGGATGGAAACTCACCTTTTATATGAGGGTGTAATTCTTAGAAGCAATCCTTACGTTCCAGAACTATGTAGCCAACATAGGTTGAGACATCATAGCCTGCTATATGAGGGTATATGAGGTAGCTTAGACTACTATATGTGGGTTCCCACTATTCTCATTAGAGTAGCCTGTTATATGAGGGTTACTCACAGTTGTCTTTAACAGTGGTGCGATATTGACATCTTCCAGTCAGGGCAGAGATTGGACCCCAGCTTAGCTATAATGGCATATATGGGGCATGTCGGTTAGATGACTACCTCCCATAATTTCAGTATCTATCTCAATGAAAAAACTCAGATAGTTCTTCAAAATTCAGGATTGTCAGATACAGTCAACTCAGATACAGAATGAAACTTAGATAGTTCCATCAGATTCAGGATTGTCAGATATAGTTACTCATTTTATCAGTTATTATCTAATTCAGTAATTATGTTATCACAGTATTAGTGCCAGTTGTTATGTCTCATACATTTATTCTTATGCTCATGATAGTTAGTCAGTTATTATTATTGTTCATGCATTTGAACCCCATGTATTCAGCCTACCTCGCATGCATACCAGTACATTCAAAGTACTGACACATTTGTGCTATAGTGTCTTATATCATAGGTTCAGAGACACAAGCTCCAGAGCAACAGTAGATTCCAGATATCTGTAGATAGAGTTAGAAGTGAGTCCTTATCTTTTGAGGACATGATTATTTCCCTATTATCTTATTAATCAGTTTATTATTTAGATTTAGTTGGGGACATGCCCCATCAACTCCTTATTCAGGCAGTTCAGTCAAATAGAGGCTTTCTAGACTATCATGGTTCAGACTTCAGTATGTTCAGTTTTGTTTTGGGTATTCTATTACCCCACACAAATCATATCCTGTTCAATATTGAAACTTATGGATTTTCAGTGCATGTTTCCACATTATTATGTCATATTAGGTAGTGTACAAGTACAAATATCAGTCATGGGTTAGCTTGTGGTCCTTCGGTGTCATGAACACCATGTAGTGTTCCGTGTATCAGATTTGGGGCTATACACAAACCCCTAATGTTTGTAGTCATTAAGATAACAATCAAACCAAATAAAATCACAATACATGCAAAAACATCAATCAAGAAAGACTTAGCACTTCATCTACTTTGTTATTCCATCACCGTTCCTACAAACCTAATTTGAATACTGAAACACCTTGGATTTTGACGCTTAGAAATATCCTGAGTTAAAGATTTTTTATCATCATACGACTCATGCTTACTTGTCATATGACGTGGGTACAGTTTAGGGGTCTTGGTCATATGTTACTTAGTGTAGATTAGGTTATTTTTTGTACAAGGTACAAGTGGAAATCATAAAGGTCGTATATTGATGGTACAAAATTGGAGTGCCACTCGTATGTTTCTTATTGTGTCAAGCCTTTGGTAGGTTTCATAGGGTATGATTCTGGGGTACTTATCGTATGTTGTGGATATGAGTTGGTCTATGAAGTTGTATAATGGATAGGATTGGAGTCCAACTTTCTATCTAAGGTATGAGTGGTGGGTACCACTCGTATGTTGTGTGTACAGTTAGGGGAGCAAAGTTGTACCCTCCTGCACACATTTTACAACTTTTAAGCTGAGGATATTTTAGATATTTCCTCTCCCAACCCTTGAGACCCCACATCCTATAACACTAATTGGTCTCTTATTACTCACTTTAGAAGATAAAACATTCTCAAAATCCTCTCTTAACTCTCTCTTGAAGATTGGGCTAGGTTTCTTCAAGGTGTTCATCTAGAGGCTTAAAGACCAAAATCTCACCGTTAATCTTCGTGAACAAGGTATGTGACTCTTCCCTCATTGTTAGTTCATGAAAATTAAAGTGTTTAAATATTTGATTATGAATCATTTATGGTGGTTTGAAAATCAATGTTGGGGGTTTTGTTGCATATTATTGAGTATTGTTTACTCTTGGTTTAAATTATGTTTATACACGTTTTAATGATGGTTTTGCACATGTAGGTGCTTGGTAATTATGGTTTAACAATTGGGTCGTGGTTAACCCTAAACATTATGGTTTTTACTTTAGTTTTCATCTTGGTAATGGTATGCCCTCAATGTGTTTGTGAAAATGTCTAAGAGAACAAACTAGTCACATGTTGAATTGTGTTTTGAACTAGGACATTGGCCTAATGATTATGAATTATTGGTAATTGATTTTGTGAAGTCCTTGTTTTCTATACATAGATTTGAATTATAACCTTGGTGGTTTAATTGGCCAAATGGGTTTGAGTCCCAACACATTGAGTTGAATTTATGTCTTTGTTAGAATATGGGTTCGATTCCTAAATGAACAATTATCTAATGATGGTAATGGCATGTTGTATGCTTTCAAGTGGTGTTGGTATGACAATACAAATGGGATTCCTTGGAAATTAATTGGTTTAATGGTTGTGTATGTTTAATGGATGTTTTAATTGGTCTTTAAAGTGGGATGTGTAGCCGGGCCGTGAAATTGGAAGTCCAAAGGACTAACACTGGAAAATACGCTGGTCGGTGCGGGTGTCTTTGTGATCGGGTGGTTCGAGTCCCCCGAATGAATATATGAATAAGAGGTTTAAGTCTCCCAGAGTACATGTATTCGTTCTTAATTCACCTTGATTATGTCAGGAGGTTCGAGCCCCCCATAAAGGCATATATGTTATTGATATTCTCTGGTTCGTGCGGCTATACGCACTGGGGCCCTTCCAACTAGGGGAGAGCTGGGTCCATGTAGCCCATGGGTTCCTTGATATATGACATTTATGCTACACAACCCAAGTCAATATTTTCAAATTTCGTTCTAATCGTGTTCCCTATCCCGACATTGTATATTCTCTTATAAATAAGACGGAATAAGCAACTGAAGCAGGCACGAGGTCGACATTCCTGCTTCAGCTGCTTCAACTATGATTTTACTGTATTACCTCTAATTAATTATTTTAAGTCATTTATGTATTAGAAAATTAATAATATTTAATAAAAAATTAAAATAGACATTTATGACTGTATGCTTCTGCTGCTTCAACCGTAATTTTACTATATCACCCCTAATTAATTAGTAGACCCCTAATTAAGTATTATAAGTTATTTAGATGGTACAAAATGAATAATTTTTAATTAGAAAAAAATAAAATAGACATTTATGACATGTCTGCTTTAATTGTTTCAATCGTAATTTTACCGTATTACCCTTAATTAACTATAGTAAGTCATCTAAGTATTAAAAAATTAATAATATTTAATGAAAATAGTAAAATAGATATCAAACAAAAAATTAACACCTGATATTTTAAATTAACTTGACGACCTATATGAGACCCTCTTAAATTATTTTCATAGGTATTTTTATTAAAGTAATTCTCCTATATAATAAGTGACAATGAAGCAGCTGGAGCAGGTTGCTCACGGTCGACATGTCTGCTTCTGTTGATTTAGCTGTAATTTTACTATATCCCCTAATTAATTATTATAAGTTATTTACATATTAGAAAATAATAATATTTAATAAATAAAGTAAAATAGACATTAATCACATGACTGCTTCAGTCATGATTTCACTATATCATCCATAGTTTGATTACTATAAATCATCAAAGTATTAAAAAATTAATAATATTTAATAAAAAATATAATAGATATAAAATAATAAATTAACTCTTGATCTTTTAAATTAACTTGGCGTCTTATATGAGCCTACTTAATTTTTTTATAGGTATTTTTTATAATAATTTTACTATGTCACTTCTAATTAGTAGAATATAAGAAAAATTATTATAAATCACAATAACTTAAAATTTAAATTATTCAAAAAATATAACTGACTATCAATGTAAAAAAAGTTTGAACAAGGAGAGTAACATATATTATTTAAAAATTACATAAAAAGTATTACAAGTTATAATAGTTAACAACTTAAAATATTTAAACACATATTAAAAATATGATAAATTAAATTTTATTCGTGTCACATGAATTGAGGCCAAAAAATAATTTATGTATCTAATAACAAATAGTAAAGGACAATAAGCAGACGCATCTTTGACATGCCTTCTTATGCTACCTGCTTCAGCTGCTTCAATTGTAATTTTACTATATCATTCTTAATTAATTAGTAAAAGTCATTTAAGTATTATATAATTTATAATATTTAATAAAAAAAGTAAAATATAAATAAAACGATAAATTAAATTTTGATGTTTGGTGATATCTTCTTTATCTGCTTCAATGGTAATTTTACTATATCACCCCTAATTAATTAGTATAAGTCAGCAAAGCATTAAAAAATTAATTATATTTAATGAAAAAGATAAATAAAGAACAATAAGCAGGCATAAGGTTTACATGCCTTTTTGTGCTGCCTGCTCCAGAGTCTTCAATCATAGTTTCACTATAGCATCCCTAATTAATTATTATAATTTATTTAAATATTTAAAAATTAATAATCTATTTTTAAAAATTAAAATAGAAATAAAATGATAAATTAACTCTAGATATTTTGTGTTGCCCTTTTCAGTTACTTCTATCATAATTTTACTATATAATCCTTAATTAATTATTGTACGTCATCTAAGTATTGAAAAATTAATAATATCTAATAAAAACATAAATTAGACATAAAATGATAAATTAACTCTATATGTTTTAAATTTACTTAATGTCTTATATGAGACCCATTTAAATTATTTTCACAAGTATTTTTTATAATAATTTTGTTATATCACTTCTAATTAGTTGTTATGTCATTTAAGACATGTTTGCTTCGCTATTTCAATCATAATTTTATTATATCAACCCTAATTAATTTTTATGGTCATTTATACATTACAAAATTAATAATATTTCATAAAAAGAAAAAATAGACACAAAGTGATATGCCAACATAAAATATTTGGTTGGCTATCGGAATTATATTAGTGCCACATAAATTATGATGGGACAGACAAAGACATAAAGTAACATATATTATTTAAAAATGAGAAGATACGTAAATTGGGATGGAGAGAGTATTAATATATTATTGAAAAATTATGCTGAAAGCATTATAAATCACATATTAACAACTTAAACAATATAAAAGATATAAAATATTTAGTTGGCTCTTGAAATTACATCAATGTCACTTAAATTGAAATAGAATAAAAAGTATTAAAATCACAATAATTAAAAATTTTAAATTATTTTAATGATTGATTATCTAAATTATATTTGTGTTACTTAAATTGAAACAAAAAGTAAACATATTTATTGCGGGCCCTTCCATGTCTAATAAATAGATGTATATGTATATATTGCATTGGTTATGTGCATTGGTTGATTGGTTTTGAACTATTTGAACTATATTATCCTTATCCTTGAGTTACATGCTAGCACTCCAACTACTAACCATCTGCGGACGTTGTATTCCAACGTGATGCAGGACCTGGTCAGACTATCATACCTCCTAATCAGTGGGTTGGATTTGGAGACAACTTGATTTTACTTGAAGTGGTGAGCTTTCATACTCTGGAAGGACCCATTTCATGCTTTTAGATTCTTATGTCTTTGTTGGTTTAGACTTAGATATTTGTTTTGCCTATGGTCAGAGGTATGTCCTGACCAGAGATTCTTGGATTATTTTAGAGGCTTTGTATGGACAAACTGTGGACTTGGGTATGTTATTTTTCTTTTATTGTTTAGGGGTATATGTTGGTTGGTTGGATTGGATATCAGGGGTGATCTCCGGTCCTTGTTATACTTGAGATACACATTATGACAAGGCCCTGGTTTGGGTTGTGTAATGCTCCAAATCTGGTACCCGGAATGCTACACGGTGCTCATGACCTCGAAGGACCACAAGCTAACCCATGACTAATATTTGTACTTGAACATTGAATAATATACTGTATAAATGAGGAAACATGAATTGAAAGGCCTTAATGTTCAAAACTAAAACATAACTGATAAATCATAACATATGGATGGGGTATGAATTACCCAAACACTGAAATAACTGCTGAACAAGATAGTCTGAAAAGCGTCTAACTGACAGAACGATCTGAATAAGGAGTTGATGGGACATATCTCTAACTAATAAATTAATTAATGAGATAATAAAGAATGGTTATGTCCTAGAAGGATGAGGACTCACTGCTATCTCTGACTGCTGAAATTAGAATTCTACTGATGCTTTGGAGCTCGTGCTTCTGAACCTATGGTATAAAACGCCATAGCGCAAATACGTCAGTACTTTGAATATACTGGTATGCATGGAAGGTAGGCTGAATGCAAAGGGTTTAGATGCATGAACTATACTAACTGACTGGACAACATGAACGTGAGAATACATGCATGAATACATAATAACTGTAACTGAGTTCGTGATAACATGATTGCTGAATCTGAGTACTGATGACATGAGATACTGATAACTGTATAACTAAAATAACAGATATTGAGCGACTATATCTAACAGTCTTGTTTCTGATGGAACTAGTTGAGTTTCATACTATTCTGAGTCGACTGCATCGGACATTCCTAAATTCTGTAAAACTATTTGAGTTCTATTATTGAGACTGAATAACTGTATCTGAGAATCCTGATTTTATAACTAAAACTGTGGGAAGTAGTTATCTAACCGACATGCCCCTAATATGCCATTATGGTTGAGTTGGGGTCCAATCTGTAACCCCAATTAGAAGGATGTCAATACCACGCCACTGGTAAGGAAAATCTGTAAGTAACCCTTTTATAACAGGTAACTATAGTGAGAATGGTAGGAACCCTCACATAACAGGTTAAGCCACCTCATATACCCTCATATAGCAGGCTATGATGTCTCAACCTACACTGGATGTAGTTCTAGAACGCAAGGATTTCTTGTAAGAATCATACCCTCATATAACAGGTGAGTTCCCATCCTTGGTTTCACTCTATGCTAATTCCTACTCCCATCTGAATAGACACTAAACATGGATTATTAAATTGATTTAACTGAATTAACTGAGTTTCGTTGACTAATGGAATAGTATTGAGATTACTATATTACTGAGATTTTTTGAGTCACATGACTGACTGAGTTCTATGGATCATGGCTTGACTGAGGATATTGTGAAAACATGACACCGACTATAGGCACATAGCTATATTTTTTGGGTACACGTACCCCTTGGACTCCATGGAAAGAAGTTGACAAAGCATGACTTTCTTGAATACATGACTAACATCAACAATCCATAATTCATTGAGTAAGACATTTCATCAAACATTTGACATGCATAAACTTGTACAAAAATGGGGATTTTATATTAGCATACTAGTATGGCACTTTTCTTTCACATAGTCATTTAATCAAACAAATAGGGAGTATGCTTTGGTCATAAAATCATCAACACATCTAATAATCATGGATACATCGATCAACTTGTAATTTGAAGGGAGTTTATCATGGTTATTATGCAAACCATCATATACTAGGGTCAATCATTGGAAAATGTAATTTAAAACATGAATCAAAACCACACAGCATTATGGACATGAATTTTAATTCAATTTAAATCATGAACATTCACAAATACTCAAATCTTAGATTTTAAAAGAGATTACTGAGCTTCATGGTTGAAAGGGACCCATGAATCAACACCTGACATACCTGGTTTGTGATTTATTGAAGATTGATGGAGGAAAACTTGAATTCTTTACTTGGAATTAAACACCTTGGGTTTTCTTGTTCTTGAGGATAGATCTTGGAGAGAAACCCTAATTTGATGTTGTGAAAGAATAATGAACTTATGAGCAATGGTCGGGTGTAATTGGGGATTAAATAGAGTTGAAAAAGATCCAAATACCCTTTTAAAAATGGGTTTAAAATAAATGAATGGGATCTGCGGTAGCTCGTGCAATGGTCTGTCGCTGGCTCGACGGTCTGTCATTTCGACCGTCGTACATAGACCACAAAAAGAACTCACTGCCTAAGTAGCGACGGCTTGGGTGATGGTCCGTCAACCTGTCCGTTGTACCTTATCCAAAAGGTTTCCTCACTTTCTTGGTTGTGACGATCTAGGCAATAGTCTATCACTAGATCGACGGTCCGTCTACTTGGCCATCGCACCTTGGCGATTCTGACAGCTTTGAGTAAAACGTCCATAACTTTTTACTCCGATATCGGACATGGACAAAATTGGTATCATTGGAAAGATAATTCAATTTCCCACATGATAAAAAGTGAAAATCTTAAAAATTCCATGTTTACAAAAATGGATTCATATTTCAAATTAAGTTTTTTACATTCTTAGGATTATTTCAAGCTAGGTAGAAGTACGGGTATTACAATATCTCTCTCTTGAGAACATTCATCCTCGAATGAGACTGAGTGACAGGGGAGAAGATAAACTGACGTACATACTGAATATAAACAATTGGAACATGATCTCATGACTGACATGACTGATAACTGAATATATCATACTGATCATGCATATCTGATGCATGTATAACTGATTCATAAATGTATGAATGAGTGTTCTGATGAACTAAGGTTCTCACAATAATAATGCATATATGATGCATGATTATATAACTAAACTAACATATGATTGCATGATTGAATATGCAATGGTATTTAATACCAAGTTTATAATGGAATTCTGAACATGACATAGATGCCAAGCTTTTAACTGAAATATGAACATGAAACTGAAAAGCTTAAGGAGCACTGTTACCTTGAGCTTGATCTGAGTTGGTGGAGAAGAGGTGAGAATACTTGGTACATATGTTGGATTCTTCTTCCCAAGTAGCTCCCTCAATGGACTGATTTTTCCAAAGAACTTTGACTAGAGGGACTTCTTTGTTCCTCAGTCTACGAGTCTAATAGTCTAGGATTTCGACTGGAGTCTCTTCATAAGAGAGGCTATTTTGAAAATCTATGCTCTAAATAGGAACTACAACTGCTGGGTCACCTATGCACTTCTTGAGCAAAGAGACATAGAAGACTGGATGAACTAAGGCTAGATCTGAAGGCAATTTAAGCTCCTAAGCTACCTTGCCGAATCAACTGAGAATCTTGAAGGGACCAACATATCGGGGACTGAGCTTTGCCTTCTTGCTGAATTTCTTCACTCCCTTCATGGGAGATATCTTTATATAGACAAAATCACCAATCTCAAACTCGAGACCCTTTCTGCGCACATTTGCATAAGACTTCTGTTGGCTCTGAGCAGCCCAGAGTCTTTCTCTGATCAACTGAACTTTCTCTAAGGCATCGAATACTTATTTAGGCCTTATAACTGAGGCCTCACTAACTTTGAACAAACCAATTAGAGATCTGTATCTCCTACCATATAGAGCTTTGAATTGAGCCATCCGAATACTGGAATGGTAGCTGTTGTTGTATCTAAACTCAATCAAAGGCAAGTGGTCATCCCAAATACCCTTGAAATCAATTGCACACGCTCACACAATATCTTCTAGAGTATGAATAGTCCTTTTTTCTTGACCATCTGTCTGAGGATGGAAGGCGGTACTAAGATGAACTTGGGTACCAAGACCCTTTTGGAATGCTTTCCAGAAGTGAGAGGTGAACTGGGTACCTCTGTCTGAGATAATAGATAATGGAACACCGTGTAATTTGACCAACTCTCTGATGTAGAGTTTGGTATAATCCTCGATTTAATAAGAGGTATAGATTGGAAGAAAATGAGTTAACTTGGTCATTCTGTCTACAATGACCCAGACTGAATCATGTTGGCGATGAGTGCGAGGTAAACCCATCACAAAGTCCATGTTAAATTTTTCCCACTTCTAAGTAGGACTATTGAACTCCTTCATAGACCCATTAGGCTTCTGATGCTCTATTTTAACCTGCTGGCATATAGAGCACTTAGCCACAAACTCTATAATATCTCTCTTCATCCCACTCCAACAATAGATTTCCCATAAGTTGTGGTACATCTTTCTGGCCCCTGGATGAATAGAGTAGCGTGCACTATGCACTTCTACAAGAATTTGCTGCCTTAAGTCATCTACACCTGGAACACACAGAGGTTTTCTCCCAAGAATTTGCTGCCTTAAGTCATCTACACCTGGAACACACAGACGATCCTAACAACGCAAAATACCATCTCCCCCTTGGGAGAAAACCTCTACTTTCTAATCTTTGACTGACTCTTTCAGTTTGAAAAAGATGGGGTCTCTATCTTTCTTTTCTTTTATTTTGGAAACTAGAGATGATTCTGAACTACTCTGAACCCATATGTCACCCTCCTCTGTATCGACTAAGTGAACACCTAGTCTGGAAAGCTGATGGATTTCCTGAGCTAACTTCCTCTTACTGTCCTCCACATGAGAAACACTACCCATAGATAGTCTACTAAGAGCATCGGCCACTATATTAGCCTTTCTCGGATGATAAAGGACACTCATTTCATAATCTTTCAAGAGCTCTAACCACCTTCTCCAATGAAGATTGAGATCTTTCTAAGAAAAGACACACTGAAGGCTCTTATGATCTGTGAACACATCCATATGAACTCCGTATAGATAATACCTCTAAATCTTTAAGGCAAATACTATGGCTACTAACTCAAGATCATGAGTCAAATAATTCTTTTCATGGGGTTTGAGTTGCCTGGAGGCATAGTATATGACCATACCATACTGTATGAGGACACAACACAAAACTAGTCTGGATGTATCACAATACACAACGAACCCATCTGAACCAACTGGAAAAGTTAAGATTGGGGCTGAGGTGAGTCTATTTTTCAACTCCTGAAAACTCTTCTTGCAAGGATCTGACCACTGAAACTTGACTTTCTTCTAAGTCAATCTGGACATAGGGGATGCAATAGAAGAAAATTCCTCCACAAACCATCTGTAATATCCGACCAAACCCAAGAAACTCCTGATATCTAATAGAGAGATAGGGTAAGGCTAATTTCTTACTGCTTTGGTCTTTTGAGGATCTACTCTAATGCCATCACCGGAAATGATATGGCCAAGGAATGCTACTGACCTTAGCCAAAATTTGCACTTACTGAATTTGACGAACAGTTGATGATATCTAAGAGTCTGAAGTATGATTCTGAGATTGTCTGCATGATCATGTTCACTGTTGGAATAGACCAGACCATCATCGATGAAGACTATGATGAACATTTCCAAGTACTACTTGAACACAGGGTTCATCAAGTCTATGAAAGCTATTTGGGCATTGATAAGACCAAAGGACATGACCAGGAATTTGAAGTGACCATACCAAGTATGAAAGGCTATTTGTGGAATGTCACATTCTCTGACTCTGAGCTGATGATAGCCGAATTTGAGATCTATCTTAGAGAAATAGCTGGCACCCTGAAGTTGGTCAAACAAATCATCGATTCTAGGAAGATGATACTTATTCTTAACCATGAATTTATTGAGCTGATGATAGTCAATACACATTCTGAGAGAACCGTCTTTCTTGCGAACTAATAAAATTGGTGCACCCCACGGGGAAATACTGGGTCTGATGAATCCCTTATCTAAGAGATCCTTCAACTGCTCTTTCAATTCTCTGATTTTTGTTGGTGTCATTCTGTATGGAAGAATAGATATAGGCGGAGTATTTGGAAGAAGATCAATATCGAAGTCAATTTCTCTTTCGGGAGGAATTCCTGGAAGATCTTTGGGAAAGACATCTGAATATTCATTCATAACTGGGACTAAATCTAGACTTGGGGTTTTAGAACTAGTGTCCTTAACTCGAACAAGATGATAGACACATCCCTTAGATATCATTTTCTGTGCCCAAAGGTAGGAAACAAGCTGACCTCTAAAAGCTGAAGTACTACCCCTCTACTCTAGGATAGGTTCGTTCAAAAACTGAAACTAGACTATTTTGTTTCTTCATTTGACTGTGGCATAGTAGGAATGAAACTAATCTATGTCAAGAATCAGATCAAAATCAGTCATCTCTAATTCGACTAATTCTGCTGAAGTGACTTTCTTAAATATCAGTACTGGGCAGTTCCTGTATATCCGTCGGGCTATGATGGTTTTATCCACTGGGGTATAGACTAAAAAGGGCTCTGCTAGAATTTCGGGATTGATTCTGAAATTGTATGCTATATATGGAGTCATAAAAGGCAAAGAAGCTTCTGGATCTAGGAAAGCATAAACATGCACATAAAAGATCTATAACGTACCAATAACCATATTAGGAGAATTTCCTGATCTTGCCGAGATTGGAGAGCATAGAGTGTATTTGGGTGTTGCCCACTAGTAGCACTGGAAGTGGCACCCTACTGATTTGGGCAACTGGACTGAGCTGAGGAATGGTTTTATTGACCTTGAGGACCTGGCTAAGGACAGTCTCAGACTCTATGGCCTGGCTTGCCATATTGGTACTTTCCATAAGTCTAATAAAGAGGATAGGTGCGGGCACTGCTAACACTACCCTGATACTTAGAGCTTGGCGCTCTATCTTTGTTACCATCCCTGAACTTAGAAGATGGAGCGCTAGCTGAAGAAGGAGATGGAACTGATGACTAAGGATGAAACTTAGAATGGTTTTCTCCTTCTGATTTGGGCTGAGCAAAGTTAAAACTACCTATCCTTGCTCTCTTATTCTACTTCTCCCTCACCTTAATATTCTGATCTTCTATCTGCTGAGCATGAATTATGAGCCTGGCTAAAGTCATTTCATTATTCAACATCACAAACCTACACTCATTGACCACACTATCATTCACCCCAAAAATAAACTTACTCATCTTGGCCCTACTATCTGCATCCACATGAAGAGCATATCTAGCTAATTAAGTAAACTTAAGAGAATACTCTTTCACCTTTATATTTTCCTGCCTGAGGTTAATGAATTCTAACAACTTAGCCTTTCTCAGCTCTTGGGGAAAGAATCTATCTAAGAATGTAGTGACAAACTCCTCCTACTCAATAGGCCCTGTATTATTTGGCCTTTCTGACTTACACTGCTTGTACCAAGTGTGAGCAAAATCATACAACTGATATGCAGCAACCTCAGTACTCTCAATAGGAGTAACCCCTATGACGTCGATAACCTTCTGAACCTGATCAATGAATTCTTGAGGGTCTTTATCTGACTTAGACCTGAGAAAAGATAGAGGATTCATTTGGGTGAAGTCTCGAATCCTGGTTGTAGCTGAATTATCCATTAGGTTGATTGAAATGATAGCTGGTCATTCATTTTTAAAAGAAACTGACTGAGTAAGAGTAGTGAATGTAGCTCTAAACTCTACATAAGAAACATGTTCGCCCAAAGATCTTTGGGCTGAGGGGCTAGCTGATTCTTGTTTCTTCTCTTAGGAGGCATATTTTGTAGATGAAAGGGAGAAACAGATTAGACTGAGTGATTAGATTAAAATTATGCTCCCTGGCATGACATAAATTTAATAGAAGGAAAACTGTTCCTAAAACATCTTAAAGCCTCCTGCACATAATGTGGCACGCAGCACACCCATGCACAAGACTCTACTAGATGCAGCTTTAAAACTTCCTAGGACTCTATTGAATCTTAGGATCTGATACCAAGTTAGTAACATCTCGAATCTGGTACCCGAAATACTGCACAGTGCTCATGACCCTGAAGGACCACAAGCTAACCCATGACTTATATTTGTATATGAACACTGCTTAATATACTATATAAATGCGTACGTAAACATAAATTGAAAGGCCTTAAGGTTCAAAACTGAAACATAACAGATAAATCATAACATATGTATAGGGTATGAAATACCTAAATACTGAAATAATTGTCTGAACATGATAGTCTGAAAAGCCTCTAACTTACTGAACTATCTAAATAAGGAGATGATAGGACATATCCCCAAGTAACTCCAACTAATAAATTAATTAATGAGATAATAAAGAATAGTCATGTTCTCAAAGGATGAGGAATCACTGCTATCTCTGACTAATGAGACTAAAATGCTACTGATGCTCTGGATCTCATGCTTCTGAACCTATGGTATAAAACACCATAGAGAAAATGCGTCAGTACTTTGAATGTACTAGTATGTATGAAAGGTAGGCTAAATACAAAGGGTTCACATGCATGAACTATACTAACTGCCTGGACAACATGAATGTAAGAATGCATACATGAATACATAATAATTGTAACTGAGTTTGTGATAACATGATTATTGAATCTGAGTACTAATAATATGAGATACTGTAAATTATATAACTAAAATAACTGATATTGAGCGACTGTATCTGAAAGTCTAGTTTCTGATGGAACTAGCTAAGTTTTATTCTGTTCTGAGTCAACTGTATCTGACAGTCTTGAATTTTGTAGAACTATTTGAGTTGTATTACTGAGGTTTAATGATTGTATCTGGTAGTCCTAATTCTATAACTAAAACTATGGGAGGTATTTATCTAACAGACATGCCCCTAATACGACATTATGGATAAGTTGGGGTCTAATCCATAACCCCAATTAGAAGGGTGTCAATACCGCCCCACTAGTAAGGAAAATCTGTGAGTAACCCTCATATAATAGGTAACTCTAGTGAGAATGGTGGGAACCCTCACATAATAGGTTAAGCCACTTCATCTACCCTCATATAGTAGGCTATGGTGTCTCAACCTACGCTGGCTATGTAGTTCTAAAATATAAGGATTACTTCTAAGAATCACACCCTCATATAACAAATGAGTTCCCATCCTTGGGTTCACTCGGTGCTAATTCCTACTCCCATCTAAATAGACACTGAACATGGATTGCTAAACTGATTTAACTAAATTAATTGAGTTTTATTGACTAACGAAATAATACGGAGATTACTGTATTACTGATATTTCCTCAGTCACATAACTGATTGAGTTCTATGGATCATGGCTTAATTGGAGATATTATGAAAACGTGTCACCGACTCTAGGCACATAGCTATATTTTTTGGGTACAAGTACCCCCAGGACTCCATGGAAGAAAATTGACAAAGAATGACTTTCTTGAATACATGACTAACATCAACAATCCATAATTCATTGAGTAAGACATTTCATCAAATATTTGACATGCATAAACTTGTACATGAATGGGGATTTCATATTATCATACTAGTGTGACACTTTTATTTCACATAGGCATTTAATCAAACACATGAGTAGCATGCTTTGGTCATAAAATCATCAACACATCTAATAGTCATGGATATATCATTCAACTTGTAATTTGAAGGGGGTTTATCATGGTTATTATGCAAACCATCACATACTAGGGTCAATCATTAGAAAATGTACTTTAAAACATCAATAAAAACCACACAGCATCATGGACATGATTTTCAATTCAATTTAAACCATGAACATTCACAAATACCAAAATCTTTGATTTTAAAAGAGATTCTTGAGCTTCATGGTTGAAAAAGACCTATGAATCAACACATGACATACTTGGGTTATGATTTCTTGTAGATTGATGGAGGAAAACTTGAATCCTTGACTTGAAATTAAACACCTAGGGTTTTCTTATTCTTGAGAAGAGATCTTGGAGAGAAACCCTAATTTGATATTGTAAAATAATAATGAACTTATGAGCTATGGTCGGGTGTAATTAGGGGTTAAATCGAGTGGAAAAAGACCCAAATAACCTTTTAAAAATGGCTTTAAAATAATTGAATAGGATCTATGATGTCTCATTCGATGGTTCATCACTGGCTGAATGGTCCATTGTTTCGACCGTAGTACGTGGACCAAGAGAAGGATTCACTAGCTAAGTAGCACAACTTGGGCGATGGTTTATCGCAAGTTTAATGGTCCATAAACCTATCTATCGCACCTTATCCAGAAGGTTGTGTACTTTTGTGGTTGCGATGGTCTAGGCAATGGTCCATTGCTAGATCGATGGTTTGTCAACTTAGCCATCGCACCTGGGCGATTCTGACAACTCTGAGTAAAACATCCATAACTTTTTATTCCGATATTGGATTTGGATAAAATTGATATTGTTGGAAAGATAATTTAATTTTCCAAATGATAAAAAGTGAAAAATGTTAAAAATTCCACAGGTACAAAAATGGATTCAAATTTCAAAATAAGTTTTTAACATTCTTGGAATGATTTCAAGCTAGGTAGAAGTATGAGATATTATAGGTTGTGTCTAGTTAGTATAAGAGCCTATGTTTATGGTTAGTTAGGAGTCCATGAAGATGTGTCGAGTAGAGTCTCTTTTATGAGTGTGTATCACACCACACTCATAAGGGAAAGGCTATAAGGTATTTAGGAATTCTCTCATTCTTATGATCTATTTGTAAGCTATGGAATCTAAGTCTTGGAATTCTTTATAATTCATATTTGTTTGTTTTTCAGATCATGCCTCGATGATCTAAAGTTCATGGAAATTCATCTATCCTAATTGGGGATAAGGTTGATAGGACACATACTACTTATGAAGTCTAGACTCAGTCTAGGGGTCCAGTTCCTAATTGTGTTGGAGTTCCACTGGTTCTCTCTAGTCCTTCTTCAACTCCTCAAGTTGAAGTAACAAATATTGAGTTTCATCAGTCTATTCATATGTTGTCATAGTTGGTAGCTACTCAGTCAGAGAGTGGTGTTCCTATTACTCCATCTTTTGAGGCCACAAGGCCTGGTCAGTTCATGAGGTTAAATCCTCTGACCTTTACTGGTCTTGATTTTAAGGAAGATCCTCAAGGTTTTCTAGATGAGATAAAAAAGATCTTTCCTGTTATGCATGTCATTAATATAGAGGATATCAAGTTTACCGCCTACCAGCTAAAAAATATGGTGTATCAATAGTACAAAGAATAGGATTAGGCAAGGGGTGATGGTTTTGAGTCATCTCTATGGGGGTATTTTCCTAATACATTTTTGGATCGCTTATTTCCTCAAGAGTTGAGGGAAGCTAAGGCAGAAAAATTTGTTAATCTGAGGCAAGGCAAGATGTCTTTCAAAGAGTATGTCTTGAAGTTTCACTAGTTGTCTCAATATGCTCCAGATATGGTTTCTAGAATGAGGGATAGAATAAGAAAGTTCACTTCTAGGTCGTCCAAAGATATGATATTGTAATATAAGGCTACCTTGTTGATTAAGGACATAGATATCTCTAGGTTGGTTATGCATACGCAGTAGGTGAAAGAAGAGAAGAGGAAGTAGGCTGAGTTTAGTGAGAGGCAGGTAAAGTAATTTAGACGTTCTGAGCAAAGTGGTGGGGATGGTTGTAAGTGGCCAAAAAAGAAGTGGGGAATTTTTGGTTCTGTCTCCATGGCTAGTGCTCATTAATCGAAGCCGTTGGGTAATTATCAGTCTTAGTATGATGGTGGGTCCTAAGCATAGGGTGCCTAGCACCATGGATTCTATGAGAAAGGAAAGAATAGATGTTTTTATTATAGTAAGATTGGTTATATGTAGCATGACTATTGTTCTAGAATGGCTTCTAGGATAACAATTTTCCTACTTTCTCTTCATCCGATCCTACATCAAAGGGTGCTTTTTTACATCAATTTCTGCTTCTAGTATCGACATTGGCCGAAATCAGTTATATGATCTTGCATTTCATCAGGATTCTGAGGATTCTTCCAATGTCATTACTAGTATGTAGAAACTCTTCTCTCGTGAAGTGTATTATCTACTTGATCTAGGGTCCACTCTTTCCTATGTGACCTTATTTATGGTTGTGCATTTTGTTTTTGGCCTTGAGTTTATTTTGAACCCTTTTTTTATTTCTACCTTGGTAGGGGACTCTTTGATTGCTAGAAAATTCTATAGGAGGTGTGTGGTATCTTTTAGTGGTAGAGAAACTATTATGGATTTGATAGAGTTAAATAGGTTGACTTTGATGTCATATTGGGGATGGATTGGTTGCATTCGTGCTATGCTTTTTTTATATTATCAAACCCGTAATGTCATGTTTAAATTCCCTAATAAGCCATTCATTGAATTGGGAGGGGGAGGGTTCTTTAGTGCCTAGGGGAAGGATCATTTCATATCTTAGAGCATAAAAGTTGATTTCTAAAGGTTGCTTATATCATTTAATTTAGGTTAAAGATTCTAACTTGAAAGGTCCTTCTCTAGAATCCATTCCTATGGTTAATAAGTTTCCTGAGGTTTTTCTTGATGATATTTCTGGTGTTCCTCCTAATAGAGAGATTGAGTTTGGGATTGATCTTATTCTGGACACTACTCATATCTCTATCTATCCTTATAGAATGTCTTCGACTGAGTTGAAGGAGCTTAAGGTGTAATTGAAGGGTCTCTTAGATAAAGGTTTTATCTATTCCAGTATGTCTCCTTGGGGTGCTCCTGCGTGGTTAGCGCGTAGTAAAAATGGTTCCCTTCGGATGTTTATTGATAACCATCAGCTAAATATAGTGACTACAAAGAATAAGTATCCTCTTCCTAGGATCGATGGCTTGTTTGATCATCTTGAAGATGTGAAGTATTTCTCTAAGATTGATCTCAAGTCGGGTTATCATCATCTTAAGATTAGGGAAGGAAATATCCCTAAGACTACCTTCAAGACCCGGTATGGTCATTAAGAGTTCCTAGTTATGTCTTTCGGCTTGACCAATGGTCTGGTAGCATTTATAGATTTGATGAGTAGGGTCTTCCATCAATTTGTGGATTATTTTTCCATCGTGTTCATAGATGATATTCTGGTGTACTTTAAGAGTGAGACAGATTATGTCGATTATCTTTGTACTATGTTATAGACCTTAAATGATTAGTGTTTGAATGTTAAGCTCTCAAAGTGTGAGTCATGGTGGATCCACAAAAGGTTGCAGTAGTTAAGAAGTGTCCTAGACCCATGACTCCAATCGATATTTGGTGCTTATTGGGTTTAGCCGACTACTATAGGATATTTGTAGAAAGCTTTTTGACTATAGCTTCCTCATTGACTAGGTTGATGCAGAAGAATGTGAAGTTCTTGCAATTCGATGCTTGTGAGGGAAGTTTTGAGAATTTGAAGGATAAGTAAACTTAAGCTCCAATTTTGAACCTGCTCGAGGGTAGTGATGTCTTTACAGTGTATTATAATGCTTCTCGTGTTGGGCTTGGTTGTGTGTTAATGTAATATGGTAGGATGGTGGACTATGCTTCTAGGTAGTTGAAAGTTTATGAGAAGAACTACCCTACTCATGACTTATAGTTATTAGCTATGGTATTTGCATTAAAAATTTGGCATCACTATCTCTATGGGGTTTATGTTGATATCTTTTCTGATCATAAAAGCCTACAATATATGTTTACTCAGAAAAAGTTAAATCTCAGTCAAAGGAGATGGCTTGAGTTACTGAAGGACTATGATATGAGCCTCCATTATCATCTAGGTAAAGCTAAGGTAGTTGTTGATACTCTTAGCAGGTTATCCATCAGTAGTATAGCTCATGTGGATAAGGATAAATAGGAATTGGTAAAGGACATTCACTATTTGGATAACCTTGGGGTTCGTCCCAGGGACTCTGAGAATGGTGGTGTATTTGTGCATTAGGTATCACAGTCATCTCTTATCATTGAGATAAAGGAAAAACAGATGTTGGAATATGGCTTGATGAATATTAAGAAGAATATGGGTCAACAAAAGGTTGTTGACTTTGCGATTAGTGATGATGGTATCTTAAGGTACCAAGACAGGTTATGTGTCCCCAATGTTAATGGATTTAGGGAAAGGATTGTGGCCAAAGCTTATGGATTGCATTATGCTATTCATCCTGGTTCTACAAAGATGTGTCATGATCTTAAAGAGTTCTATTAGTTGAATAATA
>NC_061112.1:60219825-60408652 GCF_002878395.1 Capsicum annuum
TATTATTCAACTAATAGAACTCTTTAAGATCATGACACATCTTTGTATGGATTAATATGGATTTCAATTTGAGGTACTGTATGGTAGGAGATGTCATTCTCCTATTGGGTGTTCTTGAAGGTGTCTCCCATAAAAAGAGTGATGTGGTTTGATAAGAAGGGGAAGCTAAGTCCTCGCTATATTGGTCCATACTTGGTTTTGAAGAGGGTTGGCAGGGTTCAATACGATTTAGAGTTGCCTTCGAGTTTGAGCTCCATTCATTCGATTTTCCTTGTCTCTATGTTGAGAAAATGTATGGGTGATCCTTCATTGGTTGTTTTTTTGGAAGGGTTGGATATTTCGGATTCCTTATCTTATAAGGTAGTCCCGATTGAGATCTTAGATTGTCAAGTTTGTCGATTGCGGACAAAGGATGTGGCTTTGGTAATGGTTCTTTGGAGGAACCATAAGGTTGAAGAAGCTACTTGGGAGAGGCCATGAAGTCCAAGTATCTGCATTTGTTCCCTGTTGTGGATATTCATTCTTAAGGTATGTATTGATCTTAGGATCTTTATTTTCTAATTTTGTTAAAGGAGTGGTAATTATTTGTCATCTTTGTTTTCTAATTTTGTTGAAGAAAAGTTTGATGGGTAATATTGTATGGAGATAGTCTTGCGTGGAACTCGTGCTTATGCATGCCTTTACCCGTCATTCAAGGATGAATAATCCTAGTGCGGGGGATTTAAAACACCTTGGATTTTGACCCTTTGAAATTTCGTGAGTTTGAGCTTTATGATCATCATATGAATCATGTTTACTTGTAGTATGATGTGGGTATGGTTTAGGTATCTTGTTCGTATGTTACTTAGTATGGTTTTGGTTGTTTTCTGCCCAAGGTACAAGTAGACATCATAAGGTTCGTATGTTGATGGTAAAAGATAAGATAGCCACGCGTATGTTGCTCAGTGTGTCAAGACCTTGGTAGGTTTCCTAGGGTACGTTTGTAGGGTACTAATCGTATGTTGTGGATATGAGTTGGTCTATGAAGTAATATGTTGGACAGGATTAGAGTCCAACTTTCTATCTAGGGTATGAGTAGTGGGTACCACTCGTATGTTTTGCGTATGAGTTAGGGGGTAAAATCGTACCCTCCTGCGAACATTTTTTAGCTTTTAAACTGAGGGTATTTTAGACATTTCCTTCCCCAAACCCTTTAGACCCCGTGTCCTATAACCTTAATTGGTCTCTCATTACCCACTTTAGAAGACCAAAACACTCTCATAATCCACTCTAAACTTTCTCTTGAAGATTGGGCTAGGGTTTCTTCAAGGTGTTTATCTAGAGTCTTAAAGACCAAAATTTCTCCATGAATCTTCGTGAATAATGCACGTGACTCTTCTCTCATTGTTGGTTCATGAAAAATCATGTGTTTAAAGCTTTGATTATGAATCATTGGTGGTGGTTTGAAAATCAATGTTGGGGGTTTTGTTGCATATTGTTGAGTATTATTTACTCTGGCTTAAATTGTGTTTATACATGTTTTAATGATAGTTGTGCACATGTGGGTGCGTGCTTGGTAATTGTGGTTTAACAATCGGGTCATGGTTAACCTTAAACTTAATTGATATTACATTGGTTTTCGTCTTGGTAATGGTATTCCCTCGATGTGTTTGTGAAAATGTCTAAGAGAACAAACTAGTCACATGTTGAATTGTGTTTTGAACTAAGACATTGGACTAAATATTGTGAATCATTAGTAGTTGGTTTTGTGAAGGCCTTGTTGGCTATACATTGATTTGAATTGTAACCTTGGTGGTTTAATTTGCTAAACAGGTTTGAGCCCCAATGAACAATTGATTAAGAATGGTAATGGAAAGTGGTACGCTTGCAGGTGGTGTTGGTATTATGATACCAATGAGACTCCTTGGTAATTAATTGGTTTAATGGTTGTATATGTGTAATGGATGTTTTAATTAGGTTTTAAAGACGGATGTGTAGCCAAGCCATAAAAGTGAAAGTCCGAAGGACTAACACTAAAAATTGCATTAGCCATTGTGGGTGTCTTTATGACCAGGTAGTTTGGGTCCCCTGAATGATATATGAATGGGAGGTTCGAGTCCCCCATAATCCATGTATTGGTGCTCAAGTCACCTGGATAATGCTGGGGGATTCGAGTCCCCCATATAGGTATATGCAATTATGGATATTCTCTGGTTCGTGCAGCTATATGCACCGCGATCCTTCAAGCTAGGGGAAAGCTGGGCCCATATAGCCTGTGGGTGCCTTGATAAATGACGGCTATGCTACACGGCCCAGGGTAATGTTTTCAATGTTCATGCTAATCTTTTCCCTATCTAGGCATAGTATATATATGTGCATATGTATGTATTGCATTGGTTATGCGGATTGGTTGATTGGTTTTGAACTATTGGCACTATATTATCCTTATCATTGACTTACATTCTAGTTCTCCAATCGCTAACTATCTTCGAATGTTGTATCCCCGTACGATGCAGGAACTGGTCATACTATCACACCTCCTGCTCAGTGGCTTAGATTCAGGGACAACTTAAGTTGACTTGAAGTGGTGAGATTCCATCCTCTGGATTGATTTATTTCTTGCTTTTAGATTCTTATGACCTTATTGGTTTAGGCTTGGATATTGGTTATGGCTATGGTTATAGGAATTGACTGATTGAATATTCTTGGATTAATTTACAGGCTTTGTATGGTCAAACTGTGGACTTGGGTATGTTATACAATATATATGGATTTGGTTATTGTTTTGGGGTATATTTTGATTGGTTGGATTGGGTATTAGGGGTGATCTCTGGTCCTTGTTGGAGTTGAGATGCACATTACGATAAGGCTCTGGTTTGGGTCATGTCAAATACAGTCAAGATCTTAATGGTAGCTAAGATCCTAAATCACCCACAAGCTTTAATTTCAATTTATCTCACTATTTAGGGTTTTAGCTCTCTTAGAAATGGATGAGGAATGGCAAAAAGGGGCTAAAAAGGACTATTTGTACTCATCCCAGGTTCTCGGGTGTCAATATTGCAATTGAGTTATCGCTATGTGATGATCAGTATTGAGACAGTTGATATCCCGACTCTAATATCATGATCGTGATCTGGTAAGGGTAAATCACATATAGCAATTGTAATTTACCCTTTGTAATCGCGGTCACACCAGTGACCTGATGCACTAGATTTTCTATGTCCATAATGGACTTTGACCAGGTGCTTGGGATTAATTTGGAACCCCATGTGTGCAAACAAAGTATACTACCATACCAAATTAAACTTTCCAGACTCAATGGCACAATTGAAATTTCCATCCGAGGTCGTTTCGACAAATAGTAGGTCCACACCAATTTTCATTTTCCTAACCTTCCGACGAATAGGTCGAAATGAGATCGGGTGCCTTGGGACCCGAACCAAGATTCTACATAGGCTTAAATTGATATTCCAAAGCTACTGGAACAGTCAAAATTTATATTTGAGGTTGTGTGACTGAAGTTTTTGCCTGGTGGCCATTTGGAACCAACAAAGACTTCAAAATAGGGAATTATCTCTAAAAATCAAATGAACGGCCCGATAACTGAACTGCCAGTTCCAATAAGTCATAAATGATGTGGGGAAATTATAGAAAATCTGTAATGGAGAAAATAAGCTGAAATATGGCAAATAACTTGAAGGGTCATCACATTCTCCCATCCATTTATGCATATAAGCATTAACATTTAGTGAGGAACTACGCCCTTCCAAATAAGGAAGATATAAATTCTTGAAAAGAGTAGTGTTTCAATGGTTCTACATATAAGAATAAAAAATCTATCACTGCAGCATTACAAAAATAGGACAAGTCACTTGAATCTCACACGTATTTCTAACCATTAATTTCCTGATGATACATTATTTTTCATAAAACTTTTGATAGCATGTCAATTATGATCCTTATGTCTGTTATGAATGAAATCTAATGATCTATTACACATTGAAGAAAAGGTGAGTTTAAAAAGGAAAACTCTTGTCACACTAAAGTTGTTCTCTTAGGAATTCACGTAAATAAATTTAGGGGTCGTTTGGTGTGAGGTATAAGGGATAAATAGTCCCGTGATAAAGTGAAGAATTATTTTATCCTATGTTTGGTAGGATGTATTAGTTAGTACCGAAATAATTTATCCCACCATTTACACCATAGTGATGGGATGAGTTATCCCATATACATAGTGGGAGAACTAATCCCAAGATTAATTATACTGAAATAACTCTCTCCTAACCAAACGACCCCTTAGTTCCTCTTGAGTTCCTATTTCATGTTTGAGTCTAACTCAAGTCCTACACTTCTATTGCATATGGCTTCAATATTTTAGTTAACAATTAATCAAAAACTCTACTATGTGAGTTCGCAAAGCATATTGATCCAAACTCCAAAGTTGGGATGTGGAGGAGGATTAACATAAGTTAATTTCCTCTATAATATGAAATAATGCAATTATCCGTAGTTAGAAGATTGATTTATCAAAAGTCAGTTAACCTATGTTACCCAGTACTTATGATGGCGTAGGTAGTAAATACCTACTGGGGTGGAATATTCGAGGTGCCACCACCATTATTAGAAAGAATACATAAAATTATGTGCAACCAAACAAGCACAAAATATAAAACATTAAGAAAAGTTAAAGATAAATGAGGGTTAATTGAATTGTATGTTGGGAGAGAAAGGGGAAGGAGGGAGAAAACCATTGAAGATGAAAAGAACTGAGAATGAAAAGCTTTTGAGACTCAAGAAAATTGGCGGAAAGGAGTATTTGTCTTTTTTTAATTTTTGGTGAGATTGACCAAAGGCTAAGGTTAAAATCCCTTTAAAAAAATTGGTTAAGTTAATTGAGACCAAATTAATATTTTAAAACTTGATAATCTTCTTAAGAATATAAATCAACCCATAAATCTAATTTGTAATAAAAATAAGGGATTAATCAATCATTTCTCACCAGTCATTATTTTTTTTAAAAAACTCAAACATTTCCTCCTTATCTGAACTCAACTCTCTCCCAACAGATTGCCTCAAATAAGACAAAGATCGATATTGCTGCCATCTCCGTCTACTATCAATTGTTTGGAACCCATATTCAACTTCTTCATCCTTCCTTCTTTCCTTGTAGTCGACATATTCTCTATTTGTAGGTAAGACTTCTATTTTTGTTTGTTTTAAAAGATTTAGGGCTTTTGAATTAATAAAGAAAAAGAAGAACTTTAGTTGTATTCTCTTTAAGTATGGGTTAACAATTCATAGTTTTGATGCTCGCAAAGGAAAGCAAAACTAGAGAAAACCTTAATTTTTGGTATTTATTCTCTTTATATAGTGGTTGATTGTCACGGCCTGAACCAGGGCCTGGCCGTGATAGGTATCTCAAGCCCACCATGGATCAGAGACCACCCCCATTACCTAACCTCATGAGCACAATGATAATAATAATGAAAATGTAGAAGTCACCTCAAAATCGAATAAAGAGATGAATAGATACTCTATGAAAGGTAAGAGTAAACAATATCCAACCAACCCACATCTATCCATAAAAAGCCTCTAATAACAGAATATCAACCTACATCGGGACATGCTCTCGACTGTAGCGAAAAAAGAACCCAAAGATATAGTCTAAAGCATATAAAATAAACTATGAAATGACGGGCCTTCTGGAGAATGAAAGTTCAGCACTTTAAAGCAACTTGACAGACGTGTTAATCCACCTAACGTTGCATAGGGGTAAAAAATGTGTCTTTAGACCCTACAATATGAAACAATATAGCATCCCAGGATGGTTAGGGAGTGAGATCTAGCATGTAACTCAGGGATAAGGGGTAAAAAATTCCATGATAAAATCAGTCCAAAATCATTCAAAACCATACACACACACACACATATATATAAGATACCAGTATGAGGAACAAGGTTTAGCATAGAGTTAAAAATCATTATCCTGTACTGTATAGGTTCAACCATCAAAAAAGGCAACCACAAGCTATATAGGTCTGGCTTCCCCCACTAGAGGGGCCCCAGTGCGTGTTTGCTACATGAACCAGAGGAATCTAGAAATACTAAGGCACTTAAGGCTTCCCCCACTTAAGGCATATATCGTTTGTATCGTTATGTCAATTACGCTTGCAAGCTAATATCATTATGCCTTTTCAATTATCCATCAACTTGGGGGAATGACACGACCCCCATAATTTATCAAATCAATTTGAGGGAATGCCACAACCCTCGGAATTTAAAATTAAAGTAAAAAACATGGCCACCAAGCACATTTCAAATTCATTTGTATTCCATTCAGCCACTAATGTAATGCAATAGTTCCAAAAGTGGTTTCAATATCCATATATTCTTGTTTTAAAATCAATTCATAAAGTAGGTTGAGGTTAATAGCAATTCAAGACCAAAATTATAAATTTGGGGGAATTCCATGACCCCCATTCCAATTCACTATGCCCATGCACCTAATTAATAGAAACCATCAATTCAAAGCAGGTATAATCCACAAAAAAACCATGAAAAAAGCAATTCTTCAATATTTAAATTCACATGGGTAACAATTAAACACATGCTTTTAACAAAATAAAGTGTTAGGGAAGTAATACATGCCGTTTTGACGAAAGGAATTCAGATAAAAGCTTGAATCCAAGCTTCGAATTGATATGAACACTTCAATTTGTTTTTCATACCACTGATGATGAAAGTAGGGAGATAACATTGAGCAGAAACTTGAATTGAAGCCTTGGAAGTTGAAATTATTTTTTAACAAGAACCCTTATGTGCTGTTCTTTAGAATTTAGGAGGAGAGGGATTGTGTATTTTGGTTATGGGATGAAATCACGTTAGCACTAGTCATACGATTATTTAGGATGTAAATGACTAGTTTGACCTCAAAAATTGAAGAGAACCACGAGCTTTAGTGTATCTAGAAATAGGGATGTGCTACATCAAAATTGTAGAGCATAGAGGGCGTGCCACGCCTTTATCGTGCACCCTCGTTGGTCCCTCATGAAAATGCTCATAACTTTTTACTCGGGTATCGGATTAAGGCAAAATCGGTGGCGTTGGAAAGAGGACTCAATTATTTTTAGTTTGGTGGGTTTTAAGATCCCAATTTTTTTTTATATTGCAGAAGTTATACACATTTAAAGTTAACCCTTGTAGGATCGAATACAAAATTTGATCGATAACAAAAGTTCTTAACTAAACTTTTCTCTAAGAATTTCCTTTGAACATTTTCCACCCTGAAAGAACTTTTCACACTATGAAAATGATCATGTCACTTACATTTACATAGGAATCATTGGTTTTGAGTTTATACACGTAGGAATGACGATTGGAATTCTAGGCCAAAAATACGGGGTGTTACACTATCTTTCCCTTGGAATCATTCATCCTCAAATGATGGGTAGGAACTTATTAAAGATTTAGAAGTATGGAATAAAGTATATAAATTTATGTTAGGAATTATCCCCTAATAATACACGTATGGTAATTAAAAGAAAAGGGCTTCATGGCATCACCAAGTAAATTATGTAAGCATGAATCATGAGATAATGAGACTAAGGTCATAAAGGGATAAAAGGATCTAAAGACCCTCACCCAAAGTGAGAAAATCAAAGACTAGAAAAAATTAAAATACTGGCATGGCACACCAATATCATGAAGGTTAGTCTATGCCACACCAATATCACAGAGTTTAACCTTTATAATAAAGCCTTATCGGATAGGCTCACTATCTCAAAATCAAGAAATAGCCCCTAACCCTTTCCAAAAATTTCAAAAAAATTTCAGGAAACCCTTTTAACATCCCTAATAGGCATGATTTATATGAAACCTGACCATGACAACGTAAGGAGTGAAATTTTTCTAGGAATCCCCAGCTTGATTAAGATTGATACAAGACAGAAATAAGATTTAGCGGGACATAAGAATTAAAACATTCTCCACCTCCAATGATTCATCTAATATCCCTCAAATATAGAAATACTCCTCAACTATTAATTCAACTACAAATGCTATACTTAACCCTTTCAATCTTATAATTTACCCATAAAACACATCACTAAAAGAGTCTGAGTCTAACTATACACTGCTTCCATATTAAAGCCTAATTTGGAGTTTAGTATGTGCTAACTTAAGCTGCAGGGCTCTATACCTTACATCCATCAAAGAATACTATGTTGTTGTATTATCGTAATAAAACAACATCATGTCTTAATCAATGAGTACTATCCATATACCACAATGGTTTGTGTATCTATCAATCAGAACATTCAAGATTATTTTACCACACCCACTTTATGAATCTCCCCACCAAAAATTAAAAAACCCTAGGTTTATGGCCTTAGAAAATTTCTTGGATTTATGGTCTCTGGACAAGATAAGACTATGGGAAATATCTCATGCACTGAGATACGAGTGGTATGGGTTAGTCGATGCTAACCAGTGTTGGTTAATGAGTTTGATTTGGTTTCTGGAATGGATACCGCTTGGGTGATATGATTCGTATCAATGGATATGAGTTGTTTGGTTACTTTACTTAATCTTAGACTTGGTAAATTAAGTTATATCTAAGTATGAGTGGATTACCAAGAGCCATAAGCCAGGGTATGAGTCGTACCATGGACTCATATGGTGGTTAGTGTTCAGTCCTCTTGGGATTCTATTTTATTAGGGGTACGGATCCTGGGTACTAGTTATATACTTGGATACAACATGGTTTAGGTGATTCATACCTTTAATAGTGTTGGGATTTTAGGGCAGATTAAGTGAGGGTAATATAGACATTTTCCCACTTAACCTAATAAGTCCCCATGACTTTTAACATACTTGGAAGGTTATTTTTCCTATTATTCTATTCGTTAACACTTAGAAAATACTCTCTAATCTTTTCTAAAGCTCTTGGGCAAATAAATCTAGGGTTTTATCCGAAGGATTAATTTGGGGCTTGTGTTGGTGATTTTTCTCCATCGTCTTCTCAATGTAAGGCATGTTCTTTCCCTCATTATTAGTTCCAACTAAAGGCATTGTTTTATACAATGTTTTTATGGTTTGATTATTTTATGGCTTTTGGTTTTCAAATATAATTTAGGGGTATTGGTTATGGTTTTTATATGTTTTAATTATTCTATTATATGCTTTAATGGTGTTTTTGAATAATTGGTCGCATGGGAATGATTATTCGGTAATTGGCTTTGGTTTTGGAAATTCTATGTCCCTAATATGTTTAATAAAATATCGATGAGAATGTTTTCACTACATTGTTGGATATTTAATAGAACTTATGCAATGTTTAAACTTGGTAATGGAACCCTAAATGGTTTGGAATGGTCAAAATATAATGTTTTTGGCTTTAACAATCATTATTATGGGGTGCAATGGAATCCCTAAAGTAATCATAATAATGGAACACTTGTGGGGTTCATGGGACTACCCAAAGTTAATTGGATAATGTGATCTATGGGTACATGGGAATCCCTTGATCTTTAAAAGGTTTGGCTAGGGACAATACTTGTAAGTTTTTGTCAGTATGAAGATACCATTATATATAACCTCGGTTAATAGTAATGGTTTGGTTAGTTCAAAATGGTTTTAATTGGGAAATGAAGGCGGGGTGTGATAGCTAACCATGAAGGTGAGAGTTCAATTGATAAACACTGGGCACTCATGTTTACAACTATGAGGGGTAGGTCATAGAGACCTTATATGATACTATGAGGTATACTAAAATCCTCTAAGTACACTGTACGTATGTACTATAGAAGGTAAGGGTACTTGGGAGTCCCTACTCTTATGGTATATTCAATTTCTGCAGCTACATATTTCAGGGACCATTCAAGGGGTTACACTGGACCCATATAGCCCATGGGTGGTTAAGGATGGTTAAGCTATACATACCTAGTTTAATGGTTTCAAAATATACTAAACTCAGCTTCTTTCTCCACATGGTTATATATGTATATATGTATGGTTTATCTGCTTATGGATGGTTTACTTGGTTTTATTAAATGGAATTATTTTATCCTTATCCTGAGTTTATACTAGAGTTCACTAACTAACCCATCTTTGGGTGGTTGTATCCCTACATGATGCAGAAATTGGCCGTTCTACTCTTTCTGCTTAGAGACAAGGCTACAGGATCAGCTATTTGATTGAAGTGGTGAGCTTCTATCTTTTTGGAAGTCTCTATTTCATGTTATGAACATTTTCATATACTTTGGTTATTTTATGGATATTGCTTTTGGCTATGGTTCGGGACATATCCTAACCGAATATTGGTTTTTTTTTTGGTTAGAGGATTTTGTAGACCTACTATGGGTTGGTATTGGTAAGATCAGTATTGGTGTCAGCCTTGGAATTGGTATTGGTATTGGGGATGATACCGTAGAACTAAATTTCTCACTGTTCCATCCTATTTTTTTTGGTATTATATATAATTAATATAGAACTTATATGGCTATGGTTTGGATTATGGTTTGGTTGGTATAGGTTATTAGTTTGGTATTAGATGGTTGGAATTGTTTGGGTGGTCACATAAATAGACCTATCCCAAGTTCTTGGATTATGGAATAATGCTATCTTATTATATATTCAAAATTCAATCGACTCAGGATATGTGTAGGCTGGTTAGGTTGGGTAAAATGAGCAGTCACCAATCTTGGTTTGACATGGGATGCCTATTCTGACAAGGCTTGGGTTTAGGTCATGTCAAGTTGATATGAGAGCCTTAGGTTCATGGTCAATTGGGAGTCCACAAAGCTGTGTCTAGTAGAGTCTCTTTTAAGAATGTGTAGCATACCACACTTATAAGGGAGAGGCTATGAGGAATTTAGGAATGTTTTACTTTCTTGGTATTCTACTTCAAGATTCAATATCTAAGGTCCTTTCTAATCCTTGTGTATTTGCTCTTTAGATCATGCCATGATGATCTAGAATGTAAAAAAATTCTTCTGTCCTATCTGAGGACAACATGAAAAGGACACAGGGGATCCATACTCGGTCCAGGGGTCCATTCCATGATATTTATAGAGTTCCACTGGTTGCTACTAGTCCTCCTCAAGGTGAGGTGACTAATGTAGAATTCTTTCAATCAATTTATGTTATTTCTCAGGCTGAGCGTGATATATCTGGTGTTTTATCTGTTGAGGCTACATAGGTTGGCCAGTTTATAAAGATAAATCCTTCTACTTTTACTGGAGCAATGGTGTATGAGAATTCTTAGGATTTGTTGGATGAGATGGAGAAAATCTGTTGGGTGATGCAGACTATAAATGTATAAGGGGTAAACTTTGTAGCTTATCAGCTCAAGAATATTGTGTACCAATGTTTGGAGAAGTGGGATAGTGATAGAGGTGATGTTGAGGAGTTGTCCATATGGGAGGCCTTTTCTAATGCTTTTCTTGAATTCTTCTTTTCTCAAAAGTTGAGAAAAAAAAGATAAAGAAGTTTGTGAATCTTAAGCAGGGAAAATATCTGTCAAGGAATATGTGTTGAAGTTTTTATCAACTGTCAAGGTAGGCTCTAGATTTTGTAGCTGATATAAGAGCGAGGATGAGAAAGTTCACTCCTTATGAATAAGGTGGTGGGCAATAATATGGTAGCCAGGATTGTGGTAAATGGCCAAAGAAGAAGTGGGGGAGTTTTAGTTCTTTCTCCATAGCTAGCACTCCTTATCCAAAGCAGGTGGGTGATAAGTGAAAGCAAGGTAGTGATAATTTCTGAACACAGGGTGTCCAGTCTTATGCGATGAAGGACAACCAATTTCTTCATACTCTCCTTGTTGGTTCTGTGGTCATCTTCATCGGGGGCTTTGTGATGTAGGGGGAAAGATATTTTAAATTTGGTCAACTAGTCCATTTGCTTAGAAAATGTATGGTTGGTAAGGGTGCTTCAGGAGTGGTCAAAGCTTTGATTGCTTCATCTTCTTCTCCTACGCCTAGTAGTGCAGCTTCAGTGTATGCTCCTGCTTCTAGTGCCGGTGCTTGTCGAAATAGGTTATATGCTCTTTCATCTCTATAGGAGTCTAAGGCATCTTCTAATGTCATGATTGGTACGTTACAGCTCTTTTCTCATGACGTGTATTTCTATCTTGATCCAAGGTCCACTCTTTCTATTGTGACCCCATATGTGGCTGTATGTTTTGGTTGATCCTGAGGTTATTTCAAATCCTTTTTTTATTTCTATCCTAGTAGGTGACTCAATTATTCCTAAAAGAGTCTGTGGGGGTATGTGGTATCTGTTGGTAGAAAACAGACCTTGGTAGATCTGTTTGAGCTGGATATAGTGGATTTTGATTTTATTCTGGGGATGGATTGGTTACACTCTTGTTATGCATCCTTAGATTGTTGGACTCATAAGGTTGTCTTTAGTTTCCCTGGTGAACAGTTATAGAGTTGAAGGGTAGTTCCCTAGCTCATATGGGAAGGTTTATTTCTTATTTTAGAGCTCGAAAATTAATCTCCAAAGGGTTATTTTTATCACTTGGTCTGGGTTAAATATTCTAACTCAGAAAGCCCTTTTTTACACTCAGTTCTGGTGGTAAATGAGTCTCCTAAGGTCTTTTCAGATGATCTTCCTGGTGTTCCTCCTGATAGGGAGATTGAGTTTTGTATTGATTTGTTTTCGGACACTCATCCAATAGCTATTCCTCCATATAGAATGACTCTAGTTAGGTTGAGAGAACTCAAGGCACAATTTAAAGATTTTCTGGATAAGGGGTTTATTCATTCTAGTGTAGCCCCATGGGGTGTACCGATGTTGTTCGTGTGTAAGAAGGTTGGTTCCCTTTGGATGTGCATTGACTATCGATAGTTGAATAAAGTGACAGTCAAGAACAAGTATTCTCTTCCAAGGATAGCTGACTTATTTGATTAGTTACAAGATGCCATGTTCTTTTCTAAGATAGATCTTCAGTTTGGGTATCATCAGCTCAAGATTAAGGAGGTGCATATCCCTAAGATGACTTTTCGTACTCGGTATGGGCACTTTGAGTTCTTTGTTATCTTGTTTGGTGTGACTAATACCCGAACGATATTTATGGATTTTATAAATTGAGTATTTAGGCAATTCTTGGATCTTTTTGTCATTGTGTTATTGATGACATCTTAGTGTATTCTAAAAGTAAGGTTGATTATGCCACTCACCTCCATGTGGTGTTGCAGACCTTGAAGAAACAATAGTTGTATAACAAATCCTCCAAATATGACTTTTGGTTGAATATTGTAACTTTTCTTAGTTATATTATTTCTAGTTGGGGAGGGGGGGTTATGGTGGATCCTAGAAAGGTAGTTGTGGTTAAAAGGTGGCCTAGACCTATGACTCCAATCAATATTTGAAGCTTCTTGGGTTTGGCTGGGTATTATAGGAGGTTTATGGAGGGGTTTTCATCTATAGCTGCCTATTAACTAGGCTGACTTAGAAGAAGGTAAAGTTTTCTTGGTCAGAAGTATGTGAAGGGAGTTTTGAGAAGCTTAAGGATAAGCTAACTTTAGCTCTGGTTTTGACATTGCCTGAAGGTAATGAGGTGTTTGTAGTTTATTGTGATGCATCCCTAGTAAGACTTGGTTGTGTTTTGATACAACATGAAAAGATGATTGCCTATGCTTCCAGGCAATAGAAGATGTATGAGATAAATTATCCTACTCATGATTTGGATCTGTTGGCAGTGGTTTTAGTCTTTGAAAATTAGGTGGCATTATTTGTATGGAGTGTACATGGACATGTTTTTGGATTATAAGAGTTTACAGTATGTGTTTACTCATAAGGAGCTAAATCTTAGGCAAAGGACATGGTTGCAGCTTCTTAAGGACTATGATATGAGTTTTCACTATCACCTAGGTAAAGATAACGTGGTTGCTGATACTCTTAGCAGGTTATCTATGGGGATTTTGGCATATGTGGAAAAGGAGAAGCAAGAATTGGTGAAGGATATTCACCAATTGGATAATCTTGGAGTCTATCTCCTAGACTCTAAGGATGGTGGGTGTTGGTACAGGAAAAGGTTTGGTTGTCTCTTGGTGCAGAAATCAAGGAGAAATAAGTGCTAGTCCCTATCTTGATAAAAATAAAGAGTGATAAAGATGGGCAAAAAGGTGATGGTCTTTGAGATCAGTGGTGATGGTACCTTGAGGTACCAAGAGAGGTTATGTGTTCTTGGTGTTGATGGGGTGTATGAAGGGGTATTGGCTGAGGTGCATGAATCATTCTATGTTGTTCATCCTGATTTCACTAAAATATATCATGATCTCAAAGAGGTGTATTGGTTGAATGATATAAAGAGGGATGTGGCTAACTTTGTAGCCAAGTGCATAGTATACCAATAAGTCAAAGTTGAGCACATGAGGCCTGGTGGGCTGTGTCAAGAAATTGATCAGCCCAAATGGAAATGGTAGTTAATTAATATGGATTTCATTACCTATCTTTATCTATCTCAAAATCAATTTGATTTAATTTGGGTTATTGTTGATAGGATTACCAAGTCCGCTCACTTTTTGTCAGTGTATACTAACTCTTCAGCGGAGGACTATGAAAAGTTGTATTTTTAGAAGATTGTGAAGATGTATAGGGTACCTATTTCAATCATCTCTGGTCATGGTAAGTAGTTTTTATCTTATTTTTGGCGGTCTTTTCAGAAGGAATTGGGTATTAAGGTTAGTTTAAGCACTGTTTTTCATTCACAGATGGATGGGCAAGCAGAAAGGACTATTCAAACATCGGAGGATATGCTTCAAGCATATGTGATTGACTATGGTGGTAATTAGGTTAAGCATCAACCTCTTGTTGAGTTTTCTTATAATACTAGTTTCTATTCTAGTATTGGAATAGCCCCCTTTGAGGCTTATATGGTAGGAGGTGTAGATCTCCTATTAGGTGGTTCAAGCTTAGTGAGGTGGATATGTTCGGTCTATATTTGGTTTATTAGGCTATGGAATAGGTAAAGGTGATTTGGGATAGGTCTAAGGCTTCCCAAAGCCATCAAAAATTCTATGCAGATGTAATGTGTAGAGACCTAGAGTTTAAGATTGGAGGGTGTTCCTAAAGGTATCTCCCATGAAGGGAGTAACGCAGTTTGGTAAAAAAATGGAAGCTTAGTCCCCAATTTATTGGTCTTTATCTAATTTTATGAAGGGTTGGTAATGTGGCTGATGAATAGGGGTTGTCTTCTAGCTTGATATCTGTTCATACGGTATTCTATGTTCCTATATTGAGGAAGTACATTGGTGATCCTTCTTCAGTTGTTCCTTTGAAGGAACTAGGTATCTCAGATTCTTTATCTTATGTAGAGGTCCCGGTTGAGATATTAGATTGGCAGGTTCATCAGTTACCAACCAAGGATATGTCCTCGATTAAGGTTCTATGGTAGAACCATAAGGTAGAAGAGGCTACATTGGAAGAGGAGGAGGACATGAAGTCAAAGTATTCACATCTGTTCTCGGCTCTTGAGATTCATACGAAAGGTATATGTTCTTCAAAATACTTATGTTTTCAAACTTCGTTAAAGGAAATCTTAATATCTTTATTTTCTAACTTGGTTAAGGTTTGGATTGATATTTTCCAAAAGAAGCGACTCTATTTGCGGTTACCCTACCTTGTCCGCCATAAAGGGATGAAAGATCCTTGTGAGGGAGACTTAAACACCCTAGGTTTCTAATCCTTAGAAAATTTCCTGGATTTCTGCTCTCTGGATAGGATACGACTAGGGGAAATGACTCGTACACTAAGATACGAGTGGCATGATTTAGTTGTAATCTGACAATTATTAGTTTATGGGTTTGATTTAGTTTCTGGAATAGATACGACTTGGGGGTATGAGTCTTATCGGTGGATACGGGTTGTTTGGTTACTTCACTTAATCTTAGACTTAGTAACTTAAATTGGATCTGAGTACGAGTGGCTCACCAAGAGCAGTAAACTAGGGTACAAGTTGTACCATAGACGCGTATGGTGGTCAGTGTTCAATCCTCTTAGGATTCTATTCTTCCAGGGTATATATCATTGGTACTAGTCGTATACTTGGATACAACATGGTTTGGGGAGAGTCGTACCTTGGACAGTGTTGGGTCCAACGGAGATGGCCTTGGATACGAGTGGTGTGTACCACTCGTATTAGAGGGTACAACTGGTATGGATAGTCGTATCCCTCTGGCGGGATTTTGGTGCAGTTTAAGTGAGGGTAATACATTTCTCCACCTAACCTAATAAGGCCCCACGACTTTTGACACACTTGTAATGTTAATTTCCTTATTATTCTATTCTTTAACACTTAGAAAACACTCTTTAATCCTCTTTAAAGTCCTTGGGCAAAGTAAGCTAGGGTTTCATCTTTAGGATTAATTTAGGGCGTATGTTGGTGATTGCTCTCCATCATCTACTCAACTTAAGGCATGTTCTCTTCCTTCATTTTTAGTTCCAACTAAAGGCCTGGTTTTATATAATGTTTTCATGGTTTAATTATTGTTTGACTTTGGGTTTTCAAATATAATTTAGGGGTTTTGGTTAAAAATGCTTAGTTATGATTTTCCCATGTTTTAATTATGCTTTTATATGCTTTAATGATGGTTTTGGATAATTGGTTGCATGGGAATGGTTTTTGGTAATTGACTTTGGTTTTGGAAATACTATGCCCCCAATATGTTTGATAAAATGCATATGAGAATGTTTTCACTACATTGTTGGATTTTTAATGGAACTTATACATGGTTTAAACTTAGTAATGGAACCCTCAATGGTTAAATAGTTTGGAATGGTCAAAATGTAATGGTTTTAGGTTTAGCAACCATTTTTGTAGGGTACAATGGAATCCCCCAAGTAAACATAAAATGGAACACTTTTGGGATATATAGGTCTCCCCCAAGTTAATTGGATAATGTGATCTATAGGTACATAGAATCCCTTGATCTCTAAAAGATTTGGCTAACAATACTTACAAGTCATAGTCGATATGACGATACCACTATGTATATCCTCGGTTAATAATAGTGGTTTAGTGTATTGGAAATGGTTTTTGTTGGGCAATAAAGGTTGGGTGTGATAGAACACCGCTAAGGTAGGAGTCCAATGGATGAACACTGGAAACTCATGTTTTCCAATATGAGGGGTTGATCATGGCAACCTTATATGATACTGCTGGGTACATGGGAATCCTCTAAGTAAACTTTACATTATATTATGGAGGGTGAAGGGTACTTGGGAATCCTTACTCTTATGGTATCTCTGGTTCATGCAGCTACACGCATCGGGGCCCATTTAGGGGGTTACATTGGACCCATATATATCCCATGGGTGGTCAAGGATGGTTAAGCTACACATACCCAGGTTAATGGTTTTGAATGCATGCTAAACCTAGTTCCCTTTCCTGGCATGGCTATATACGTATATTTGTATGGTTTGTATGCGTATGGATGGTTTACTTGGTTTTATTAAGTGGCATTATTTTATACTTATTATAAGTTCATGCTAATGTTCGCCCGCTAACCCGTTTTTGGGCGGTTGTATCCCCGCACGATGTAGGAACTAACTATTCTACTCCCCTTGCTTAGTGATCGGACTTCTGGATCAACTATTAGATTTAAGTGGCGATCTTCCATATTTTACATTTTCATATACTTTAGTTATTCTATGGATATTGGTTTTGGCTATGGTTTGGGGAATATCCCAACCGAATATTGGTTTTCTTTTGGTTAGAGGCTTTTGTAGAACTACTATGGATTGGTATGAGAGTGATCAGTATTGGTTTGGTAGTGGGCATGATACCATAGAACTAAATTTCTCACTGTTTTGTTATCTTTTATTTTGGGATTATATATAGTTATTATGGAATTCATATGGCTAAGGTTTGGATTATGGATTGGTTGGTATTGGTTATCGGTTGGGTATCACATGGTTGGACTCATTTGGTTGGTCACAAATATAGACCTATCCTAGATTCTTGGATTATGCAATAACACTATCTTTTTATATGTTCGGAATTTAGCCGACTCAGGATATGCGTAGGCTAGTTTGGTTAGGTTACGGGGGCGATCTCCGGTCCTAGTTGGACTTGGGATGCCCATTACGACATGGCCCTAGTTCGGGTCGTGTAAAAAACCTGGCTATTTCTATCACTTTCACAAAGATTTTCACAACATATTCCTCTCCTAACCATTTCACATAACAAAAGTTCATCTCACTCTTCTCGCTTCATCTATAACCTTAGTTTGAGTAGCCACACCAAATTTTTACAGTAAAGATCATCCATTCTCTTATCTAAAACATTACTATGCTACCATAACCACTATTATTCTGACACAAGGAGAGTAACTAAGTGACTAGAGTACGAGCTTCAGAAATAGGATATTTTTTCTAGAGTAAGAAAAAATTTATCATAACTCATCCCTAAAACTCACCACGATGAGAAAATTCAAGATCTACCTTAGTTCATAATCTCCCCCTTAGCTCGAAGGTCATTGTCCTAAACTTGAAAACATATTCCCCCATTAGATCTATACGCACAACACTCTTCCCAAGAACACCAAACTCTCCTCGAAAACTTTAATATAAAGACCCTAAATTCCTTCTAGGACATCCCCTCCAGGGATACTAATCTTAACTTTCTCCAACCTCCAAAGTCATCGCCTTATAACTAACATTTTCATGGGCACAGACATCCATGCTTCCAAACACTTAACACTCCATTTTCAACTCCTTAGAATACTGGCATTACACCTTTAACATTATAACCTCATAACTTAACAAAATTTTAAAAATATACCAATAGTTCACATAGTCTATTTATTTCTCCCTCAATTCATCTCTACATAACACCATATAACAACTCCCTAGACTTCTCCATACTAAGAAATTTAAGAACATAAGCTAGGTATACATGGCTCTCATAACTCAAAACCGAGTACACTTTATTCTTATAACTTCAGGATCTTATCCATATAATAATTTAGCCACCATTTTTACTTCAACACTAGACCTCATGCATATATCACAATTACCTACTCCAATATTTCATAAGTCATTAACCTAATATTTGTCACACATTATAACAAGCCTACCAATTCACTCCTACAAATCTTGCATCATTATTCTTAAGCGAACATTCTTATCACCACAATCAACATATAAAGTTCAAACTTAGTGTCTAGCACCAATCTTGTACCACCAATGAAATATCCCGCATAATATACTAGTCCATCAAATAGATAAATCAACCTAAATTACTAATTTAACTTTACTATGTCCCACAAGCACATTATTTTTCACAACGTTACTACTACACCTTAATATCTACCACATATCTTCTTACCTACCAAACTAACTTACAACTACTAGATAAAAAATCAAGGAGCACTTAGTGTGTTAAAACCACCCAATAAGGATAGTCGATCTTAATCTTATTACCTATCCCATTATGGTCTATAGAACATTCCCTTCTCTAACATCACCTCCACTTACCCATGAATACATCCCAAGCACCTTCAAAATTCTATAAACATCATCGAGTCCCATTTTTCAAAGATCTCCTCACGTGAATGCTAAATTCATAAATCATTAGCTGACTAATCCTTCCATTCACAACCTATGATTTATCTTACTAGTATAATATCTAGTCATCATGATCTCCTTTCTTGTTTCAACTAAAGATGCAACTATTGTAACTAACCACTCTCTTCTACCTACTACCATACCTTAACCAATACCATAAGGTAATACCACCCCTAATACTCACTTAAAGTTCATGTATCTTCAATGAAAAGTTACCCTCACTCCGACTTCTAAACATATGACTTTATAGCACTAACCCCATGATTATATTACTATTCATAGGTCATAACACCCCAATTTATACTACCTTTTAGGATTGAAATACTACCAATATGTATCCTCTTCTTAAGAGAGATGTCTGCAATAAAGTTCTTAAAAGGGACAAATTACACATCTTAACTCAGGATGAAAGGCACAATTCATGAAGTTAGAGGTTCACACTTAAATTAATACACCTCGACGTACTAATGGACTCCTTTCAAGTTCGTGAGCCATTTTACAACTTTTGATAACTCATATATATATATATATGTATGTATGTATATCTATGTATAAGCCTTTGAACTTTTATCACCTCGATGACGAAACATAGTCAACAAAATTAGAGATAGAAAGGAATTTGGATAACTTTCATATGGACAACACAATTGCACAATCTAGAGTATGAAAAAATTAGAAATATTTCTTAAATACTTTGAAGCCTCCTGATTATAAGTGTGGTGCACAACACACCCATAAGCAAGACTCCACTAGACACTGCTTTGTGGACACCCAACGATCCTAAATCGTGTTTTGATAACTATCTTGTCACAAACCAAACTAGGGCCTGATCATGACGGGTATCTCAAGCCCTTCATAGATCGTAGACCACCCCCATCACCTAACCTAATGAGCAAAATGATAATAATGACATACAAAAAACAACTCAAAATAGAATAAAGAGATGAATAGATATACAATGAAAGCTAAGAGTAAATTCATATCCAACCAACCCATATCTATCCACACAAAGCCTCCAACAACCAAATATCAACCTAAGTTGGGACATTCCCCCAACTGTAGCCAACAGACCCAAAGAAATAGTGTAAAGCATAGAATACAAACTATAAAATGGCGAGCCTTCAAGAGAACAGAAGCTCACCACTTCAAAGCAACTGAACAAACATTATAATCTACCTAACACTACATAAGGGTAAAAGAGATGTCTTCAGACTTTAAATTATGAAACAATATAGCATCCTAGGATGGTTAGAATGGGTGAGCACTATCATGTAACAAAGGGATAAGGGGTAAAATGATTCCATGATCAAATTAGACTAAAATTATACAAAACCATATGCACATATTCATATACATACATACACACACACAGAGACACAGACACAGACACAGACACACACACATATATATAAGATGTTGAGATAGGTAACAAGGTTTAGCATAAGATTTAAAAATCATTAACGTAGATTGTGTACCATAAATAATAAAAATGGAATATACGGGCTATATAGGTCTAGCTCCCTCCACCGGAAGGGGCGCATTGCATATTAGCCGTACGAACTGGGGGTATCAAGGAAGACCCTAAAATTTCCTCGACCCCACATCAATCCAGGATAAAAATATCTATATATATATATATATATGTATATATATATATATATATATTATTTGTGACATATGCACACAATCATTAAGGCCAACCCCACCATCGACAAACGTGGGTTTCCTGTATTGGTCTCTCAAGACCTTTACCTTCATGGAGAGATAATAAGCCCCTTTAAAACCAATTAAAATATTTATGCATTTCCATTTTGTTTAACCAAGAATCATTCATTAAGGCATAAACCATTGGTATCATCATACGAATTACGCTTACAAGCTAATATCATTATGCCTTTTTAATTATACATCAACTTGGGAGAATGCTACAACCCCCAAACCTTCAAATTAAAGTCAAAACATGACCACCAAGACCTTTTCAAATTCATTTTTATTCTATTCAACCACTAATACAATGCTATAGTTCCAAAACTGGTTTCAATATGCATATATTCATGTTTCAAAATCAATTTATAAAGTGGGTTGAGGTTAATGCTAATTTCAGACCAAAATAATCTATTTACAAGAGTCCCATAACCCCTCATTCTAATTCTCCATGTCCATGCACATAATTAGTTCAAAACCATTAATTCAAAGCATGAATAATCCACAAAAAACAAGGAAAATACAATTCAATCAATAACGTCCAAAAGCCATTAACAAAATTTCAAATTCAACATTTTAATTCACATAGGTAATAATTAAACATATTATTTTATCAAAGTAAGTGTTAGGGAAGTGCTACATGCCTTTTTGATGAAAGGAATTTAGAAAGCTTGAATACATGAGTTTGAAGCTTGAATCCTAGCTTGGAATTGATATGAACATTTGAATTTGTTTCCCATACCCTTTATGATGGAATTAGGGAGAAAATATTAAGAATAAAATATAATTTAAAGCCTTGGAAGTTGAATTTTTTTATAAGAACCCTTATGTGGTATTCTTGAGCATTGGTAAGAAAGGGATTGTATATTTGGAGTTATGGGATGATGAAATCATGTTAGCATTAGTTGTAGAATGATTTAGGATGTAAATGAATAGTGTGACCTCAAAAAATTAAAGGGAAATTCAGGCTTTAGCATCTCTATAAATAGGGGCATTCCACGCCAAAATTGTGGAGCACAGATGGCATGCCATACTTTTTTGTGTACCCTCACCAGTATCTCTAAAAAATGTTCATAACTTTTTTCTTGGGTATCAGGTGAAGGCTACATCGATGGAGTTGGCTAGAGGACTCAATTATATTTAATTTGGTAGGTTTTGAGCTTCAAATTACATATATTTCATAAGTTATATATGTTTTAAGTTGATCCTCATAGGATCAAATACAAAAGTTTGATCGATAACAAAATTTCTTTACACAACTTTGCTATAAGTGTTCCCTATGAACATTTTTATCCTCAGAAGCACTTTTCACACAAGGAAAATGATAATGACACTTATATTTACATAAAAATCATTTGTTTTGAGTTTATACACGTTGAAATAATGGTTTGAATTCTAGCAAAAAATGTGAGGTGTTATATTGATGCAAATGTGGTATTATTTTTGAGTGAAATAAGATTTTTTTTTTGTTGTTGTTTTTATTCTCGAATATTACTGGAAAAATAGTGAAACTTGAAGTTTGACCTTTTTTGAAGATATTTGTTGTGATAATTTTGTCTTGTTATTTCTGTTGTTGTATTGTATCACTTTACTTGATATTTATTAATATTGTTGGTGAAGGCTGGTGTTGATTATTTGTTTTGTTGGTGTTATTTGTGTTCTAGATATTTTATTGGTGTCTTTGTTTTGTTGGTGTTTTTGGTATTATTGGTGTTGTTGGTGTTCTTGATTTTCTTAGTTTTGTTGGTGTTATCATTGTTGGAATTATTGGTTTAGTTAGTGTACTGGCAAAAACATAAGCATTGGTGTTGTTCAAATGGTGATATAGCTTATTGTTGGTGTTGTTGGTGTTCTTAATGTGTGATATAGCTTAGCTTATTGTTGGTGGTGTTGCTATTAGTGTTATTGTTGATATATAGTATTGCTCAATAGATGTATAATATGTTGTAAAGAGTAAGAATCTATTGAAACATATTAAGCATATGTTGGAAACAACTATATCATCTATTGGTCTATTATTTTGATTTCTTCCAATAGACGACCCATCTGTTGCAACAAATAGCTCATCTATTGGAAAAATCAAAATAGTCTTGCTAATGATTTGATTTTTACCAATAGAAAACTCATTTATTACAACAGATGGATTGTTTGTTTGAGAAAATAAAAATTAGGTCTTACCAGTGGTTTGATTTCGTCCAGCAGATGACCCATCTATTGCAATAAATGGGTCATCCATTAGAAGAAATTAAACCAAGTCTTGCTAGTAGTTTGATTTCTTCCAACAGATGACTCATCTATTCAAATCAGTAGCAAGACACGTTTTGATTTCTTCCAATAAATTTTTTTTGTTTATTTTGTTGGCGTTGTTTGTGTTTTAGGTATATTCTAAGTGTTCTTAATATTTGGGTGTTGTTGCTATTAATGGTGTTATTGGTCTTCTTGATTTTTTTGATTTTGTTGGTGTTGTTGGTGTTCTTAATTTTCTTGGTGTTTTTGGTGTTCCTGATTTTCTTGATTTTGTTATTGGTATTGTTGTTCTTGATTTTCTTTGTTGTTATTGGTGTTGTTCAAGTGGTGATATAGCTTGTTATTGTTATTGTTGGTATTCTTGGTGTATCATATACCTTGTTGGTGGTGGTGTTGGTGGTGTTGGTGATGGTGTTCTTGTTGATATATAATGCTGCCCAACTGGTGTGTGATATGTTGCAAAGAATAAGAATCAGTTAAAATATAATAAGCATATGTTGGAAACAACTATATCATCTTTTGGTTTACTTGTTTGATTTCTATCAATAGATGACCCATCTATTGTAATAGTTGGGTCAATTGCTGGAAGAAATTAAACCAGCAGCCAGACTATTTTGATTTCTTCCAATAGATGACTCATCAATTGGAATAGATGGGACATTAGTTGGAAATATTTTTGTATTGTGTTATATTTATTAAATTTCCTATTACCTTTTTAATGATGCATTGTCTGTTAAGGAGGGTGAAGGATGAATGTGATGATGAAGAGGAAAAAAAGTAAGAAAGGAGATAAGAAAGAAGAAGAAGGACCTGAAGAGGAAAGTGAAAGAGAGGATGAAGAGGAAAGAGTTGATGATAATATTGATAATGATTTTGTAATATCATCGATCAATCATGAACGTAGATCGAAAACCCAACATGGTCTTGTCAAAACTTTTAGTATTAACAAGTTGCAAGTTGAGATGCCTATAGAGAACCCTACAGATTTGACTGGTGATTTTGTAGTTAAGTATGTCATGGGTAAAAATTTTGATGATTTGAGGAAGATATTAAGGGATGAAAAATTGGAGGATTACTTTAAGTCCAACTGCTTTAGATACTTTATTGATCTTTTGAGGTATAACATTGAGCACTTTCAAATTACTGTATCATCTGATACTCTCAAGCACAGGATCAAATAAAAGGGTGATGATGATAAAAAATTGAAGTATGAGGGTAAGAAGATGGATGAGATTTGGATAAACTTTTGTGGCATGCCAGTTTGTTTTGGCATGAAAAAATTTGTCATAGTGACTATCCTGAGATGCCATTCTCCATTTGAACCTCTTCCCATAGTAACACCCTTAGAAAAAACAAAGGCAAGTGTGACACCAAAATCATCCAAGGCATCAAAAAAGGCAATACACTAACCAAGCCACCACCAATATCAACAAAGAAAAAGAAAAAAACAAATGAGTTGTTGGCCATTTTTGTACCTAGATACAAATCTGGAAAATTTATAGTTGATCTCCAGAATAAAAGGTTTTTGAATAAGCACATAGAGACATTATACTTAGTTTGGTTTGTGCATTCCATTAAATAGGCCAGAGACACCAACAAATTCATAGAACCTAAATTTTTTGTGCTTGCTTAAGATTTGGAGGCATTCCACATTTACCCATGGGGACATGACAACTATTTCTTAGCTATGAATATTTATTGAAAAAGTTATCTCCAAATATAATAAACTTATACAACTTTCCTTAGGCTTTCATGATAAATTTCATCCCTAGTTTTTTAGTGTTTTCATCAGAGGTAGAGGTATGGACTGCGTACATCTTACCCCCCCCAGACCCCACTAGGTGGGAATACACTGGGTTTGTTGTTGTTGTTGTTTTTTAGTGTTTCATTTATTTATGCCGCTGAATAATTAATCTAGTTTTTTTGCGTCATTTTTACATTTTTAGTATTGGGAAGTCATTCCTCACCTCCGATAGTAGGTCAAGGACTACTCGAAAGAGGTTTCTCATTTAAGGATCCTTAGGAGTTTTTCTACCAAGAACAACTCAAGGATGGATCCCCTTGATCTCTTTAACCCTACTATGATGCAGTTAGTGTACTTTTAGATAGAATAAATTAACATAAGTTAACAAGTTATCATATTACTTTATATAACTCATTTGTTGCGCTAGATTAATGATGTTGGGTGAATTTATGCATTTTATCGTTGTTGTCCTATCCTTTTTATCCTTTTTTTGAGGACGATTCATGTTGTTAATGTGGTGATAATGATATAAATATGCATTTAAGTGTCCATGTATTTTTTACACTATTTAATACTGTTTCCACAAAGTTTTGATTCAAATTGATCATTTAGAAGTCAGCTGAGAAAACTAGTGTGACTAGCTTGAGCTAGGTGTTTGTCTTGTCTATCATATTGGGTTCTAACGTGTTTAATAAGTTCCTGAGGTTTTTAATGTGTATTTATATGTGAAAAAACTTTTTGGTAATGTTCAAGGGTCAATTGGATCAAGACAAGAGTCAAAACAATAAGTTAGAAATCAAAGTGAATGAAGCCTATGCTTAGCTCGTGTTTCTAGTTCTCCGTCTTGGATGTTGTATTATTTTGAACTATAAATTGTTGTTTTTAATAATATAGGATACTTGGTTAATGGATTATGATGATAAATGAATAATATACAAGCTTCAAATCAAATAGAAATGTAACGTCCTGATTTTTTGGAACTGGAATGCCACACGGTGCTCATGATCCTGAAGGACCACAAGCTAACCCTCTTCTGATATCTGTACCTGATCACTACATAATATAATGAAATAAATGCAGAAAATTGGAGGAAAATTTCCATAAGGTTTAAATATCTATAAATACTCAATACTGAAAATTGAATACTAATATATCTGTCCAAAAAGCCTTTAAACTTGTCTGAATTGTGGAGTTGATGGACCATGTCCCCAACTAACTCTGTCCACTAAAGATAAACTGAGTCAAAAGCCATAATAAAATAAGTATCATCCTCAAATAAAGAAGACTCACTGCTACGTTACTGCTGCTGACTGAGTTTGGACTGCTAAGGGTGCTCTAGATCTCCCATTTCAGAACCTATGGTATGAGACACCATAGCGCAAGAGAAAAGTATGTGTCAGTACTTTGAATTTAATGGTATGCTAGATGAGGTAAGGATAAATGCAAGGGCTCATTCATGAACATAGCTTAACTGAATAACATGAGAGTACTGAATGAGGACATATGCATGAATGCACAAACCAAAACTGGAATCGCAGTAATACTGAATACAAACTCTAAATACTGGTTTCTAAATACAGACTTACTGATGACTAAGTATACTAGTACTGATATTTGAGCTTACTAATACTAAGAGACAAAATAATTAAGTCTATTGAGATTGATGTCTAATTTTGCTGATACTGATACTAATTTATTATATTTGAGATCAAGCCTATATAACGGGTGACCTCTGAGTTTACTGGTAATGATGTCTGATACTTGATAAAATGAATCTGAGATCAAGCCTATATAATGAGTGATAACTGAGAGGTAGTCAAGCCTAGTATAATGGGTGACTGCTCAGCTAAATTCTATTACTGAGACTGAATCTGAAACTGAGACTGTGGGAGATAGCCATCTAACCAATATGCCCCTTCTAGATTCTTTGGGGTCCAACCTGTAACCCTAGTTGGAAGGGTGTCAGTATCGTGCCACGGGTAAAGATACTTCTCTCTAAACCCAGGATGCCATGCCCAATATAATGGGTGACACCTGGTTGGAGCCAAGCCTAATATAACGGGTGACTCCGGAGAGGTAGTCAAGCCTACAATGATGGGTGACTCCTCATCCTTCATTGGCTATGAAATTATGGATTGTAGGGATTATTATTAATGAATCTACCTAAAATAATAGGGAAGTCGTCATCCCTGCCCACGCTCGGTGCTGAATCCTACTCCCAACTGAATAGACACTTAACTGATTCTTAGACTATACTAGACTGAGCTGAATCTATTACGGTTCATATTTCTTAACTGATCTGACTGAATTCACTTGGTTCCATTGGCTGACAGAATACTACTAAGGTCTGAACTAAATATTGAACTTGATTAGACTGAATACTGAGATTACTGAGTTTTGTTAATTTCTTTCACTAACTAAAATCTACTAATCATAGCACGACTGAGATTTATCTTGGGACTGATTCGACTCTAGACAAGTAGCTAATTTTTTGGGTATCAATACCCCCAGGACTCGATAGCATAAATAAATAAGATAGGACCACACTTGAGTATCATGACAATGGACATCCATTAACAACACAATCAATACGATATCTCGTCAATAACTTGAATGTCATAAACATGTAAATGTATAGGGAATGCATACTAATACCTCATAGTTATTCAATAAGGAATACACATGGATAAGAATGCATGGAAATTATCATAATACATTCACTAAGGCATTTCAACAAACGCTTCTTATGCACTAGCTGTCACATAGTTGGGGATTTCATGCTTAACATACTAAAGAGGGCACTATTCTCTTTACTTAAGCATTCTATCAAACATATGGGGAGCATGCTTTGGTTATAAAACAGATTCTATACTTAATTAGCATGAATACATCAATATCATGCAACTTGAAGAGGGTTTATCATGAACATCATACAATTTATCACATACTAGAATCAACTCTTGAAATTGGTAGTCTAAATCATGAATTAAAATTCAATAATAGTATGAACTTCAATTTTAATTCACATGAATCATGAAAACTCATAAATATAAGATCTATGAATTTAGAAAAGGATTCGTGAACTTCTTGGGTGGAAGGAATACTAGAATCAACATCTGCATACCTTAGAAAACTCTTTCTTGAAGGTTCTTGAAGAAATCCTTAGGCTTGTTCTTGATTCCTTGGCTAGGGTTTTTGACTTCTTGAGGGAGAAATATTTTTATTTAGGAGAAAAATTGATGAAGAATGAAGTATTCTCATTATTTAGGGTATAAATCCCTTATATAGACTGATTAGAGGCTTTGGAAAATTGCCAAATGTTTCCTGGAATTAAATAATGGAACCTAAAAAAATCCCAATTTTTTATGCTGGGGCGACGCACCATAATCACGCCGGCTTACTGTAAATTGGACAATTAGAAAACTGAGCCTTGGCGTGATGCGGTAGAAATTGTGTTTCCACCATCGTTGCAAACTGGAAAGATATCGCGATGTGGTGGATATGCAGAGGCTCACTGGATTTTGATAATTGTCATTTTGGCTGGCTCCGCAATGCGCTAAAGTACCAGGTGGTACATTATCTCACTAAAATGGCTCTAAATCTTTGCCCGAGTGTCAAATTTGTGTGAATTTGGCATCAATGGAAAGTTTATTTGATTTCCCACGTGATAAAAAGTCAAAATATTAAAAATTTCACATGGAATAAAATATATTCATCTTTGAAGCAAGATCTTTGATGTTCTAGAGATGAATTTAAATTAGGAAAAGTATGAGGTATTACAAGAAACAACTCAAAAAGGTTTTGAATGGATCATGGAAGCACAATACAAATTTGACGCAAATTTGGACACTTGAAATGTATTTGGAGAATGAGGGCGCGTGAGAAGAGATCTGGGTGCATGGTATATATTAATAGACTCATAAGGGACATGAAATAGTGTATACATGCGATATGTGTGTGTCGTATGCTCCATTTCTGTGAAATATAGCGTGCGATGCATGGTCTATTCCACCCCTGGGTATTTCACTCCAATTTGATTGCAACAGGCCTAGGACTTATTCTTTGCAATAAATACAACTTTGTAAACATTTTTAATCACTTTTGGATATCTTGGACTAGTTGTGGGGATGCTCAATACTTCTTTTAGGGTTTATATCTCTTTACTTTAGTTTCTTTCATGGTTTGTATCATTAATCAAAGGGATTGAATGATGAATATGTCCATTAAAGGATAAAACTCCTTTTCCGGGGTTAAGGCCAAGATCATGATTACTTTCATTTTGAATTAAGTTTTTTGATTTTTTATCATTATTGGTCGCTGCTTTTTTAATATTATTTTAACTATTTTAAGGACTCACAGCCCTTAGAATGCATCAATTGTCAAACTTGTGAACTCGGGCGAGAGAATAGGGTAATAGAACGTGGGAATAAACAGAGTATGGTTTGTCTTTCTTTATTAAATTTGGAATTAAAATTAGTATCTAGGACAGGAATGTACTTAGATGCCTTACTTGATTCATATATAGGATGATATTTGTTAAGTACTTAAGTGAACTATTACATCCCAGCTCACCAATGTAGTTATAAGGTTCAACTTAGGTAAAGGTTTAGAGGTTGGAAAACTATAATCATTTGATTAACCCTATGAATCAAAAATCACGATAAGAAATCTAACAAATGAAGTTCAATACTGCAGTATGATTATTAATAAGCCTTAACCCTGGGCTTCTATCCATAGGTTGTCTTAAGTCTTTACTTTTCTGTCATAGTTTAGTTTAGTTTTAATTTACAATTCTAAAACTCTATTTGCTACTATCCTCGATCGTTAAACTATAATTGGATAGGCGGCAAATGAAAGTCCCTAAGAGATAGATACTTGGGCTTCCTTAAAGCCAATTTACTACTTGATAAGTCCATGTACACTTGCGTGTGCGCTTGGGCGCTATCAAGTTTTTGACGTTGTTGCCGGGGACTTGTAATTAGGAAACTATCTTATTTTTAGTTTTTCTATATTGAGTTGTAAATAGTTTTTTTAGTTTCTTTTTATTTTCTTTTATTTCTAGTTTTATCACACTTCTTGACATGGCAGTCTGGGATAGATGGTGTTCGAGTGATGACGATTCTATATGGTGTATGGTTTGTGGCCATAGTGGTTATTCTGAAGATATATGTGTTGTCAATATTGATCCGGTAATATTTATGGGCTATGATGAAAGGCAATAGTATATAAACAACTACAATCAAATGGTACAGAATCAGCCATAATCATGGAATAACCACCACCAATAGTTTCAACAGCAACAAAATTAATCAACTGGCAATATAGAAGAGATGTTGAAACAAATTTTAGCATCTCAAGTACAGTTGATGGAAGACATAAAGAACTATCGGGAGGCTACAGAGCATTGGATAATAAGCTAAAAGTAGATGCAGAGTTAACTCTCCACTAGTTGCAGACAAAGTTGCTGATAATTTGAGAAAGTCTAAGTACTCATAAACTAAAGTTGTTGAACAGGTTGAGGAGTTACCACTGCCAGCATGTCTACAGTGGCTAAGAAAAGAAAAATATGAGGAGGACATTATCCAATTTGTGGAGCAAACACAAGAATCGCAGTCACCTAATTGTCATCTTTATCTTGAGACTAAAATCGAGAAGATGAATGAGAGTGAGTGTGTAGTAGATTGTGTAAATTTTGAAGTGGGATTGGTTGGGACTCATTCAAAGCACTTTTCTATATTATTTTTAGATGATATCTTGTTTGTGGAATCATCTAAAATAGTAGAAAAATGTGAACAGGAGGAACAACAATTCTATATTCTTGATTTTACATCGGATAAGCAATATAAAAGCACACCTCACTTGAAGGCTGAGTGGTTTACCATACATCATCCATTACTTAGTTCCTTAATCTTTGTACCACCTTTCTATGAGCGAGGAAAAAAGATGGATGCGATGTTGCGGGTGAAATTTATATCCTCAAGGTGGAGAAAAAAGTTGATTGGGTCATGTCGCGATACTAAATTAGGCTCTGCTTGGGAGGCAACCCAAGTCAATTAGGTATGTTTTCTTTTTAGTTTTTTAGTTTTTGTTTCACATAGTTTTTGTTTTTGGTTGAGTCACAGGTTAATGGGAAGTCTGAGTACCATAAACTTTAGTTGAGGAGCATGGCAAAAAATAAGTGTGGGGTCCCATGGATCTCTTTTATGTGTAAAGATGCTACTAGCTAGGCGTAGAGGCCTCAGGGAGTATTTCTATCTTTTTACTTTTAAATTCACTTTGGTAACAAAGTAGATTTTTAAGTGTGGGGTGGAGAAATTTCTAAATTCTGGCTCAAATTAATTTTTTTAGGAATAAGTGAGATATTCTTATTGGTGCTTTTTTTTATTACATAATGCAAGTGGGTTTGTTTGTAAAAGCATGTTGATTGATGTGAATTGCTATTTTTGAGACTCTTAGGTTAAAGTTTATGACTCTTGTTCATGTTGGCTAAAATTTGAATTTGTGCTATTGTTTAGTTGGGAGTCTATGATGATTCTATAAGAGTTGAGCATGTGCCATGTGCGTGCTAGATTTTGTATATTCCTCGTTGCATGTGATGTCTAGAACTTTCCCGGTGTGTGTGTAAAGTGAAATAAAGAATGTGGGTTTAGTAGATGATATAGGCATTTCTTTGATAGCTTTGTTTTATACCTTCTATTTTTCTTACCCTTATGCTTAATTCTAGTTAACCCCCATTAAGCCTTTAGCTTTTTTTTTCTTGGAAACCTCATATGTAGCCTAATCCCATCTTTGATAGACCATAATTTGATCCAAAAAGCTCCTAAGTGCTTTAATAAAAAATTAATTTAGTAAGGAGTTTGAGAAATTGAAGAATAAAAAGGTGAAATTGATGCCCTAAGGTAATAGTTATTGGTGTTTATATTTGATGTGTGGTGGATGGATGTGATATAATGTATGCTAGAAATATTTCCATGGTTATGAAAAAAGAGAAAAAACAATTCTTGTGGTAGTAAACTATGCGTCCACCAAGTATTTGTGAAAATTCTTAAAAGAGAGGGGGAAAAAACAAAAGGTATGAGTAGATGAAAAAGTATAAATTGATTGTTAAAGATTGATTTCAAGTGTATAATGTAGTGTATTAAAGCACTTAGAGAGGTTAGTCACTATTCTTGGCCAAAATACAAAAAAATCCTAATTGATCATAAGCTTTACATTCCAATAATAGTGAAGAATTACACTAAGGTAAAGCTTATGGTTCATTATGTGTAGCTTGTGAATTCTTTGAGAGAGTGAGCGTAATTTGATTCTTATACCCATCATATTATAAATTGTATTATTGTGAGTGATTATGGGTAAGTCTATTGTTGTAAGGGGCACATGTTTGATGAATGTGGATGATTTGTATGATATCCTTGATTGATCAATAAGCATGAGTTTGCCAACTAGGTGAGTCAATTCTTGAGTCTAGATTGTTTTTGAGTAGTGTTCTTGAGATTTCAATTGTGTTGAAACATGCTTGTGTAGTAACTTGTATTATATGTAGTCATTGTAGTACTATCTTGAGTATCTTTCATGTATTATAAGTGTGGAGTCTCTTCAGCTCATGATGCTTATAGTTAAGAATTGTTCGAGGACGGACAAAGCTTTAAGTGTGGGGTGGTGATGTTGGGTGAATTTATGCATTTTAGCATTGCTATTCTAGACTTTTTAGCATTGTTTTTAGGATGATTTATCTGATGAACGTAGTGATAGTGATATAAATGTGCATCTAAGTGTACATGTATGTTTTTACAATGTTTAATAGTGTTTCTTCATAAGTTTTGATTCAAATTGATAATTTAGAAGTCAATCGAGAAAACTAGTGTGACAAGCTTGAGCTAGGTATTTGTCTAGTCTATCGTATTGGGTTATAACGTGTTTAATGAGTTCCTAAGGCTTTTAATGTGTATTTATATGTGAAACAACTTTTTGGTAAAGTTCAAGGGTCAATTGGATCAAGACAAAAGTCAAAATAATAAGTTAGAAATCAAAGTGAATGAAGCCTATGCTTAGCTTGTGTTTCTAGTTCACCGTTTTGGATGCTGTGTTGGTTTGAGATCTAAATTTTTGTGTTTAATTCTATAGGATTCTTTTTTAATGGATTATAATGATTTATGAAGGATATACAAGCTTCAAATTAAGTGAAAACAACTCAAAAAGGTTTAGAATGGATCATGGAATCACAATACATAACTTGATGCAAATTTGGACACCTCAACACTTCTTTTATGTTTTAATTTAGTTTATTTCATGGTTTGTATCATCAATCCAAGGGATTGGAAGATGAATATGTCCATCAAAGGCTAAAAGTCCTTTTTCCGGGGTTAAGGCCGAGATCATGATTACTTTCATTTTGAATTAAGTTTGTTGATTTGCTTATAATTATTGGTTGCTTTTTTATTCTAGCTTTAACTATTTTAAGGACTCGCAACCCTCAGAATACATCAATTGTCAACCTTGTGAACTCGGAAGAGGGAATAGGGTGATAGAACATGGGAATAAATAGAGTATGGTTTGTCTTTCTTTATGAAATAAGGAATTCAAATTAGTATCTAGGACAGGGATATACTTAGATTCCTTACTTGATTCATATGTAGGATTATATTTGTTAAGAACTTAAGTGAACTATTACATCCCCGCCCAACGATGTAGTTTTAAGGTTCAACTTAGGTAAAGGATTAGAGGTTGGGAAACCATAATCATGCGGTTAACCCTACGAATCAACAACCACTATAAGCAATCTAATGAATGAAGTTCAATAATATGGTATAATTGTTCGTAAGCCTTAACCTTGGGCTTCTATCCATAGATTATCCTAAGTCATTACTTCTCTGCATTAGTTTAGTTTAGTTTTAATTTATAATTTTAAAACTCTATTTGCTACTATCCTCAATTGGTTAAACTAGAATTAGATAGCCGGCAATGCAAGTCCTTGAGATATCGATACTTGGACTTCCTTGAAGCCACTTTACTACTTGATAAGACCATATAAACTTGTGTGTGTGCTTGGGCGCTGTCAATTAGCCATTTGTCTATAGTAGATGACTTATCTATTGCAACTTATCTCTATAGATTACCCATCTAATATAACTTATGCAAAATATAGGTAATTTATTATGATAGATGGCTCATTTGTTAAAACATATGGGCCATCTATGCAATAGACTAATCATCTATTGTGTAAGTTCTCTAAACCTATTAACAAATTACCCAATCTACTACAAACTAATGCAATAATGGGTAATCTATTACAACAAATAACTTATCTGTTGTAAATCTCTTGCAAATTATAGATTGATTTTAATATATCTACTTTTATTTATAGGTTGTTCATTATTTGCTTGTACCTATTGAGAAAGAGTTGGAGATGCTGGCCTTTCTTACTCTAGGTATTGTTGAAAAAAAACTAGACCCAAAGGTGGACTTGATAAAGAAAGAATTGACTGTGGCAACAATTATCAAATGAGAAGCAGTTAGGAAGGGCCAGCTTGTTCTTTCTAAGCCTGTTGTTTAGGTTTTTGGTGATACTGCAACAAATTTGGGTGTTGCTGTTAATGGTAGGGCTGGTAATGATGTTAGTGTTGGTGCTTGTAATACCCTGATTTTTCTGAATCGAAATGCTACATGGAGCTCATGACCCCGAAGGACTACAAGCGAACCTATGACTGATATCTGTACCTGTACATTGCAATATATATCATAATAATACGGAAAACATGAACATGTAGGCCATAAGGTTCAACTGAATAAATAATCTGGTAAAATAACATCCATATAGGTGAGATACCCAAAACAACTGAAAACTGAATCAAATCTGAATAAATCTGAAAGCCTCTAAACATTGTCTGAATTAGGATTTGAAGGAACATGTCTCCAACTAACTCAATAAACTAATGGCTAAATGAAATAATAAATGAATAAATCGAATCATATCATCCTCGAATGAAGAGGACTCACTTCAACTCTGTATACTGGAATATGACTGCTACTGCTGGTCTGGAACTTATGTCTGTGAACCTATGGTGTAACGTAAAGAAAAAGCACCATAGCACAAATGTGCCAGTACAACTGAAGTACTAAGTATACGAGTAAGGTAGGCTGAACATAAATAGGGTTACATGCATGAACAATGCTAACTAATTGACTGATATAAATGTGAAAGTGGAAACATGCATACATAGAAACTGAGACCGCGAATGCGTAATAGCTAAATCTTTATGCTAATACATAGTTTAGTGATAACTGATCATGACTGATACTATAGTTTTGAATACATGGGTGACTGTGCCTGACAGTCCTGCATCTGATGGAACTATCTGAGTTCCGTACTATAACTGAATTTGACTGTATCTGGCAGTCCTGGTATATTGATATCTCAAGAACTATCTGGGATCTTTTACTAAGATTTAGCCTAAAATTGTGGGAGGCAGTTGTTTAACCGACATGCCCCAATAATGCATATAGCTAAGTTGGGGTCCAATCTCTGCCCTGACTGGAGGGGTGTCAATACTACGCCACTGGTAAGGACAATTGTTAGTGACCCTCAACTGGCAGGTACTCAAATGAGAATGGTGGGAACCCTCAACTGATAGGTTAATCCACCTCATCAACCCTAGTCTGATAGGTTAAGATGTCTCAACCTACGTTGGGTTCACACCCTAAACTGGCAGGTGACTTCCCATCCTTGGGTTCACTCGGTGCTAACTTCTACTCCCATCTGAAGAGACCAAACATAATTTAACTGACTGTACAAGGACTGAGTAAGTGACTTCTGTTGATTGACGGAATAGCACTACTATCTGAGATTTTACTGAGATTATGATATTTCAGAGGTTTCCTGAGTCACATAACTGACTGAGTTCTGTAGATCATGGCTTGACTGAGATTATCGAGGTAACGTGACTTGGATCTAGGCACACAACTATATTTTTTGGGTACGAATAACCCCAGGACTCAATGGAAGGAAACTGACATACATGACATGATTTGATTACAAGATTTGAGTCTACAATTCATAATATCGTACATAAGGTATTTCATACTAAGCATGGTTATCAACAATGTATTGCACGGAAAGGATTTCATGTCACATGGAAGTACTTGCACAACCTTAATATCATTTTCATTGCATAATCATACTAGCAACACATATCAATAGCATGGAAGTTCATATGGAATCATCTTAAGAGTTGACATAGCTTGTCATTTAAATACTATGGGGTCATGAGAACATGATTTTTAGCATTCGAGGTATTTTAACAAACACCTTGCATGCACACTTTGGGGCATAGTTTTTCTCAACAATTTTAATCATCTTGAACCACCCAAATTCATGAGTTTTAACTACAAGCATGCATACATCATGGAAGTCAACTTAAATTAATATCTTGAAGCTTAATCAATGATCATTAACATGAACAACATAAGATAACAATAAGAAAATCAAAGTTTCTCATTTAAAAGCATGGTTTTTGAACTCTATGAACGAAAAGGGTCCATAGATGAACACTACGTATACCTGACTCAAGGTTCTTGATGTTTTTGAACTTGAAGGATTTGAAATCCTTTGATTCTTGAAGAAGATTGGGTCTTGTTCTTGGGGATTAAATTCAGAGAGAAACCCAAGTTTTTGTTTGTGAAATAATAATGAGCATAATGGCTGAATTTGGAATTATCTAGGTATATATAGGTGAGTGGTAAGTGATCAAAATATCCCAGTTAAAACGTCCTGGAAATAAACTGAACGTGACATGTGACGGTCCAACTGATGGTCTGTCAAACACTTGATGGTCTATCAGTATCCCGTCAGACGTGGACCAGAAATGGGGTTCACTGGATAAGAGTTGACGGCCTGGATGACAGTCCATTACAACTTTGATGATCCGTCAACTCGTCCATCAGTCCTTATCCAGTACATGGATCAACTGCCTTGGCTGTTACGGTCAAAGTTGTGGTTCATCACTTAAGTGGTGGTCCATCAAATTGGCTGTCATACCTGGACGTTTCTGATAGTTCCAAGTAAAACATCCATAACTTCCTCATATGATGTCGGATTCGGACAAAATTGGTGCTGTTGGAAAGCTAACTCAATTCCCATGTGATAGAAAGTGAAAATCTCAAAAATACCATGTGTACAAAGATAGGTTTGCATTTTAAAGTAGTCCTAGAATCCTTGAGATGATTTCTAGCTAGGAAAAAGGCACGGGTATTACAATATCTCCCCCTTGAGAACATTAGTCCTCGAATGGGACTGACTGAGAGGGGAAACAATAATATGAACATGAGTAGCTGGAACATGATCTTATGACTAACAAACTGAACGTGTTATACTGAACATACATATCTGATGCATGTGTAACTAATTCATGAATGCATGACTGAGGTCCTCGCAATGAGAATGCATATCTGATGCATAATTATTTACTAGACTGGTACACGTATGCATGATTGACTATGTAATGGTACCTGATACCAAATTTTTGATGGAACATAAATACAAAACAAAATATCAAGTTGTATTGAATGCTAAACATAAAACTAAATAAGCTTAAGGTGGACTGTTACCTTGAGCTTGATCTGGGTTGGCGGAGAAATGGTGAGGGTACTTGGTACGCATGTCTGCTTCTGCTTCCCAAGTAGCTCCCTCAATGGACTGATTTAGCCAAAGAATTTTGACTAGAGGGACTTCGTTGTTCCTCAGCCTATGAATATAATAGTATAAAATTTCTACTGGAATCTCTTCATAAGAGAGGCTATCCTGAACATCAATATTCTGAATAGGGACTACAACTGCTGGGTCACCTATGTACTTCTTGAGCAAAGAGACATGGAAGACTGGATGAACTGAGGCTAGATCTAAAGGTAATTCGAGCCCATAAGCTACCTTGCCAAAGCGACTAAGAATCCTGAAGGGACCGACATAGCGGGGAATGAGTTTTCCTTTCTGACGAACCTCTTCACTCCCTTCATTGGAGATATTTTGAGATAGACATAGTCATTGACCTCAAACTCGAGTTCCTTTCTATAAACATCTGCATAAGACTTCTATTGGCTCTGAGCAGCCCAAATTCTCTCTCTGATCAAATAAACTTTCTATAAGGCGTCGAATACCAAGTCAGGATTGATGACTGAGGCCTCACTAACTTTGAACCAACCGACTGGAGATCTACACCTCCTGCCATAGAGAGCTTTGAAAGAAGCCATCTGAATACTGGAATGATAGCTATTTTTGTATGAAAACTCAATCAAGGGCAAGTGGCCATCCCAGCTTTCCTTGAAATCAATTGCACACACCCTTAGAATATCTTTAAGAGTCTGAATGGTCTTCTATACTTGACCATCTGTCTGAGGATGAAAGGAGGTACTGAGATGAACTTAGGTACAAAGACCCTTTTGGAACGCATTCTAAAAGTGAGAGGTGAATTGTGTACCTCTATTTGAGATGATAGATAATGGAACATCGTGTAATCTAACCAACTCCCTGATATAGAGTTTGGCGTAATCCTTATCTCAATAAGAGGTGCGAACTGGAAGGAAATAAGCTAACTTGGTCATTCTATCTACAATGACCCAAACCAAATCATGTTGTTGACGAGTTTGAGGCAAACTCGTTATGAAATCCATGTTCACTTCTTCCCACTTCCAAGTAGGAATGGTGAACTCCTACATAGACCCACTAGGTTTCTGATGCTCTATCTTAACTTGGTGAAATGTAGAGCACTTAGCCACAAACTCTGCAATATCTCTTTTTATCCCACTCCACCAATAGATCTCCCGCAAGTCACGGTACATCTTAGTGGCCCCTAGATGAATAGAGTATCGCGCACGATGCGCCTCTATAAGAATTTGCTGCCTCAAGTCATCTACACCTAGAACACACAGACGACCCTGATAACAAAGAACACCATCTCCCCCTTGGGAGAAAGCCTCTACTTTCTGATTTTGAACTAACTCTTCTAGCTTGACAAGGCTGGGATCCCTGTCTTGCTTTTCATTTACCTTGAAAACTAGAGATGAGTCTGAACTACTCTAAACATATACACCACCCTCTAAAAAGTCGACTAAGAGAATGCCTAGTCTGGCAAGCTGATGAATTTCCTGGGCTATCTTTTTCTTACCATCCTCTACGTGAGAAACACTACCCATGGAGAGTCTACTGAGAGCATCGGCAACAACATTGGCCTTTCCTGGGTGATAAAGGATACTCATATCATAATCCTTCAAGAGCTCTAACTACCTTCTCTGATGAAGATTGAGATCTTTCTGAGAAAAGACATATTGCAGACTCTTATGATCTCTAGAGACATCTACATGAACTCCGTATAAATAATGTCTCCAAATCTTTAAGGAAAATACAATAGCTTCTAACTCAAGATCATGAGTAGGATAATTCTTCTCATGGGGCTTTAGTTTTCTGGAGACGTAGGCTATGACCTTACCATGATGCATGAAGATACAACCTAAACCCACTCTGGATGCATCACAATAGACTATAAAACCGTCTAAACCATTTGGAAGAGTTAGAACTAGGGATGAGGTGAGTTAAGTCTTCAACTCTTGAAAAATCTTCTTGCAAGAATCTAACCACTGAAACTTAACCTTCTTCTAAGTCAATCTAGACATAGGAGATGCAATAGAAGAAAATCCCTCGACAAAGCATCTGTAATAGCTAGCCAAACCCAAGAAACTCCTTATATCTGATGGAGAAATAGGGCGAGGCCAGTTTCTTACCGCTTTGATCTTTTGAGGATCTACTCTAATGCCATCACTAGAAATAATATGGCTAAGAAATGCTACTGATCTTAGCCAAAATCCGCACTTACTGAACTTGGCGAACAACTGATGATCTCTGAGAGTCTAAAGAACAATTCTAAGATGGTCTGAATGATCACGCTCTGTGCGAGAATAGAGCAGAATATCATCTATGAAGACTATGATGAACATATCTAAGTACTGCCTGAACACTCGATTCATCAAGTCCATGAAAGCTGCAGGGGCATTGGTAAGACTAAAGGACATCACTAGAAACCTGAAGTGACCATACTGAGTACAGAAAGTTGTATTTGGGATGTCAAATTCTCTAACTTTGAGATGATGATATCCTGATCTGAGGTCTATCTTGGAGAAATAATTAGCACCCTGAAGTTGGTCAAACAAGTCATCTATTCTAGGAAGTGGATACCTATTCTTGATCCTGACTTTGTTGAGCTGACGATAATCAATCCACATCCTGAGAGAACCGTCTTTCTTGCACACAAATAAGATTGGTGCACCCCATGGGGATACACTGGGCCTGATGAATCCCTTATCTAAGAGACCCTTCAACTGATCTTTCAGTTCCTTGATTTCTGCTGGTGCCATTCTGTATGGAGGAATAGAAATAGGCTAAGTATCTGGGAGAAGGTCTATGTCGAAGTCTATTTCTCTTTCGAGAGGAATTCCTGGAAGATTTTCGGGAAAGACGTCTAAATATTCATTAACAACTAGAACTGATTCAAGACTGGGAGATTCGGAACTGGAATCCTTTACATGCACGAGATGATACACACACCCCTTTAAAATCACTCTTTACCCAAAGATAGGAAATAAGATGACCCCTAAAAGATGAAGTACTACCCTTCTAATCTAGGACGGGCTCATTAGGGAACTGAAATTGAACTATCTGGGTCATGTAGTCAACTATGGCATAGCAGAAATAAAGCCAATATATGCCGAGATGACATCAAAATCAGTCATCTCTAATTCGACTAAATCTGCTGATGTGGATTTTTGAAATATCATAATTGGGCAGTTTCTGTATACCGCCGAGCCATGTGGTTTTACCCACTGGGGTAGAGACTAAAAAGGGCTTTGCTAAAATTTTGGGACTGATTCCAAAATTTCCTGCTATGTACGGAGTAACAAAATACAAGGATGTGCTTGGATCTAGCAAAGCATAAACATAAACATGAAAAACTTGTAACGTACCAGTAATGACATCATGAGAAATTTCCTAATCCTGTCGAGTCTGAAGAGCATAGAGTCTATTTGGGAGTTTTCCACTAGTAGCACTGGAAGTGGGACCCTGCTGTTTTGGGAGATCGCACTGAGTTGTGGAATGATTTTGCTGACCCTGATAACTGGACTGAGGACAATCTCTGACTCTGTATCCTGGCTTCCCACATCCAAAACAAACATTATTACCGACTCTGCAAACATCCTGGTGATTCTTACCTATCATAACCCGAATCGGGGCCCTGGCCGTGACGAGTATCCCGAACCATGAAGGCCTGAAACACCTCTATCTATCTGGTAATCATGCACATAATTTATATGATAACAGAAATGCTGAAGATACAAAATATTATGGAAACATGGTCATAACTCTAATAAAATCAATAATGGGAAATAAAGTCCCACAACATCTATCAACATCTGAAATCCATCTGCAAAATCTCTACTACATGACTAATAGCAACAGTCTGAAATCTGGGACAAGGCCCCCAGTAGACCAAAACATGACTAAAGATAAATATCTGGAAGTAAACAGGCCTTCTATAATATCGAAGGCTTACCACTGCACAATCTGATCTACGATCCGAAATATTTACTATTTATCTGGACCCCTAGACTGAGTCTCAAAATCTGGAAAGGGGGGGTCAACATAAAAGTACTGGCATGCAAAGCAATCCAAAATAAAGTAATTGAATATATATATATATATAATACATGAGATCAATTTTCATTAAAACATCAAGCATAAAACAGATTCTGAAAAAACACATGGGCACTTTCTGGAAACATGTAACCTATTTGTAAATTTCAAATTCTGATTTGTGTATTACTTCTGAGTTAGGTGGTATCCCTTACAAATCTGATATTCCATGGGCGATATGGAATCCGTCATTGACTCGGCGGGGAAGCCTCCAACCCGAGTGTACCGCAAGGGTTGGAGTTCCTGAATCTGATACGCCACACGACACTTAAGTCAATGTATAATAATACACCCAGGTCGGCAAACCACAGTTCTAGGAAATAAGTTGCTTGAACTCAAGCCCTCTTTAGGGAGCCTCCTAACATCTCTGTATGCCCATTTTTAACCTTTTCTGTACATACAACATTCTGAATGTCTAAAATAATGATAGTCTAAAATGTTTATTAGTCTGAGTCTGATATGGCATTGGTCTGAATTAGTATCGTCATACCAAGACTTGCAAGTCACGATTTCTAAGCCATAATACATTAAGCTAAATCTTTTCATTTAAAACATATCTTAGACCACCAAAAACATGCAACTAATATAGAAGATTTCATATTCCGAAACTTCAAGTCAAAATCATGCAAAAACTTCATCAAACATATGGTGGTCTAGTACCTTTAGAAAATCAATGCACTCTTTCATCACATGCATTATGAACATTAAAAATTCATGATAAATTCCCTACTTAGTGATTTAAAAACACATTTAAATCATAACAAGAGTTCAAACATTTCATATAGTGCTTTTCAAGAATGCATTGCAAAATAATTCATATGCTATGAAAAATCTGAAAAGTTATAATAAGAGGAAATTCACCAAAAGTCATGATCTCAACAAGAATTCATTCTTAAATACATGCTTTCATACATACATATTCTCAAATCCCTTTGGGGAAGGTCAAAAGACCAAAATAATGATGTTAAAACATCTAGTACGTGAATATATACATAGTTTCAAAAACTCCATTCTAAAACATGATTTTTCTATGACCATGAGAATTTAGGAAAACCCCACGTACCTTGATTATGAAGAATAATGGATTATTCTTGAAGCTTGTGGATTGGGAATTCCGAATCTCTAATTTGTTTTGAAAACCCATGGTTGAATCTTGAACTACTTGGGTTTTTATTTTGAAACCCTAGAGGGTGTTCTTGAATAATTTTTGGAAAAATATTATATTTTGATGAATTGGGGGCTAAATATGGTGTTATAGATGAAATATGGATGAGGTGAAATGACTAAAATGCCCCTAAAAAACAAACAAAGTTGAAACTGTCCCTCAGTTGACAAGCGGACAGGCTGAAGTAAAACGGGTTTAAATCATTACTCAGTTGTTTGATTTGGATAAAACCAGTTGAATTAGAAAGAAGACTCAAAGATTTTTCATTTGACAGGTAACATCTCTCCCAGTTCATTATATTCAAAGAGTTATGATTGTTTGAAGTTGACCCTGAAATTCTAAAAACAAGGCAATAGGCTATGCATTTTGCTACTATTTTGAAATCCAAACGTAGCCTTATGCATTCCAAAAAATTCCAAAACTTATCCAAGATGTACTATGAGATTTCTCAATCATAACACAACTTGAAAACCTAAAAACAGATATCGGGAAGGTTGAAAAGTTGTATCCCGAAGATTGCTAGATCAAAATGACTCTAAGTCCTCATTAAACTTAGAAAATTTTTCAAGTTTTTAAGTCTAAGGCAACTCTATTAAAGGATAATCCATGCACGACTTTTATGTGGTGTTACATTATCTCCCTCTTAGGATCATTCGTCCTCGAATGATGGGTAGGAATTTGTTGAAGTCTTAAAGATATGGAATAACGTGGACACGACATGTCCTCTAATAAAGAATACACTAATCTGAAACATTACCATATGGCTGGAACTACCGATATTCTGAATTCTTTTATTGGACATGCATATCTGATGCATGGGACACACGACTGAAGCTACTCATAAGCTGAGTTCTCATAATGAACATGCATATCTGATGCATGGATTTGTTACTGAGTTGTTCTCATGAACGCAGAACTAAATACACTGATAAGCTGAACTTTTTCTATTGGAAATGCATTTCTAATGCATGCATATCTGACTAAACTGACGTAAGAACGTATGACTGAATATGCAATAATAACCGGTACGAAGCTTGTAATTAAAATCTATGCATGCAACGGAATGGGGTATCTCCCCCTTGGGACACTACGTGCCTCTATGAATACTCAATTTACTAGGATACTCAAAAAATTGAGATGATGCACAAGGCACCTATGAATTGATTCATAACTAAACATCCAAAATCTGAACCTAATGCATGACGCATGAACTGAGCTATACTCGCAATTACTAGTATACTCTATCTTGGAATAGTATCATGTCTAAGATTTTGGATAGCATGAATAAATGAAAAGATGAGAAAACAAGTCATGCAAATCTGACTGCTAAACTGACTTACTGACTTACTGGCTATACAGACTGAATTAGGCTGGACCCTCATATTTAACTGGAGCATCTCATCAACGCTCTCTCTAAGAGAGTTCTAATAGTAATAGGGAGCCATGAATCTTGGGTATGGATTACACAAGACATCCAACTGAGGAAATCACAATATTGACACTACTCTGCAGTCTGGAATATAGACATATAACTCCTATATTAGGATAGAATTTTTAGACCTTTGGCAATACAACTTCTTACTTTCAGGCTTAGCGCACTTCTCAAATATCCCTTAACTATACTATTCCCTATAAATATTATATTCATTCAATTCAGCTTAAATTTCTCATATGAGCATTGACAAATTTTTCTACTAATGTCTAAAATAGCTTAATCCTTACTCCGCGATCAAGCCTAACTCTAAGTCATAAAAATACAATATGCTACACCACGTTATTATTCTAAACCATATGATGCCACCTTATATACTTCTTTTAAAGATCACATTCTAAGAATAACATGCCTCACCACTTCAATGACTACTCAAAACTCTTACTATGAATTTGCTAATGTTATTCTGACCTTCCACTACAATCCCAAAACGTCATTCAAGCCTAATTTATAACCACATGTTAACTTCAAGGAAACCTCTCAGAAATACATACTTCACATAGTTTCTAAACTATTATCAATATAACTCCCACTCGCTATCCTAAAAATATACACACACAACATTTTCCACTAACCATCACATGTAGCAAAGACTTGTCCACAAATCTTTCTTCATACTTATGGACTTATCTAAACAAGCATACTATGATCTTCCATCAACAAGAACATTTACATCATCACCACTATTATTACATAGGGAGGGTTACTAAAAGGTTAAAACATAAAACCCTCAAGCATGAAAAGATCTTTATATGGGACTGAACACACTATAAAGAGTGAGTACGTTCATCATGAGTTGCATGACCTAAAATAGATTTCATAAAATATGTAATATGATTTTGACTACTGAATAAACTGAAGTTCCTCATTTAGGAATCTAGAACAGCACGTGATTCTCTATTATGTACATGAACATGAACTATGATCAGGGGACTACAACATGAGGTATGAGTAGGTATTGGGATAACTGAAAAATACTGAGATAGGAATGGGTTGAGACTCACCCTTCCCTTTTGATGTTCTATGTCATACTGACATCACTACTAGAATCTGAGGGTCGGACTTGGTTATTTATTCTATCATCTCCCCCTTAGCTCTAAGTTATCATCAAGATTTTGGGAGATCCTTTACCAAATTCTAACTGAACTACACTTACTGTACTCTAGGTTCTGGAAAATGACAATGCATGCGTATCATAGAACATAACCCAAATGACTACCTTCCGGGATACACTCTATCTTTCCCTAGCCACCAATAGTCATAGTATAATACTTGCACACTTATTTCTATCGGTTCAACCTTCAAAGGTCAAGTTTAGATTTTAACACTTAACATGGATATCACCAAGCCTTTTATGTACCATATTTCTTTTGACATAGCCTACCACCATTGTGACTCTAAATTTATATCTGTAATACCCCGCATGTTCTTAATCCTGTGATTCATACTTGAGTACATGACTTACAATGAATATCCTAGTGATAGGATAGCTTATGATGCATTAAGCATGTTCATATGAGTCACTTAAGGTAATACAAGCTAAGAGTTTTTGAATCCATCAATTTTTAGTGTTTGATTTTATAAGAGTCATATTTGAACGAGTATAACTCAATGTTAATATGGTATTTGGCTGATTTAGACCCATCAAATTTTATAGAATCGAATTATCTTTTGAATGATACCAATTTCTCCTTAATCCAATACCTGAGCAAAAAGTTATGCCCATTTTTGTGAGAGACAGTAAGCATAGGCGATTGGTTAGGCGCCGCCCAAACCAGGCATAGGTGATCACTTGGACGCCACCTAAGCCAATTCCAGGTGTCAAAAACACTCTGTCTTGAGTTATTTTAAAGGTAATTAAGTCTTTAAATACTCCTTACACGTCTCTAAACTTAACCCTATGAAATATATAGCTACTAAACATACTGCAACCCTATTTTTATCTCAAATCTCATCATCCAAGAGCACTAAAGGAGAAAAACAACTAGGGTTCTGATTTGAAGAAAATACCTCCGTCAATCATCAAGAATCTTCCTTCTAAGGTATGCGTAGTGTTCATCTATGGATTCAATTCGTTCATAGAGTTCAAGAATCAATCTTTAAAATACAAAAGCTTGGTTGATTATGGTGATATTTTCATACCCATGTTGATGCTTGTTTGTTTTCCTCTTTTTCATTGTAAAGTATGATTTCTATATTGTTGGGTGTTGATGATCATGTTGTTGATATTGGGTGATTCCCAAGATGGAATATTTATATGTTTTTGTGAATTCATGATATCATATGAGTTGGAAACATGTAAATTTGGTTGTTCATGATGTATAATTTGATGAATTCACCTATGCTTAGGATGTGCATGTAAGGTGTTTCATAAAATGCCTAAGGAACTAGAAATCATGCAATATAGCTAAATTGTGACTAAGTGAAGGATTCATGACATGCCCTTATATTCCTATGACTTCTATGTTGTTAATGTGCCTTGTAAATGTTGTTGGAATACTCATGAACTATTCTTATGAGATTATGCTATGTTTACTTGCAAATCCTACTTATGAACAAAATGCATGATAACTATGCAATCCACATGAACTTCCATGCTATTGGTATGTGTTGCTAATATAATTATGCAATGAACATGATATTAAGATTGTGCAAGTGCTTCCATGTGATATGAAATTCTTTCCATGCAATACATTATTGATAACCTTGCTTAGTATAAAATCCCTACTTATGATATTATAAATTATGGACTCTACTCTTATGATCAAGTCAGTCATGTGCGTCAGTTTTCTTCTATCGAGTCCTGGGGGTACTTGTACCCAAAAACTATAGCTGTGTGCCTAGATCCGTGTCATGTTTCATGATATCCGAACTCAAGCTATGATTCCATAGACTTCGGTCAATCATGTGACCTAGGAAAACCTCATGATCTTAGTCAGTTGTCAGATATAGGTAACATTCCGCCAGTCAATGGAATTCAGTAAGATCAGGTCATGTACAGTCAGTTATACATATCCAGTCCCTCCATATGGGAGTAGAGGTCAGCACCGAGTGAACCTAAGGATGGGAACTCACCCTCCAGTTTAGGGTGTGATTCTTAGTAGCATTCCTTGTGTTCCAGAACTACGTAGCTAGCGTAGGTTGAGACATCTTAACGTTAGCTTAGCGTTGATGAGATGGCTTAACCCATCAGTTTAGAGTTCCCACCATTCTCATTGAGTACCCGCCAGATAAGGGTAACTCATAGCTGTCCTTACCAGTGGCACGGTATTGACACCTCTCTAGTCGGGGCAGAGATTGGACCCCAGCTTAGCCATAATAGCATACATGGGGCATGTTGGTTAAACACTACCTCCCACAATTTTAGTAACAGTCTCAGTAAAAGAACTCAGAGCATTCTTCAGTTTCTAGTATATATAGGACTGTCAGATACAGTCGTCTATGTTATCAGTTTCAGTATCAGTCATGAAAAGTTATCAGTAAACCATGTATTAGCTTATAGGTAATGCTATCACATATTCACGGTCCCAGTTTCTATATATGTGTGTTTGCACTCCCACATTAATATTAGTCAGTCAGTGTTGTTCATGCATGAAACCCTTTATGTTCAGCCTACCTTCCTCGTGTACTCAGTACTCCAGTTGTACTAATGCATTTGCGCTATGGTGCTTTCTTTTTATGTTACACCATAGGTTTCGAGACATGAGCTCCATCCCAGCGGTAGCAGTAGTATTTCTATCGCAGAGACACAGTGAGTCCTTATTGATTCGAGGATAATATGATTTGATTCATTTATTTATTCTTCAGTTTAGTTTTATGGAGTTAGTTGGAGACATGTTCCTTCAACTCCTTATTTAGATAGTTTAGAGGCTTTCATATTTACTTTCAAATTTACGTTCAGATTTAGTTGTTTTGGGTATTTTCACCTACATGATTGCATTCAATTGAACCTTATGGCCTTACAGTTCTATGTATTCTGCATTATTATATCATGATTTGCAGTATACAAGTACAGATATCAGACATGGGTTAGCTTGTGGTCCCTCGTGGTCATGAGCACTGTGTAGCATTCTGGTTCAATAAGTCGGCGTGTTACAAACTTGGTATCAGAGCCTAAGATTCAATGGAGTCTTAGGAAATCTGAAAGCCACATCTAGTAGAGTCTTGTACATGGGTGTGTTGCGCGCCACATTTATGTGCAGGAGGCTATAACATGTTTTAGGAATAGTCCCCTTTCTTCATTATTCATGTCATGCTAGTGAGGATAATCACAAGTTAAACTCTCTGTCTAATCCATTTTTCTCTCATTCCAGACCATGGCCCCAAAGAGAAGAAAATAGCCAGCTCCTCAGCCCGAAGATCCTTTAGGCGAACATGTTTCCCATGTGGAGTTTAGAGCCGCATTTACCACACTTGCTCTGTCCATGGCTGCACAGAATGAATGGACACTAGTCATTCCGGCAAATCCAGTGGCCACTCCCAAAGCAGCTAGGGTTCGGGACTTCACCCGGATGAACCCTTCATCTTTCCATGGGTCTAAGTCTGATGAGGACCCTCAGGAGTTCATTGACCAAGTCCAGAAGGTCGTTGACATCATGGGTGCTACTTCTATTGAGAGTGCTGAGTTAGCCACTTACCAGTTACAGGATGTTGCTCAGGATTGGTACAAACAGTGGAAGTTTGAGAGGTTAGGTGATATAGGCCCTATCGAGTGGGAGAAATTTATCACAGCCTTCTTAAACAGATATTTTCCCCAAGAGCTGAGGAAAGCCAAAGTTCTTGAGTTCATCAACCTCAGGTAGGGGAATATGATGGTTAAGGAGTATTCTCTCATATTCACTCAGCTAGCCTGGTATACTCCTCGTGTGGTTGCAGACAATAGAGCTAAGATGAGCAAGTTCGTGTTAGGGGTCAACGATAGCGTGGTGAATGTCTGTAGGTCTGCGATGCTAATCAATGATATGACCTTAACAAGACTCATGACCCATGCCCAACAAGTAGAAGAGAATAAATTTAAGATTAGGGAGAGGCAGAAAAAGAAAGCAAGGTTAGATAATTTCAACTTTGCTCACCCCAATTCAGATGGAGGAAACCGTTCACAGTTTCGCTCTAAGTTAACTATTCCAGTTCCTTCTTCTGCCAGCGCTCTAGTGCCGAAGTTCAAAGACGGCAATAGAAACAAAGCACCAGGCTCTAAATCTTAGTGCAGTGTTAGCAGTGCCCAAATGAATCCCCTTTGTCAGACTTATGGCAAGAACCACAAGGGCATTTACAGAGCCGGTAGTGATGTCTGTTTTGGTTGTGGAAAGCCAAGCCACAGGATTAGGGAGTGTCTGCAGTCAAGTCTTCAAGGTCAGCAAAATCATTCTACAACTTAGTCCATTCGCCCAAACCAGTAGGGTACCATTTATAGTGCTACAGTCGGGCAACGCCCAAACAGACTCTATGCTCTTCAGTCCTGGCAGGATCAGTAAAATTCTCCTGATGTCATTACTGGTACATTACAGATTTTCCATATTCATGTTTATGCATTGCTAGACCCAGGTGCATCTTTGTCTTTTGTTACTCCATACATAGCAAGCGATTTCGAAATTAGTCCCAAAGTCCTAGCAGAGCCCTTCTCAGTATCTACCCTAGTGGGTAAAACCATCATAGCCCGGCGAGTATATAGGAACTGCCCGATTATGATATTGCAGAAATCCACGTCAGCAGACATAGTGGAGTTAGAAATAACTGATTTTAATATCATTCTTGGCATAGATTGGCTTTATTCCTGCTATGTCACAGTCGACTGCATAAACAGGATAGTTCAGTTCAGTTCCCGAATGAGCCCGTCCTAGAGTGGAAGGGCAGCATTTCAGCGTTCAAGGGTTAACTTGTTTCCTACCTTCAGGCAAGGAAAATGATTTCTAAGGGGCGTGTGTATCATCTCGTGCATGTTAAAGATTCTAGTTCTAATATCCCAGCCTCGAAATAGTCCTTATTATTAATGAATACTCCGATGTCTTTTCCAAAGATCTTCCAGGTATTCCTCCTGAAAGGGAAATAGACTTCGACATAGACCTTCTTCTGGAAACTCAACCTATTTCAATTCTACCATACAGAATGGCACGAGCAGAACTCAAGGAACTGAAAGATCAGTTGAAGGATCTCTTAAATAAGGGATTCATCAGACCTAGTGTTTCCCCATAGGGTATGCCAGTATTATTCATGCGCAAGAAAGATGGTTCTCTTAGGATGTGTATTAATTATTGTTAAATCAACAAGGTCACGATCAAGAATAGATATCCTCTTCCCAGGATTAATGATCTATTCGACCAACTTTAGGGTGCCAATTACTTCTCTAAGATATACCTCAGATCAGGCTATCATCAGCTCAGAGTTAGAGAATATGACATTCTAAAGACAGCTTTCTGTACTCGGTATGGTCACTTCGAATTTGTAGTCATGTCATTTGGTCTTACCGATTCCCCTGCAGCTTTTATGGATTTGATGAACCGTGTGTTAAAGCAGTACTTTGACATGTTTGTCATAGTCTTTATAGATGATATTCTGGTCTATTCTCGTACAGAGCGTGATCATGCAGACCATCTCAGGATTGTTTTTCAGACTCTTAGGGATCACCAATTATTCGCTAAGTTTAGAAAGTGCAAATTTTGGCTAAGATCAGTAGAATTCCTTGGCCATATTGTTTCCAGTGATGTCATTAGAGTAGATCCTCAGAAAACTGAGGCAGTAAAAAACTAGCCCAGACCCGTACCTCCATCAGATATTAGGAGTTTCTTGGGTTTGGCTGGCTATTACAGATGGTTTGTTAAGGGATTTTCTTCTATTTTATCTCCCATGTCCAGATTGACTCAAAAGAAGATTAAGTTTCAGTGGTCAGATTCTTGTGAGAAGAGCTTTCAAGAGTTGAAGACTCGACTCACCTCCGCTCCAGTTCTAGCTATTCTATATAGTTCAGACGATTTTGTAGTCTATTGTGATGCATCCAGAGTGGGTTTAGGTTTTGTCCTCATGCAGCATGGTAAGGTCATAGCCTACGCCTTCAGACAGTTAAAGCCACATGAGAAGAATTATCCTACTCATGATATTGAGTTAGCAACAGTATTTTTTGCCTTAAAGATTTCAAGGAATTATCTCTATGGAGTTCACATAGATGTCTTCACAGACAATAAAAGCCTTCATTATGTCTTTTCCCAGAAAGATCTAAATATTTGCCAGAGAAGGTGGTTAAAGCTCTTGAAGGATTATGACATGAGTGTTCTTTATCATTCAGGCATGGCCAATATTGTGGCCGACGCTCTCAGTCCACTCTCCATGGGTAGTATTTCTCATGTTGAGGATAGTAAGAAAAAATGGCTCAGGAGATTTATCATCTTACTAGACTAGGCGTTCACTTAGTCGATTCTTCAAAGGGTGGTATCTGTGTTCATAGTAGTTTAGAGTCATCTCTAGTTTCCGAGGTGAAAGATAAACAAGATAGAGATCCTAGCCTGGTCAAGCTCAAAGAGTCAGTTCAGAATTAGAAAGTCAAGGTTTTCTCCCAAGGGGGAGATGGTGTTCTTCATTGTCAGGGTAGTCAATGTGTTCCAGATATAGATGAATTGAGGTAGCGAATTCTTCCAGAAGCGCATGGTGCATGATACTCTATTCATCCAGGGGCCACTAAGATATACCACGACATGCGGGAGATCTATTGGTGGAGTAGGATGAAGAGAAATATTGCAGAGTTTGTGGCTAAATGCTCTACATGTCAGCAGGTTAAGATAGAGCATCAGAAACCTAGTGGTTCTATGCAAGAGTTCACCATTCCTACTTGGAAGTGGGAAGAAGTTAACATGGACTTCGTGACAGGTTTTCCTAGAACTCGTCATCAGCATAATTCAGTCTGGGTCATTATAGATAGAATGACCAAGTCAGCTTCTTTCCTTCCTATTCGCACTTCTTCTTCCATCGATGATTATGCCAAACTTTATATCAGGGAGTTAGTCAGATTACATGAGGTTCCACTATCTATCATCTCAGACAGAGGTACCCAGTTCACTTCTTACTTTTGGAAAGCATTCTAAAAGGGTCTCGGTACCCAAGTCCATCTCAGCACAACATTTCATCCTTAGACAGATGGTCAAGCAGAGAGAACCATTCAGACTCTTGAAGATATTCTAAGGGTGTGTGCAATTGACTTTAAGGGAAGTTGGGACGACCACTTGCCTTTGATTGAGTTTGCATACAATAATAGCTATCATTCTAGTATTCAGATGGCTCCATTTGAAGCTCTCTATGGTAGGGGATGCAGATCTCTGATTTGTTGGTTCGAAGCTAGTGAGGCCTCAATCATAGGTCCTGACTTAGTATTCAATGCCTTAAAGAAAGTTCAGTTGATCAGAGAGAGACTCCAAGCTGCTTAGAGCCGACAGAAGTCATATGCAGATGTTTGTAGAAAGGATCTCGAGTTCGAGGTCAATGACTATGTCTATCTTAATATCTCTCCCATAAAAGCAGTGAAAAGGTTCAGCAACAAAGGAAAACTCAGTCCCCGGTATATCGGTCCCTTCAGAATTTTTTGTCGTTTTGGCAAGGTAGCTTATGAGCTTTAGTTGCCTTCAGATCTAGCCTCAGTCCATCCATACTTCCATGTCTCTTTGCCAAAGAAGTGCATAGGTGACCCAGCAGTTGTTGTCCCTATTTAGAGCATCGACATTCAGAACAAACCCTCTTATGAAGAGATTCTAGTCGAAATCTTAGATTATCAAACTCGTAGATTGGGGAACAAAAAAGTCCCTCTAGTCAAGATTCTTTGGCGAAATAAGTCTCATGAGGGCGCTACTTGGGAAGAAGAAGCAGAGATGCATACCAAGTATCCTCACCTCTTCCCCGCCAATTCAGATCAAGCTCAAGGTAATAGTTCTCCTTAAGCTTATTAAGTTTCAGGTTCATGTTTCCAGTATAAACTTGTTACCTATTAACCATTTCATACGCAGTCATGCATTCATGTGTCAGTTGTCCGTGCTTCACATATGCACGAGCTCAGTATGTTTAGCATGTCAGTCATGAGATCAAGTTTTAGTTCTTCATGTTCAGTTCAGGTTCTATTGTCTTGTATCCCTTCTTAGTAAATTCTCATTCGAGGACGAATGTTCCCAAGGGGGAGATATTGTAATAACCCGCACATTTCTAATCCTATGAATCATACTTGAGTACATGACTTACAATGAATATCCTAGTGATAGGATAACTTATGATGCATTAAGCATATTCAGATGAGTCACTTAAGGTAATACAAGCAAAGAGTTTTTGAACCCATCAAGTTTTAGTGTTTAATTTTACAAAGGTCATCTTTGAATGAGTATAACTCAATGTTAATATGGTATTTTGGCTGATTTATACCCACCAAATTGTAGAGAATCGGATTATCTTTTCAACGATACCAATTCCTCCTTAATCCAATGCCCGAGTGAAAAGTTATGCCCATTTTTGTAAGAGACAGTAAGCATAGGCGATTGGTTAGGTGCCGCCTAACCCAAGCATAGGCGATTGGTTAGGAGCCGCCCAACCCAGGCATAGAAGATCACTTAGGAGCCGCCTAAGCCAATTCCAGGTGTCAAAAACACTCCGTGTTGAGTTATTTTAAAGGTAATTAAGTCTTTAGATACTCTTTACATGTCCTTAAACTTAACCCTACGAAATATATAGCTTCTAAACATACTGCAACCCTATTTTCATCTCAAATCTCATCATCCAAGAGAACTAAAGGAGAAAAACAACTAGGGTTGCATAAGTAAGCTTGAAGATCCGATTTCAAGGAAATTCCTCCGTCAATCATCAAGAATCTTCCTTCTAAGGTATGCGTAGTGTTCATCTATGCAATTCATTCATAGAGTTCAAGAATAAATATTTAAAATACAAAAGCTTGGTTGATTGTGGTGATATGATCATACCCATGGTGATGCTTGTTTGTTTTCCTCTTTTTCATTATAAAGTATGATTTCTATATTGTTGGGTATTGATGATCATGTTGTTGATATTGGGTGATTCCCAAGATGGAATCTTTATATGTTTTTGTGAATTCATAATATCATACGAATTGGAAACATGTAAATTTGGTTGGTCATGATGTATAATTTGATGAATTCAGCTATGCTTAAGATGTGCATGTAAGGTGTTTGATAAAATGCCTAAGGAACTAGAAATCATGCAATATAGCTAAATTGTGACTAAGTGAAGGATTCATGATATGCCCTTATGTTCCAATGACTTCTATGTTGTTAATGTGCCTTGTAAATGTTGTTAGAATACTCATGAACTATTCGTATGAGATTATGTTATGTTTACTTGCAAATCCTACTTATGAACAAGATGCATGATAACCATGCAATCCACATGAACTTCCATGCTATTGGTATGTCTTGCCAATATAATTATGCAATGAACATAATATTAAGATTGTGCAAGTGCTTCCATGTGATATGAAATCCTTTCCATGTAATACATTGTTGATAACCATGCTTAGTATGAAATCCCTACTTATGATATTATAAATTATGGAACCTACTCTTATGATCAAGTCAGTCATGTGATCCAGTTTCCTTCCATCGAGTCCTAGAGATACTTGTACCCGAAAACTATAGCTGTGTGCCTAGATCCATGTCATGTTTCACGATATCCGAACTCAAGCTTTGATTCCATAGACTTTAGTCAGTCATGTGACTCAGGAAAACCTCATGATCTTAGTCATTTGTAAGATATCAGTAACATTCCGCCAGTCAACGAAATTCAGTAAGATCAGGTCATGTACAGTCAGTTATTCATGTCCAATCCCTCTAGATGGGAGTAGAGGTTAGCACCGAGTGAACCTAAGGATGGGAACTCACCCGCCATTTCAAGGTTTGATTCTTAGTAGCAATCCTTGTATTCCAGAACTACGTAGCCAGTGTCGGTTGTGACATCTTACCCCGTCAGCTTAGGGTTGATGAGGTGGCTTAACCCATCAGTTTAGGGTTCCCACCATTCTATTGAGTACCCGCTAGATAAGGGTCACTCACAGCTGTCCTTACCAGTGGTGCGGTATTGACACCCCTCCAGTCGGGGCAGAGATTGGACCCCAACTTAGCCATAACGGCATACATGGGGCATGTTGATTAAACTTTACCTCCCACAGTTTCAGTAACAGTCTCAGTAAAAGAACTCAGAGCGTTCTTCAAATTTCAGTATATACAGGACTGTCAGATACAGTCGTCCATGTTATCAATTTCAGTATCAGTCATGACAAGTTATCAGTAAACCATGTATTAGCTTACAGGTCATGCTATCACGTATTCACGTCCCCAATTTCTATATGTGTGTGTTTGCACTCCCACGTTCATATTAGTTAGTCAATGTTGTTCATGCATAAAACCCTTTATGTTCATCCTACCTTCCTCGTATACTTAGTACTCCAGTTGTACTGACGTATTGGCGGTATGGTGCTTTCTTTTCATGTTACACCATAGGTTCTGAGACACAAGCTCCAGCCCAGCAGTAGCGGTAGCGTTCCAGTCGCAAAGACACAGTGAGTCCTTATTGATTCGAGAAAAATATGATTTGATTCATTTATTTATTCTTCAATTCAGTTTTATGGAGTTAGTTGGAGACATGTTCCTTCAACTCCTTATTCAGACAGTTTAGAGGCTTTCGGATTTTTTTTTCAGATTTACGTTCAGATTTAGTTGTTTTGGGTATTTTCATCCATATGTTTGTATTCAGTTGAACCTTATGGTCTTACAGTTCCATGTATTCCGCATTATTATATCATGATTTGCAGTATATAGGTACAGATATCAGACATGGGTTAGCTTGTGGTCCCTCGGGGTCATGAGCACCGTGTAGCATTCCGGTTTAGTAAATCAGGGTGTTACAATATCCCTCTACTGTGAGAATTAAGATCATCGCAGAAGGCCCAACACTATCAATCAAAACACCTTAACATGGCTATTTAGATCCCCATATACCATCTAACTAGTCTTTATCCACTCAACAATTCAATGGTACCACTATCCACGCACAATAAGTAATAGCCTTAGAAAGAATGCCGCAACCTCATGTCACCTTAGGCATTCTTGTACATCACACGTACAATATAATACATCACTATAAATCAAATAAACCTAATCTCTTGCGTACACCGTTCAAGCCTATTAGATAACTTCCATAAAACTGGTATCATTATCCAATCAATCATCACAACTATCTTAATAGGCATCAACTATTCAAACTTAGTGTCTAATGCTGAACGTAAACGTGATCTACAACCCAACCCTACGCACAATTCTCACTTGAAAACTATGAAATAACAAACAAGAAACACTAGTACATTAGAACTTCATAGCCATACAAAAAAAATCGATCGTGACCTTACGGTCTTCCTTATCATAACTCATTAGCACGTACTATTTCAACACATCAAGCCTACTAATTTAATTCCACAAAACATGCATCATCGATCTCCTGCCACTATTTATTTTACCACTACATCCTTCACTTAAATTTAAACCTATAGTTTAGCATCAATCATCTACCACCAATAACAAGTGAAAAATAAGATGCTAGTCCATAAAATCTACACGTTCTATTCAAACACCTTAAAATCCACTATCTACCTCTCACAAGTTGTACTAGTTTACAACTACCAATGAAAAGAAGGTCAAAGGGTAAAGTCATTTAATAGACATGATCAACCTTAATCTGATATTATAACCCCATACAATCTTCTCTACTTATGTGGATTTCTCACCTCATACTTACTTACTTAAGTATACATTTAGACTGCCTTCAAATTTCTCAAACAACCATGAGTCTATAATCATAACTTACTCGCTAATATAGCCATTTTCACATTCAAGAAACCAACAAATCACCCTGACTAACAACTCCTTCTCTACCTTCTACTAATAACACTCAAGGACGAATCATCTCTTTAACGGCTCAATCTCATGCAACCAGATTCAGCTATACATGCATTAAACCTACACAAGAACAAAAAGTTGGACAATAAGTTGCTAGTGAATCGAAATAGGCCTCACACGGCTTCACTAGACTTTGATTTTGTATTTTGAACAAGAAAATGGGTTGAATGACAAGTCAACTATACTAGTGAATCGAAAGAGCCCCACACGACTTCACTAGACTTTATTTTTCAACAACACTTTGATGACAATATTTCATGAGATAGAGATTTAATACGCCATAGTCAATGAACTAAGAATACACATATTACTCGGTAGAAATAAAATCGGAGTCAAACACTTTCTCCATGGACTACCATATTGTCCATACATGCTGCTAGCTACCAAATAAATTTATCACTATAAAAGGGTAAATCATCCTCACTCTGACTTTTAACTTTCTGACTTCACATCACCAACTTCTTGGTCTAATTTCATTACTAATAGGTCATGACAACAACACTTTAACACACACTAATATTCGAGTGGAAATACAGTTCCAACATTTTTCTACACCTTATTACCTTTGAAGCGTGACACTGGAAACATAAGTTCTGAGAAGAACTGAATACACTTAATATTGTAGGCCGAAAAGCACGATTTCATCAAAATCAAGGTTAACACTAGAACCAACACACTCTGAAGCACTAAAAGACTCGTCCTTGCAAAAATCTTATATAATTCGATCAGAACAAACCATACTATTTAGACTCTAAACTTTGGTACTTTAATTTGCCCAATGATGAGACATGTCTGAGAATGTCCAAGTAAGGAAAGAATTGGGATGACTGTTACTTTTGTATGGGCGACACCATAGCATGAATTTGAGTATAAAAGAGGAACATTCTGACTCTATTGCACGAACTAAAACATAAAGAAAGAGAGAAATTCCTAAACTCCTAGTAGCCTTCTGCTTATAAGTGTGACGCACTACATACCCATAAATAAGACTCTACCCGACGCAATTTTACAAACACCCTGAGACCTTGAACCGTGCTCTGATACCAAGTTTGTCATGACCCGAACTAGGGCCTTGGCCGTAGTGAGCATCTCAAACCATGAAGGCCTGAAACACCCCTGTCTATTTGGTAATCATGTACATAATTTATGATAAAAAAAATGCAGAAGATACACAATATTATGAAACCATGGTCATAAGTCTAATAAAATTAATAATGGGAAATAAAATCCCATAACATCTATCAACATCTAAAATCCATCTGCAAAATCTCTACTACATGACTAATGGCAACAGTCTGAAATCTGGGACAAGGCCCCCAGTAGACCAAAACATGACTAAAGATAAATATCTGAAAGTAAATAGGCCTTCTGGAATATAGAAGGCTCACCACTGCATAATCTGATCTGCGATCTGAAATATCTACTATTCATCTGGACCCCTAGACTGAGTCTCAAAACCTGGAAAGAGGGGGGTCAGCACAAAAGTACTGGCATGTAAAGCAATCCAAAATAGAGTAATTAAATATATATATATATATATATATATATAATACATGAGAGAAATTTTCATCAAAACATCATGCATAAAACAGTTTCTAAAAAACACATGGGCACTTTCTGGAAATATGTAACCTATCTATAAATTTCAAATTTTGATCTGTGTATTACTTCTAAGTTAGGTGGTATCCCCTACAAATCTGATATTTCACGGGCGATATAGAATTCATCATTGACTCGGCGATGAAGCCTCCAACCTGAGTATGCCGTAAGGGTTGGAGTTCCTGAATCTGATATGTCACATGACACTTAAGTCACCGTATAATAATATACCCGGGTCGGCAAACCACGGTTCTAGGCAATGAGTTTCTTGAACTCAAGCCCTCTTTAGGAAACCACCTAACATATCTGTATACCCATTTTTAACCTTTCTTGTACATGCAACATTCTTAATATCTAAAATCATGATAGTCTGACATGTCTATTAGTCTGAGTCTGATATGGCATTGGTCTGAATTGGTATCGTCATATCAAGACTTGCAAGTCATGATTTCTAAGCCATAATACATTAAGATAAATATTTTCATTTAAAACATAGCTTAAACCACCAAAAACATGCAACTTATATAGAAGATTTTATGTTCCAAAACTTCAAGTCAAAATCATGCAAAAACATCATCAAACATATGATGGTCTAGTACCTTTAGCAAATCAATGCACTCTTTCATCACATCCATTATGAAAATTAAACATTCATGCTAAATTCCCTCCTTAGTGATTTAAAAACACCTTTAAATCATAACAAGAGTTCAAACATTTCATATAGTGCTTTTCAAGAATGCATGGCAAAAAATTTCATATGCTATGAAAAATCTAAAAATTCATAATAAGAGGGAATTCACCAAAAGTCATGCTCTCAACAAGAATTCATTCTTAAATACATGCTTTCATATATACATATTCTCAAATCCCTTTGGGGAATGTCAAAAGACCAAAATAATGATGTTAAAACATCGAGTACGTGAATATATACATAGTTTTAAAAACCCCATTCTAAAATATGATTTTTCTATGCCCATTAGAATTTAGGAAAACCCCGCGTACCTAAATTATGAAGAATAATGGATGATTCTTGAAGCTTGTGGATTCGGGATTCCGAATCTCTAATTTATTTTGAAAACCCATGGTTGAATCTTGAACTACTTTGGTTTTTATTTTGAAATCCTAGAGGGTGTTCTTGAATAATTTTGGGAAAAGGATTATATTTTGATGAATTGGAGGCAAAATCTGGTGTTATAGATGAAATATGGGTGAAGTGAAATGACTAAAATTCCCCAAAAAAACAAAGTCAAAACTGTCCCTCAGTTAACAAGCTGACAGGCTGAAGTAAAATGGGTATAACTCATTACTCAGATGTTGCATTTGTATAAAATCAGTTGATTTAGAAAGAATACTCAAAGATCTTTCATTTGATAGGTAACAACTCTCCCAGTTCATTATATTCAGAGAGTTATGATCGTTTGAAGTTGACCCTAAAATATTGAAAACTGGGCAATAGGCTATGCATTTTGTTACTATTTTGAAATCCAAACACAGCCTTATGCATTCTGAAAAATTTTGAAACTTATCCGAGATGTACTATGAGCTTTCCTGATCGTAACTCAACTTAAAAATCTAAAAACAGATGTCGAGAAGGTTTGAAAGTTGTATCCTAAAAATTTCCAGCTAAAATGACTCTAAGTCCTCATTACACTTAGAAAAATTATCAAGTTTTTAAGTCTAAGGGCATTCTATTAAAGGCTAATCCATGCACGCCTTTTATGGAGTGTTAAATTACTACAAGTTTGAGATAGGGGATTAGTTCGGGCATTTCTGACACTGCCCTAAGATTTAGAGCCGGGTGCTCTATCTATGAAGTTAGGAGCTAGGGCACTGGCTGAAGAATGAATTGGAATGGATGACTTAGGACAAAACTGGGAACAATTTCCTCCCTTTGATTTGGGCTGAGCAAAACTAAAACTTCCTGATCTTGCTCTCTTATTTCCTCTCCTTAGCCCTAACCTTTTGCTCCTCTATTTGCTGAGCATGGGCCATAAGCCTGGCTAAAGTCATATCACTGTTCAACATTGTAGATCTATACACATTTATCACGCTATCATTCACTCCAAACACGAACTTGCTCATCTTAGCCCTATTGTCTGCAACCACTTGAAGGGCATATCTGGCTAGTTGAGTAAATCTAAGAAAATACTCCCTAACCATCATATTTCCCTGCGTAAGGTTGATAAACTCAAGAAATTTGGCCTCACTTATCTCTTGGGAAAAGAATCTATCTAAGAAAGCCGTGACAAATTCCTCGCACTTTATAGGACCTGCATCCTCTAACCTCTCAGACTTCCACTGTTTATATCAAGTGTGAGCAAGATTCTGTAATTGGTATGTGGCTAACTCGACACTCTGAACAGAAGTAACTCCCATGATGTCAATGACATTCTGTACTTGGTCAATAAACTCCTAAGGGTCTTTGTCATAATTAGACCCAAAGAAAGATGGAGGGTTCATTCGGGTGAAGTCCCAAATTCTAGCTGCTGCAAAATTGGCCAGTGGATTGGCCGGAATAACTGGTGACTGCTTATTTTAGGCATCCACGGACCGAGCAAGTGTTGTGAATGTGGCTCTAAACTTCGCATGAGAAACATGCCTGCCCAAAGGGTCTTCGGGCTGAGGAACTGGCTGGTTTCTTCTCTTTGGAGGCATATTCTGAAATAAGAGAAGAATGGATTAGACTGACAGTTTAACTTGAGATTGTGCTCACTAGTACGACATGAATACAACTGTTCCTAAAACATTTCATAGCCTCTTGCACATAAATGTGGTGCGCAATACACCCATGCAAAAGACACTACTAGATGCAGCTTTCAGACTTCCTATGACTCTATTGAACCTTAGGCTCTGATAACAAGTTTGTAACACCCTAATTTTTCTGAACCAGAATGCTACACGGTGCTTATGACCCCGAAGGACCATTAGTTAACCCATGACTGATATCTATACCTGTAAACTACAATATATTTCATAATAATGCGGAAAATATGAACATATAGGCCATAAGGTTTAACTGAATAAAGAATTTAGTAAAAATATCATCCATATGGGTTAAAGATACCCAAAACAACTAAAAACTAAATAAAATCTGAACTAAACCTAAAAGCCTCTAAACACTGTCTGAATAAAAAGTTGAAGGAACATGTCTCCAACTAACTCCATAAACTGATGGCTAACTGAAATAATAAATAAATAAATCGAATCATATCATCCTCGAATGAAGAGAACTCACTGCAACTCTGTATACTGGATGCGACTGCTACTACTGGTCTAGAACTCGTGTCTCTGAACCTATGGTGTAACATAAAGAGAAAGCACCATAGCACAAATACGTTAGTACAACTGGAGTACTGAGCATACGAGTGAGATAGGCTGAACATAAATAGGGTTACATGCATGAACAATTCTAACTAACTGACTGATATGAATGTGAGAGTGCAAATATTCAAGCATAGAAACTGAGATCGCGAATGCGTAATAACTAAATTTATACATTAATACATAGTTTACTGATAACTGATCATGACTGATACTGTAGTTCTGAATACATGGGTGACTGTGCTTGACAATCCTATATCTAATGGAACTATCTGAGTTTCATACTATAACTGAATTTGACTGTATCTAGCAGTCCTGGTATACTGATATCTAAAGAACTATCTGGATTCTTTTACTGAGACTGAGCCTGAAACTGTGGGAGGTAGTTGTTTAACCGACATGACCCAATAATGCATATAGCTAAGTTGGGGTCCAATCTCTGCCCCAACTAAAGGGGTATTAATACCGCACCATTGGTAAGGATAGTTGTGAGTGACCCTCAACTGGAAGGTACTCAAACGAGAACGGTGGGAACCTTCAACTGACAGGTTAATCCACCTCATCAACCCTAGTCTGACAGGTTAAGATGTCTCAACGTACGCTGGCTACGTAGTTCTGGAACACAAGAATGGCTGCTAAGAATCACACTCTAAAATGGAAGGTGAGTTCCCATCCTTGGGTTCACTCGGTGCTAACTTCTACTCCCATCTGAAGAGAATGAACATGATTTAACTGACTGTACAAGGACTGAGTAACTGACTTCCGTTGACTGATGGAATAGCACTACTATCTAACATTTTGCTGAGATCATGAGATTTCGGAGGTTTGACTTAGATCTATAGATCATGGCTTGACAAAGATTATTGGGGTAACGTGACTTGGCTCTAGGCACAAAACTATATTTTTTGGGTACGAATACCCCCAGGACTCGATGGAAGGAAATTGACACATATGACATGACTTGATCATAAGATTTGAGTCCACAATTCATAATATCATACATAAGGGATTTCATACTAAGAATGGTTATCAATAATGTATTGCATGGAAAGTACTTGCAGAACCTTAATATCATATTCATTGCATAACCATACTAGCAACACATATCAATAGCATGGAAGTTCATGTGTAATCATCTTAAGAGTTGACATAGCTTGTCATTTAAATACTATGGGATCATGGGAACATGATTTTTAGCATTCTAGGCATTTTAACAAACAACTTGCATGCACACTTTGGGGCATAGGTTTTCTTAACAATTTTAATCATCTTGAACCACCCAAATTTATGGGTTTTAACTACAAGCATGCACACATCATGGAAGTTAACTTAAATTAATATCTTGAAGCTTAAACAATGAACATTAACATGAACAGCTTCACATAACAACAAGGAAATTAAAGTTTCTCATTTAAAAGCATGGTTTTTGAACTCTAAGAACGAAAGGAGTCCATAGATGAACACTATGCATACCTGACTCAAGTTTCTTGATGTTTTTGGACTTGAAGGATTTGAAATCTTTTGATTCTTAAAGAAGATTGGGTCTTGTTCTTGGGAATTAAATTCAAAGAGAAACCCTAGTTTTTGTTTATGAAATAATAATGAGCATAATGGCTAAATTCGGACTTATCTGGTATATATAGGAGAGTGGTAAGTGACCAAAATATCCCTATTAAAATGACCTAGAAATAAACTGAACATGGCATGTGACGGTCTGACTGACGGTCCATCAAAAACTTGATGATCCATTACTTAGCCCGTCAGACGTGGACCAGAAATGGGATTCACTGTATAAGAGTTGATGGCCAGAATGACGGTCCGTTACAACTTTGACGATCCATCAACTCATCTGTCAGTCTTTATCCAGTACATGGCTCAACTGCCTTGGCTGTGATGGTCAAAGTGGTGGTCCATCATTTATGTGGTGGTCCATCAACTTGGCCGTCATACTTGGGCGTTTCCGATAGTTCCATGTAAACCATCCAAACTTCCTCGTCTGATATTGGATTTGGATAAAATTTGTACCGTTGGAAAGCTAACTCAATTTCTCACGTGATAGAAAGTGAAAATCTCAAAAATACCATGTGTACAAAGATAGGTTCGCATTTTAAAGTAATTCCTAGCATTCTTGAGAAGATTTCTAACTAGAAAAAAGGCATGCGTGTTATAGTGTTGTTGATGGTGTTTATGATACTGGTGTGAAAGATGGTTATGAGCATATGATGATGCATATAGGAATTTTTTTAAGAAAAGTGTTGACCATGATGATGGTCCTACTGGTGATAGCTATGGTGGATATAGTGGATATTATGGATACACCCCTTTCAGTGGGAATACCACTTTTTTGGTCCCTCTTCAAGCTCATGTTCAACTTGTAAATGCCAAAATACAAGGACAAACATGACAACTTGATTAAATGCATTGATGCCATGACTTTTTTTGTCAAGGAATTGACATCTAAGAGGGGTGTCATGCCATCAATGATGTTGATAGAGCTATTGACTCTATTGAAGGTTAAGAAGAGAAAAAACCAATTTCCAAGGTACTATCAAATATTAAATTAAGAAAAATTATAACTCATTTTTCATTCACTATTGAACAAATTCAAGGGGCCATAGAAGAGTAAAGACAACTAAAGAAGATGGATATCCATAAATTGGTGAAAGCCACCAAGAAGTCTAAACAGAACATACTAATCAAATCCAAAAAGACCCCAGAAGTCCACTCTATGCATAAATTTGGGCCAAAAGACTTTAAGAACATGATATATATAGAGCAGTGGCATGTGGACTGGGTAAGTTATTTTTTCTAACCTTCTATCTATTCAATTTATAAACTTCTAAGTCACCTGTTACAATATAGTACCCATCTTTTGCATTAGTTTGTAGTAGATTGGGTAATCTATTAACATGTTTTGAGAACTTATGCCACAGATGGCCCATCTGTTGAAACAAATCACCCTTCTATTCCATAAGTTGCAGCAGATAGGTAATATGTTAACATATTTGGAGAACTTATGAAACAAATGACTCATTTGTTACAATAGATTAGTGATTTGTTGCATAGGTTGCAGTGAATGGGTAATTTGTTAAAAAATTTAGAGAACTTATGCAACAAATGGCTCATCTATTGCAACAGAAGAGCTATTTGTTGTATCATTTTAGATTTTATTATACACTACTAACTTATTTAAATTATATTCTTATTTCACACGTTGACCAAATTATTTACCACATGCAGAAGAGGACCCTTAAATTCAATTAGTACTATGATCTTAGGGATATTATAACTAACCTCAACTTTTACAGTAACTCCTTAAGTGGGTACAACAAACTCAGCAAAGAAGCGATAACTCCTGATAGTAGAAAAATAAGTAGATACTTGCTAAGTTTGAATAGGATGAGGAAATGATTGATTATTGCAGAAGAAAGAGGCCATATCCAAGTGCTATGGGTTGGATTGAGGAAAAGAGGATTCATGTAGTGATGAACTTAAAGAATAAACATTTTGTTACTGCTGAGATCATTATGAATGAGGGAATCATGACTATCTACAATTGCAACAAATCAGATTTTAAAGAGTGAGAATTTTTTATTTACTGTATATCCTTTGTTGGTGTTTTTTCCAAAATAATTGAAGCAAAGTGGCATAATGAAACACTTTCCAGAAAGTTTCTCAACGAATGTTGGGCTTTTGAAGGTCGAAAATAGAAACTTTCCAAAAATGAGACTGGTGCCGTGTGCGGGTCATACTAACTTGCATTTGTTGAACATTTGATAACCGACACTGGTATTACAACTATAAGGAATGACAATATAGAGGCAAAGATGCAAGAGGTTAGAGTTGCTAGGGTAGCATGTAAAAGTTTGGAGCCCTTATGTGGGTTGTAATTTGTTTATCTAGATGTGTAGCAATATTTGTAATGATAATATTTTCTTTTTAGTATTTTAGTTAATTATATTATATATTAGTGATTACAATTATTTAGTATTCTAATTGATGTCCATTTATTTTGTCATGAATTCTATTTTATCCTTAGATTTGAAAACTTATAAATTATTACTAAAAATACATTACTACATTCAAATGTTGCAAAAAATGCATTATCGATTGCAACAGATGACTCATTTGTTGTAAATAACCAAACAATTATAGATGATTGTTTCAATAGATGCATTATCTGTTGCAACATAGGTCTCATCTGTTGAAAATAATCAAACAAATATAGACATCTATTGCAATAAATGACTAACTTGTGGTAACAAATGACTCATCTGTTGAAATTTTGATAATAGAAATGACGACTATTGCAATGCAATAGATGACTAATCTATTTGAAATAACCAAACTAATGTAGACATCTATTGCAACGAATGACTAACCTGTTGCAATAGATTATTTATTTGTTAGAAATTATCAAATAAATATATACATCTCTTGCAAAAAATGACTAACCTATTGTATTAGATGATCCATCTACTGGAAATTCTCAAATAGCTATAGACATCTGTTGCAATAGGTGACTAACCTTTGGCAACCGATGGCCCATCAGTTGGAAATTATCAAATAGATATAGACATCTGTTACAACAGGCTATAATTTATTATAATAGGTTATCCACTTAGTTGATCATGTAATTACTATGTAATTCGTTGAGATTATAATTTAACTTATAAATTGAAAGCTAATTATAGTTAAATCAATTTATTTATTACTTATCATTATTTAATATGAAGTATTTCACATCAGAATAGTCAATTGATCACTCTATTTAGGATGAATACACTTGGTTGATCATGTAATTACTATGTAATTATTGTGATTGTAATTAAACTTATAAATTAAAAGTTAAGTTTTGTTATATCAATTTAGCTATTACTAGTCATGATTTAATGTCTAGTACTTCACATCAAAATAATCAATTGATCACTCAATTTAGGATGAATACACTTAGTTGATCATGTAGTTACTATATAATTATTGTAATTATAATTGAACTTAAATATTGAAAGCTAATTATAGTTAATTAGTTTATGTATTATTAATCATGGTTTAATATGAAGCATTCACATCAAATTAGTCAATTGATCACTCTATTTAGGACAAATACACTTAGTTGATCATGTAATTACTATGTAGTTATTATGACTGTAATTGAACTTATAAATTGAAAGCTAATTATAGTTAAATAAACTTATTTATTACTAATCATGATTTAATAAGATGTATTTTACATCAAATTAGTCAATTGATCACTCTATTTGGGATGAATACACTTTGTTGATCATGTATTACTATATAATTATTGAGATTGTAATTGAAATTATAAATTAAAAGCTAATTGTAGTTAAATCAATTTATTTGTAAATCATAGTTTAATATGAAGCATTTCATATCAAATTAATCAATAGATCACCCTATTTAGGACAAATATATTTAATTGATCATGTAATTACTATATAATTATTGTGATTGTAATTGAACTTACAAATGAAAAATTAATTGTAGTCAAATAAACTTATTTATTACTAATCATGGTTTAATATGAACCATTTAACTTCAAATTAATTAATTTATCACTTTGTTTAGGACAAATACACACAGTTGATCATATAATTACTATGTAAGTATTGTTATTATAACTGAACTTATAAATTAAAAGCTAATTGCAGTTAAATTAATTTATTTATTACTAATCATGATTTAATAAGAATCATTTCAAATCAAATTAGTCAATCAATCACTCTATTTAGGATGAATACACTTTGTTGATTATGTAATTACAATGTAATTCATTGAGATTATTGTAATTGAAATTATAAATCAAAATCTAATTATTGTTACATCATTTTATTTATTAGTAATATGAAACATGTCATATCAAACTAGTCAAACAAATTGTGATACATGTTGCAACAAATGATTAACCTATTACAATAGCTGACTCATTTGTTGAAAGTTATCAAACAGATATAGACATTTGGTGCAACAAATGAGTCATCTATTGCAACAGATGAGTCATCTGTTAGAAGAAATCAAAATTGATCTTGTTAGTGGTTTGATCTCTTCCAATAGTTGACTCATCTATTACAACAAATGGGTCATCTGTTTGAAGAAATTAAAACAGTCTTGCTAGTGATTTGGTTTCTTCCAATAGATGACTAATTTGTTGCAATAAATGATTCATTTGTTGGAAATATTCAAACCACTACTCCACTAGAAAGACTATTTTGATTCATTACAACAGATGACCAATCTATTGCAACAGATGAGTCATCTATTAAAAATATTTTTGTACTGTGTTATATTTATGAAATTGTCTTGTCTTTTTATCGATGCACACATTAATCATAATATTTTTTGAGATTGTAATTAAACTTATTAATTGAAAACTAATTATAGTTAAGTAACTTTGTTTCTTGCTAGTTGGGATTTAATTTGAAGATTTTCACATCAAACATATGTAAAGTATGTTGAAAATAATCAAACATCTTTCTTCTGCTACAACAGATTTGTATGTCTTTCTAAATATTTTCAATAAATACGTCATTTGTTGCAACAAATATAACATATGTTGCAATAGATGTTGTTCACACGTATATAATAGTTGCTGGACCATAAATAAATATAGATATTTTCTATAATAAAAAAATATATTACTAACTAAAATAAGATAAAATTATCAAGTTCATTACTAAATCAAAAACATGACTATTTACGATTACAATAATTATGGAGCATTTCGATCCAGACACGTAATTCTTTTATGGCCAACCATCTTACATATGGAGAACTTACTTTTTCTTGTTAGAAATAATTCCCCGACTCCTCGTCTCCACTTCATTTGACTTCTTTCCAATCTTCTTGGGGCAATATATGGAAAAGGTAACTTTTCATAATAATTTCTACAGAAACCATCCAAGAATCTTCAGGAGACACCTGATTAATATCCTTACATTATGCAATTATGTATTTTTCCATCGAATAATAGGGAGATAAGTACTCATAAATTTGATTTTCAAATTGTGCACCATATTAGGCCCAGAGCATTGTCGTAGTATCTGGACATGGTATTTTGTCCAAGTTAAGAACTCTACATGTACAAGTTCTTCTTTGAAGATCAACCATGGCAATATACCATAACTTTTGATATGGAACTTGTAATTGACTATTTGATGGGCCAATAACTTCTTTCCTAAATTTATGTACTTTGATATTATTTTTTCATTAAAGGAACAAGTATGTTTGGTGAGTTGACCAATGCCATATGCCTCTCGTGAAATAATTTTTAAAACCTTATGTTTATTTCATCATATAGTGTGACAATGACAAATTCTCTTTCAACGTCAAACATGCATTCACTAACTCAACAATGTTTGATGTCAAAATATCATACCTATACAAAAAAAATCACTTAGTAGAATTTAGTATTGCAATTAACTCAAACAATACATTAAATTTATAATAATGTACCTATTTCATGAATAGAATGCCTTGCTCCATTCATTAAATATGACACGTTTGAGAAGTTCGGGTGCTTTGGTACCATATCCTTATTTAATTGAAATGGTCATAGAACTTAAACATATCATATTCTTTTGCTACTTTATAAAAATGAGATATGATCTTTGAATTGTGAAAGTTGTTTCAAATATTTTCCCCAAGGTGCATCATGCAACAACCATAGCAAATTGAAGGGTAGATAACTGAACCCATCATTTGGATAATTGGATGTCCATAAGAAGTTATACACAGCTCATCTGTATCATATACATATCTTCTCATTTTTTAAGAAAATATTGAGATGAGGCATCATATTTCTTGTCCACTATACAAAAATCCACCAAAAATGTGATTTTTTGCATTCCACCGTCGATTAGAAAACTCCTTCATACTTGATCTTCAAGAATGTCCCACCGATGGTTATAAATTATCACATTTGTTGAAAACAAAAAATCTAAGCCACATGAGCTACAAAAAGGTACTTGACCATATCTGTATGCATTTGATTGACCATATCTCTTGTAGATGGGTCTTTGCCATTGTGAAAGCTATATTTGAAGTATTTACCGATGACTTTGTCGTGGCATATGGATTATGAATAGTAATATACTCTGAACCATATGTGTGATACTTTTCATAAGTTCTAAAGCAGAATCTCTCAGAACTTATAAGCTTCACAACCTCAACCACCACTTACACTCTAAATGTGAACATGTTAAACAATACACACTACGTGAATTAATCACCTACTTGGGTTTGAAATCTTTTTTTAAGAAAGAAATATGCAATGAAGTGTCTAGTTCTTCCATGTTCTTGACTGTCATTCCCTTATAAAAATCTGTTTCAAAATTTTGAAGATTGCTCAACTATGTTGATTGAAAATTACCCACTGTATTGCTCACAACAATGGGCATAAGTGTTTGGTCCTCTTTTACTTCATCTCTACTCCCATCATCTGGAATATTCATGTCCACAATATCAAATTCATAATTTAACATATATTGTTAATCTTGTTCTATATTTTGATTCTCTATCGGTTTTTCAATCACATACATCCTTAAAATAGGCCTAGCTATATTACTTAGATAAGTATGCAAATGAACCTGATTACTTATCTTTAAAGGCAAGACCCTCTAATTTACTAAAAAGTTCTGCATATATCTAATGACAAGATCTTTCAGTTGGCAATTTAGTCAACAACAATTGATGATTAAGTTTACAAAATCATCATACAAAACATCTCATTGGACTATTATCACTATTGTCTCTAATATTTCACCATCCTTTCAACGCTAAATAAATCAATTGTTCTTCTCGATCCATTTACCATGGCAACAACCCTTATTGTTATTGATTCCTCCACTAATGGTACCTAAAGAAATTTGTTAAAATAGTTAATAATGATAGTATAGTAAAATTAATACTGATACGATAGTAAGAGCTAATAATGATAATATAGTATATACAACAGCATAATTATATGTACTATCATTACCATTGTCCGAATATAAGAGCCATCTGTTACCCACACTTAATAATTAAGACTTGAGTGACCTACACCTATTTTTGAAAATTTTTAGTCACTTTTAATTCATTTTCCCTAGAGACTCGATCTCCTAACCGTGAATACAAAATCCTCATCATCCTTTTGGAAGAGGTTCAGATCTTGCCATCTTTACTTCTTTATCATCACTCCTCATTCCATTATTGATCCTTAAAATCAAAAGTTTCACTTGCTTGACCTGGCTAACTTGGTTGTAGGGGTGTGAATGGTAGGTTCTGTTCGATTTTATGTATTGTCATTTCATTATCCTTTTTGGTTAGTCAATATGCTAAAATCAATAAGATATTTTTTTAGATTTTTGGTTTTTTGTCTTTAATGATTCAATTTTTTGTTTAATGGATAAGAAAATATTCATAAAACAAATGCATGTACTTTTTCCTTCTGAATAATGATATACTATATATGTTAGTGTTTCATAAAGCAAAACTCAATTAGTAAATGTAATCAATTATAGTTAAGAATTGGGACACACCCAGATAAACAACAATCTAGGTAGCATAATAGGAAAGAAGAAAGGAAAAGAATTCCTAGAATGCCTCATAACTTTTTAAGGATTTGATGTGGACATTTACACCCACGAATCCATCGTACTCAACTCAATATTTTCTCTTCTACTTGTGGGACTAGTAATCTAGGCTCTAATACCAACTGTCATGATCCAACTATTCAAATCATGCGGGCAACTACTCTAATTCATCTAGATAGGAGAACCCTTACCCTCTATTTCAAAATATATATGGAAGTTAAAATGAAAAGTCATGAAACTCATCATCATCAAAATTCTTTAAAACTTGTTACAAACTATATTCTTAATATAGGAATAAAAGACACCTTTACTGAGGACCTAGTCTAGATAATGTGCATGAGCTTCTAATAAATAAATGAAAACACAAAGGACCTAACTTCCACCATAATAATGAGAAGAGTAGAAAATATCGGAGATCACTATCCATGTCAGATGAGAAACATCAATTGACCCTATAAAAAGGCTATACCTCAAAAAGGGTATCATAAGAGTAGTCTCAGTACAATCACACACACTAGTAGTTATCATCAACCGATTAGGGTTAGATCGATAAACATCAGATAAAAATCATAGAAAGAAAGCATGAAAACATATATAGAAATCTGATCCACATTACTTTCATACGCTTATGCTATATCTATCTTTCGTATTACCTAAGAGTATTTGCATCCTTATTCTGTTCAACTTAGTTGTACTCAATTCGTTACCAACAGGCAATCTGTACCATTAAAATTCCCCTAATACTATTCACAGTTAATCTCACTAATCATACATCACTTTTCACATGAAATGTCATCCATCATAACTCTCACTTGTCCAACCTTTATAGTTATTATAAGTCAATCTTTTTCACTTACACCTCAACAATACATTAGAACAAATAACCATAACCTCGAAAAAAGTACAATCATGAACACTTAACAATTACTTCAATCATATTACCACTTCACCTTTCACAATAACACAAAAAAATTTGGTGCAGTGTAAGTAAAGATAGACAATGTATCAAGTCGATACTATGACTACCAATGATAGACCGTATCAACAAATCATAACTTACAAAAATACGCTACACCTTGTCTTAGATACATAAGTAAATAGACATTAGTAGAAAATATGCCTTTCTTATATACCATTAGGATGGACCACACATGGATCCCAAATATTATTAAACATCATAAATCGATTCATTGAAGGAATCCAAAACAACAATCATATTATAAACCGGTCCACTCATGAAATCATCAAACTCACTAATACTTTGTATAAAAATGTTAAGGGTCTTATGGTAGTAAACTAGCCATGACCTACAGTGGACAACCTCGTTTCCATGTACCAAAAATCTCAAAATTTTAGTGCCTACCAATTTTATAACAACCAATCCGGTGACGATATCCAATTATTAAAACATCCTATAATAACAAGTTCCATGAAGATGTCCAAATATCATTACATCCCACAATATTAAATATAAATTTCATGAAGATGTCCAAATACCAGTATATCCCATAATAAACAATAGATATCACAACAATCACAACCACAATAAATATAAATAACCATACATGTACAATCAACAAGCTCTTGATATAACCTCATTTTATGTGATAACACTTAGGGTATCATTCAGCAGTTCCAACCTTTAAAAATCATTATAACAAGTAGATAAACTATCAAGACCCATATTTATCGTGAGTGGAACCAATACTATCACCTGGGGGGAGAACCAATAACCCCATAAGCATTAACAAATACTTAGATAAAATGAAGAACACTATCCCATTAATAGTTCAAGATCAACCAGTCTAACAACTTAAGAAAAATACAAAAATAAATAGTAAACCAAACACCCCTAGAATCTAAAAGTCAGTGTACCAAAACATACTAGGAATATCAAGAATTGGATGCAACCTTAAGAACTAAGGAAACTGAATAAGTACAAACAAAGGACAATGTCATAGAGAGATCCCATAGTAGCCTGAACAAGTTGAACACCCCTGAAATTTAGATCATACGCTAGAGTCATAAGTGCGGTCTTATTGGAGAGATTGAAATTTTGACTATAATAAAAAGTAAGAACAGGTGTAGTGTTAGCACACAAGAAAACAACAATGTACTGTTAGGGTCACTTTGCCAACCCGAGATGAGAATATAAACACTTATCTATGAAATAGTATAACAAGTTAATATATACCCAATAACTTACACCTAGAAAAACAAACATAAAATAGCTGTTTAGAGTACAAGTATAAGTCAATACACTTACAACCAAGTCATGTTCAATCAAGCCAAGTCAAATAAGTGAAGTAACTTGAGCAATATCAAACACCTATAAACATATTCCATGATTCACTAATGGAACCATCAAACTTACCTAAACTTTGTACATACACACTATGGGTATCCTAACCACCCTCTAACCATGACCCGTAAAGAAAAAGTTCCATCCATGTACCTAAATACCAGACACAAGGGTCGTCTAATATTATCCCACCATCAAAGTATAAGAATGTCTAAAATACCAAGATATTTCATAATAAGCGTAAGGTAGGTCAATAGAATGCAACATGGTGCAAATTATTTGAATAAACATGCTAAACAATCATAAACCAACAAGCTATATGACCAAGTAGGTAATATCCACATAAAGCACAAATTAAATTAGACTATAATACCATTAAGCCAGAGCTTTGCCTTTTCGTGTAATTTTCACTTGCTCTTTGTCAAGAACATGCATATAAATGCATAACTTATAAAACAACCTAACATACTAGGATTATAACTCACAACTAGTCCCTAAGGTCAAGTTCATAATGATTTCCTTCCCTTTATAGGGATTTTCTATCATAATTAATCTAAAACATAGGAATTTTCTATCATAATTAATCTAAAACTATCAATTTCATGGATTAACTAGTTATTTATCGAAATACAAGGGTAAATTAACCATTAATGAACAAAACCCAATAATTTTATGCCTAATTTACTCCATTGCATCAGAAAATAACTAAAATTAGCCCTAAAACCCTCCCTAAACTCCTTAATTTAGAAATTCTAAGGCTAAATTATAATGCCCCAAAATCTAATCCCGAGACGTCACACGGTGCTCAAGGCTATGAGTAGCCCCAAGCTAACCCTTTGAGCTTTCTTCTAGATCTGAACCTTACTTTAAGAAAATCTAATAAAGAAATAATTTTGTATTATGACAAAAATTGAACTGAATAAACTATAGGTACTGTCTGAATAGCAACCACTAAAAGTTTGTAATTAAACTTATAGTCCGACAAGCCTCTACTACTAAAAAACTAGAGAGCCATTGGGACAGACCCCAACTAACTCAAGCTAAATTAAAAACAATAACTCAATTATTATGAAAGCTACAAATCTAAAGAAGTAGGCTTTCAAATCATGTAACACCCCAAATCTGGTACCCGGAATGCTACACGGTGCCCATGTCCCCGAAGGACCACAAGCTAATCCATGATTGATATCTGTACCTAAAACTGCATAATATTTTATGTAAATGCGGAAACATGTACGAAAAGGCCATAAGGTTCAAACTGGATAAACATCTAATAAAATAATGTCTGAAAGCAGTATAATAATACCAAAACAAATCAAAAATAACTGTCTAACATGCTATAGTCTGAAAGCCTCTAAACTGTCTAAATAATGAGTTGAATGGACATGTCCCCAAATAACTTCGACTACTGAAATAATCTCAAAACTAAAATAATAATGTAATTATCATGTCCTCGAAAGATGAGGACTCACAGCTGACTCTGACTGCTGAACTGGGATGCTACTGATGTTCTAGAGCTCGTACTTCTAAACCTATGGTATAAGATACCATAGCACAAATGCGTCATTACTTTGAATGTACTGGTATGTAAGTGAGGTAGGCTGAATACAAATGGTTCATATGCATTAATAGTACTAACTAACTGACTAACATGAACGTGAGAATACATGTATGACTACATAACTATAACTAAGATCATGATAGTACTGAATACTGAGTTCTGACTACTGAATTTACTTATATAGATATCTAAGTCACTGATGAGTGAGAAAGACTGATACTGTATTACTAAATATTGAGGGACTGATACTATGTTACTGATACATAAATAACTATGTCTGACAGTTCTGATTATGAAGAACTGGTCTGGTTGACTGTATCTAATAGTCCTAAAGCTGAATACTGATAATATGAGTGACTATATCTGATAGTCCTAAATCTAATGGAACTAGCTGAGTTTTATACTGTATCTAAGTAACTGAATCTGAGATCAGTCTTATCTAGTGGGTGATCTCTAAATCTGATGATACTGATACTAATTGACCATAGTTGAGATCTATCCTGCCTAGTGGGTGATCCTGGAGTTTATTTATAATGATAAGGATTGACTGTATCTGATAGTCCTAGATCTATACTACTAAGCTGAATTGACTGTATCTAACAGTCATGATTTTGAATCTGAAATTGTGGGATGTATTTATCTGATCGACATGCCCTATACTAAGATAACTGGGGTCCTACCTGTAACCCCAGCTGGAAGGTTGTCAGTATCACACCACTGATAAAGACAACTATTGTGGAGTCAGTCCTAATCTAGTGGGTGAACCCTGGGATCAGTTCTATATATTTAAATGCGCTAATAGGTGATCCCTGAGTGTGTCAGTCCTATCTAATGGGTGATATCTTATACCTACGATGACTACATAGTTCTAGAACTTAGGGATTTCTTTAAGGGATCTCAGTCCTATCTAGCGGGTGAGTCCCCATCCTTAGGCTCGCTCGGTGCTGAATCTTACTCCCATCTGAAAGACACTGAATTGATTAACTGAACTGGACTGATTAGATGAAATGAACTGATACTTGTGGTATTGTCTAGAGGAGCTAAACTGAATTGACTGAGTTCCATTGACTGACGGAATGTACTGAGTTCTAAGGACTGATTGAGAATACTGAAGTTACTAAGATTGACTGGGAATGCTGAGATTACTGAATACTTAGATCACTGAGATTAGTGAACTACTGAGATTACTGAGATTTTTGTGATTTCCTGAGTCACATGATTGACTGAGTTCTATGGATCATAGCTTGACTGAGGAGATCGTGAAAACATGACATAGCTTTAGGTACACAGCTAAATGTTCGGATACAAGTACCCCTCGGACTTGATGAGAAGAAACTGACATAGCATTTCTTACTTGAACATATGACCAACAACATAATTCATAACTCATATATTGAAGCACTTCATCAAACATGTGATATGCATAAGCTTGTACATACATAGGGATTTCATGATATCATACTAGCTAGGTATTGTTCCTTCATCTAGACATTTAATCAAACTCATGGTAGGCATAGTATATGTAGACAACATTATACAACAATTAATCATCATGATTCATCTATAATTTCATCATTCTAGGGTTTATTCATAGGTTCACATAAATATACATCTAAACAAATCAATTCCACATAAATTGATCACCCAACATGGATTTGAATTCAATTGATCATTCTCAACATAAACAAAACAAATCCAACATGAAATTCATAAAGAAATCCATAAATGTAAACTTAGAAAAGAGATTCTTGGGCTTCATAGACGAAAGAAGTCTATGAATGAACACTATGCATACCTTAGTTCATGATTCTTACGAAGATTGATGGAGATATTCTTGAAATTTGACGGTGAATTCCCTTAGAATTGAACCTTCTATGAAAACCCTAGGGCTTGTTCTTAAGAGTTTTTGAGAGTAAGCGAATATAAGTTGCTGAATTATGGCCAAATCTCGTGTTATAAGGCTTATTTAGGGTGAGAAATTGGCCCTTTTAACCCTAGGACACGTACTTAATGTCAGAGAAAATTTCCCAGTTTTCATCCTTGGTGAGATGCGCCACTATCGCGCCAAGTCACTGGAAAGTGACAAATGGGAAATTGCACGGTGGCGTGATGCGGAGCTATCACGTTGCCACCTTGTCTGCGACCTAAAAGTTTGGCGCGATGCACCACTATCATGGAGCAACACTGGAAATTGACAATTTCTATTTGAGCTATCTCCGTGATGCGCTGAAGGCTCAGGTGATAGACTGTCTCACTAAAAAGGCTCTAACTCTTCACCCGGGTGTCGGATTTGGGCGAATTTGGTATTAATGGAAAGATTATTAAATTTCCCACATGAAAAAGGTGAAAATATTAAAAATAGTACATCTATAAAAGTCAATTCATCTTTTAAAGAAAGCATCTAACATTTATGGGAAAAATTTCAAGCTAGGAAAAGTACGGGTATTAAAAATCATGAGGAATCACCAACTGTGGGAGCATGGATAGGGTGATACTGAGTACCTGAACCTACATTATAAGACAATGTATCACATAGAAAGATATGCGGATCAACACTTTGAGGATGTGCTGAGTATATGGGGGTATAATACATAAGTAAACATCATCATAATTAGAAAGTAAATGCATATAAATGTATATGACTCATATAAGCTTGATTATCTAAAATATCAAAATATAAAATCATCCATAACAAATCATACTTGTGAATTCAGTGAGTCATAACACTTAGTCTTACAAAAGCTTTTCTATCATTCTTTTCTTTTAAAACTCAGAAGTTGTGGGAGCTTTAGAAATCTTGAAACTTTGGGACTTAGGGACTTTGGGACTCAGGGAGTTTCTTCTAACCGACATAAACCATGTGAGCTGACATGGAGTCCAACTTCTTGCCCACATTAGGGAGAGTTGTTCTACCCTTACCATTGGAATAGAACCTTAACTTTAGTGATCACTATCTTAGGCCACTATGGGCATTTAGAACATACGGTGGCTTATAGTTCTGGGGCATGAGACCTTGGAATCATACCCAACCCAGTGCTAAATACTACTCCCATACTTATTGCACATAACTTTTAGGAAATCCATCTTAAAATAGCACAAGTGTTTATAATGAAAACCAATTATACTTCTCCTTTCTTTAAATCATAAATAATGTGGATTCCTATCTTAAATTGGACCAAAAGATCAATCTTTGCTTTTGAAAGCACTAATTAAAACTTGTTAATAGGACTTGAGATCATAGTCTCCTTATCAAATCATCAACGGTACTTAGGACTCAAAGTATAAAGCTTTGATGCATCAATAATTACATCATAATCAGATTTACACTTCATGCTCAATAATCATCTTTAAAACTTTCAACAATCTCAGTCAAGATAATGGTATATAACTCATAATATGAATCTTATTCTTTTAAATATGAATATATATATATATATATATATAAATTTCTTTCAATTGGTGCCTTAAATGTCATAAACTAAAATAATGAGGATTTGGGTATCAACCCTAACTTTAATTTATGGGAAATCATAGAATATTCAGTAAATTTGAAATCAAAATTAAGTTTTAGGCACAAGGATGAAAGATTTATCCTTGTTCAAAATCCCACATACCTTGGATGATGAACTAGATGAACAACCTTGCTTTTAAGACTCTATTTGTGCTCTTAAGTGATGGTTCTTGGAATTCTTGTGTTGGAAATCTTGACTCTTAAATTAATTTGGAAAAAGGATGGTGGAATCTTGGGATTCTTGAGGTTGATTGTTAAAGCTTAGGGTTTTTTGGTTGAGAGAAATCTTGATAAACATATCATAAGATGCTTGTAATAGCCCTAAATCTTGTGTTTAGATAGAATTGGGGGGATGAGAAAAAGTCCAAAATACCCTTTTTTGACTTCTGAACAAAACTGAAAAAAAAAACATAATTGGGTCCCAATTTAATGGGCCATCACGCCGCGCCACTATCGCAGCGGCTCGCAGAAAATTGATGAATGGAAAATTGGGGTCCGCTGCAATACAGAGCTATCGCGTTGTCCCACTTGATTTTTATAATTGGGACTTGGAACTTCAACGCGACACGCCACTATTGCGGTGCCCTATAGAAATACCATTTTGTCCTTCGGTGTGACGCGCCCCTATTGCATTGGGCTACCAGAATTAGACAATTGGAAAAATGGACCTCTCTGCAATGTACCAACATCGTGGTGGTCCACTGGAAAGTGACAGTTATGAAATTTTCCTTGACTGTGATGCGGTGACTGCCTATTTGGAACACTGTCAACTTAAAAATACCCTAACTTCTTCACCGAGTGTCGTATTTGGATGAATTTGGTATCAATGAAAAGTTTATTTAATTTCCCACACAATGAAATGTTGAAATCAAGAAAATTCTATGTGAAAAAAATATTAATCATTTTGGAATACATCCCTTAATATTCTATAAATGAATTTAAGCTAGAAAAAGTTTGGGGTATGTAACAACCCGAAATCATCTCCCGGGACGTCACACGGTGCCTAAGTTTACGAGTAGCTCCAAGCTAACCCTTAGAGCCAATTTCCACCAATGACACTCAATTCAAGATAAGAATGGACTCAATACTTGCATAGTTATATCATATAAAAGGAAATATGGAAAAGATACTCAGTCCATAAGACCACAATATAGATAAATCTCGAAAAAACTGCAATATCTAACCCTCGAGACATCACAAGTCTGACGCTAGTCTAACAAGCCTCTACAAATTAAAAGCTAGAGAGTCATTGGGACAGGTCCCTAACTAACCCAAAATAAACTGAAGATAAAACATAGTCTCTTAAGTACGGTAAATATCTGAAGATCGGTCCTCGAATCATGAGGACTCAGCACTACAGAAAACTTAGGCAAGGTACTCGAAGAATCATGGGAGAGGCTGGGACTGAGCACCTGAACATATATTATGACACAATGTAGCACATAGACATATATGTGGATCAGTACTTGGAATGTACTGAGTATGCGGGGTGAATGCATATGAATAAAATAGTAACAATCTTCTTTAATCAAATCATGTATGCATTATGAGATGACTCACATGGCTTGAACAAGTATAAATTATAAAGCTCGAAAGTCATGTATAATGGAGCATGTAACACAAATCTCGTGATTCATCATTGTTTAATCTCAAAATTTGAAATCTTCTCTTGTTCTAAATACCCAAAGGCTAAGGGACTTTAAACAATACTTTCAACTCATGCATAAGTCTCATGGAGAGTAAAACTTCTTCAATGCTCGACATTTCATAACTATTTAGAACTCAAATACTTGGAATTCGGAATCATATAACTTGAAAATATACTTGAAGGCATTTCATTCACTTTAGGAAAATATCTTATCTCAAGCTTTAGGGAAATCACTCCATCTCAAATGGAAAGGCATTCTAGTTTATGGAAATAACTTATCTCGAGGCTTTATAAAAAAGTACTGTAACAAGGGAAGATGCTTTCAATTAGGAAATAACTCACATCAAGAAAATACTTTAGTTGGGAAAACATTTTTGTAATTCAACCATTTAGGAAAATATCTTATAAAGAAGGAAAATAAATATTTGATCTCGACATCTAAATGTCAAGGGAGGCTCTCGTAACTGATATAAACCATGAGAGCTACATAGAGTCCAACGTTTTGTCCTCCTAAGGAAGAGATCCCACGTTGGGGAGGAACGTCATAGTCTTGCCAGAGAGTATAACCTAGGTCTAGTGATCACTAAACGAAACTCGGCCTCGAGCCTAATCATAATTATTATAAACTCGACCTCAGGCCCAACCTACGGTGGCATGTAATTTTGGGGTAAGAAACTGTAGTAACTTACCCACTCGGTGCTAAATACTACTCCGTTTAGATTATCTGCGCTCATCTCATAGAAAATCTACTTTTAGAATAATCACATGGTTCACGATGAACCCAATAATCAAATCGATAATCTCTTATAGTGAAGTGGATTTCAAAGCTCAAGGACCATTAGGTCAATTCATTTCTCAATCATCTCAAAATACTCAAAACATGGGTGCTCATAGCACAAGAGTTCATAATTTCACAAGTCTCAAATAGGGCTTACTAACCCATTATTCAATTTCAAGTTACAGCTTATCAAAATCATAATTTATAGCATATAGATTCATAAATCATGTGGAAATCTGGGAATTTCAGCAAGTTACCTCAAAATCTCAATATAGCCATATGCTTCAATATCTCAACAATACAAATATTATATTATCAAGGAGTAAAATCATGGGGTTTATACCTAGCTTTAAATACTCAAGAAAACATGTAGAAATCATGCCATTTGACTCTTAATTCTTGGGAAATATTAGTAAAATTCATTCAATAATAATGAGTGAAAAACCCAATTCAAATTCATGTAAAAAATCCTCATATAGTTCAAGAATTTCATGATGTAAATAGATTTTTGGGCACAAGGGTGAAAGGGTTACCCTTGTTCAAAAACCTCACATACCTTGAATTAGAAGCTTTTGATGAACTCTCACTTTTGGAACTCTATTCGTTCTCTAGAATGAGTGTTCTTCAGGTCCTTGACTTGGAAACATTGAATTTTGAATACTCGTGGTGGATTCTTGAGGTTCTTGGAAGAGGTTTTGGATACTTACGGTTTATGTTGAGAGAAAACTTGAGAAAAAACTCATAAGATGCTTGAAACTGGCTTTGATTTAGTGTTTCCACGATTTTATAGGCTTGGAAAAGTTCCAAAGTGCCCTTTTAAACTTTGTGCGAAACTTGAAGAATTAAACTAAAACCCGATTTCATTGACCTCCGCGACGCGCCACTTATCACGGTGGCTCACTGGAATTTGACAATTGGGAAATTGGCAGCCTCCGCGACACGGAGCCATCGTGTTTTCCCACTGGTTGGGACCTGGGACTCCTCCACGATGAACCACTATCGTGGGGTTCCACTGGAAATTGACAATTTCCAAATCAACCCTCTCCGCAATGCGCCAGGTAGTTAAATGATGTAGTTTTACGACTAAGGCTTAAATTAGACATAACTTCTTACCCGAGTGTTGGATTTGGTCAAATCTTACATCGATGGAAAGATTATCAGATTTTCCACTTGAAAAAAAAGTATAAATTAGGGAAATTCTATATGGCTTAAACGTTATTAACTTAGGAAGCAACTTCTCAATATTTTAGGGCCGGAATCAGACCTCACTTGACATGCCCTATGGCTTAAACTATGAAGGAACTTTGTGGGGCCTTACAGGGTATTACAATATCTCCCTCTTGGGAACATTCATCCTTGAATGTGGCTAGCAAATTTGAGATTCTGAAAATGGAGACAATAATTGGCATATACAACTGAAAGCATAACTTAATTGATTTCAAATGCATGAACTATCAAATGAATGGCTACATAAAGCAAAAAATTTGACTGAAAAGAGACGATCTAAGGAAACTTGTTACCTTAAGTTGAATCTGAATCTGCAGCGAAAAGATGAGGGTACTTGGTCTGCATGTCTGCTTCTGCTTCCCAAGTGGCTCTCCCAACGGATTGATTTCACCAAAGAACCTTGACTAGGGGGGCTTCTTTGTTCCTTTGTCTACGAGCCTGATGGTCAAGGATGTCAATTGGAATTTCTTCATAAGAGAGGCTATTATGAACCTCTGTACTTTCTAAGAGTATGATAACCGTTGGATCACTAATACACTTCTTCAACAAAGATACATGGAACATAAGATGTATGGACTATAAATCTGTAGGCAACTCAAGCTCATATGCCACCTTCCCAACATAGCTCAAAATTTGGAAGGGGCTTATATAGCGGGGACTAAGTTTCCCTTTCTTTCCAAATATCTTTACCCTCTTCATGGGTGAAACTTTTAAATAGAGTAAATCATCAACTTCAAACTCAAGATCTTTATTCTTACATCCGCACACAACTTTTGATGACTCTGAGCTGTTTTCAACCTTTCTCGAATCAAATGTACTTTCTACATAGCTTCTAACACCATATCTAGCCCTAACAATGTGGTCTCACCCAATTCAAACCATCCAATAGGTGATATACATCTCCTCTCATAAAGTGCCTCAAACGAGGCCATCTGAATGTTAGCATGATAACTATTTTTGTAGGCAAACTCAATCAACGATAAATGCTCATCCCAACAACCCCTAAAATCAAGCACATACTCTTAACATATCTTCTAGAGTCTAAATGGTGCTCTCTACCTAACCATTAGTCATAGGATGGAAAACAGAACTGAGATGAACTTGGGTACCAACACCTTTCTAAAAAACTTTCCAAAATAGAGAGGTGAACTAAGTACCCCTATTAGAGATAATGGATAAAGAAACTCCATGCAATCTGACTAACTCTTAGATATATAACTTAGCATAATCCTTAATTATATAGGATGTATGAACTGGCAAGAAATACGCTGACTTACTCAATCTGACCATAATAACCCAAATTAAATCATGATGTCAATGCGTATGGGGTAACCCTATTACAAATGTCATATTCACCTCTTCCCACATCCAAGTAGCAATATTAAACTCTTGAAAAAGACCACCAGGCCTTTGGTGCTCTACCTTAACCTGTTGATAAGTTGCACACTTGGCTACAAAATCCACTATATCTCTCTTCATACTGCTCCTCCAATAAATTTCTCACAAATCTTAATAAATTTTAGTAGCACCAGGATGAATGAAGTAACTCATATCATCTGCCTCAGTCACAATTTATTGTCTCAATTTATCTACACATGATACACACAATCTACTCTGGTATCTTCGCACACTATCTCCCTCTTGGGAGAAAACTTCTATTGTTTGGTTTTAACTGACTCTTTTTACTTGACCAAGGTGGAATCCTTATATTGTTTCTCCTTTACCTTAGACACTAAGGAAGATTCTACACTACTCTGCACCCAAATTCTACTCTCAGTTGAATCATCCAATTTAATACCCAACCTAGCCAAACGGTTTACTTCTTGAGCTAACTCTTTCTTATAATCCTCCACATGAGCAACACTGTCCGTAGAAAATCTACTAAGGGCGTCTGCCACTACATTGGCCTTGCTCGGGTGATACAACACACTCATGGTATAATCTTTTAGTAGTTCTAACTACCTTCTCTAATAGAGATTTAACACCCTCTGAATAAACATATATTGCAAGCTTTTGTGGTCCGTGAACCTATCAACATGCACACCATATAGGTAGTGTCTCCAGATTTTAAAGCAAACACCACAATAGCTAATTCAAGATCATGGGTTGGGTAATTCTTTCATGAGGCTTAATTTGCCTAGAGGCATAGGCTATGACCTTACCTCTCTACTTTAAAACACAACCTAAACTAACTCTAGAGGCATCACAATACACAACAAAACCATTCATACCATGGGTAATGCTAAAACTGGAGCTGAAGTGAGTCGAGTCTTTAACTCCTGAAAACTCTTCTCACAGGAATCTGACCACTAAAATTTAACCTTATTTTGAGTCAATTGGGTCATAGGAGACACTAAATTAGGTGCTTCTTTGGAGACAACCAAAGTTAATTAGGTATGTTTTCTTTTTAGTTTTTGTTTCATGTAGTTTTTGTTTTTTGTTGAGTCATAGGTTAATGGGAAGTCTGAGTACCATAAAATTGAGCTGAGGACCATGGAAAAGAATGAGTGTGAGTTCCCATGGATATCTTTTATGTGTGAAGATGCTACTAGCTAGGTCTAGAGGCCTCAGGGAGTATTTCTATCTTTTTAATTTTAAATTCACTTTAGGGACAAAGTAGATTTTTAAGTGTGGGGTGGAAAAATTTCCAAATTTTGGTTCAAATTAAAATTTTTAGGAATAAGTGAGATATTCTTGTTGTTGCTATTTTTTATTACATAATGCAAGTGGGTTTGTTTGTAAAAGTATGTTGATTGACGTGAATTGCTATTTTTGAGACTCCTAGGCTAAACTTTATGACTCTTGTTCATGTTGGCCTAAATTTGAATTTGTCCTATTATTTGGTTTGGAGTCTATGATGATCCTATATGAGTTGACCATATTCCATGTGCATGTTAGATTTTGTAAATTCCTTGTTGCATGTGATGTCTAGAACTTTCCCGGTATGTGTGTAAAGGGAAATAAAGAATGTAGGTTTAGTAGATGATATAGGCATTTCTTTGATAGCCTTATTTTATACCTTCTATTTGTCCTACCCTTGTTGCAATAGATGACCCATTTGCTGTATTATTTTAGTTTTTATTATAAGTTACTAACTGAATTAAATTGTATTCTTATATCACACGTTGATCAAATTATTTACCACAAACTAAAGACGACCCTTAAATTCAATGAGTGATATGATCTTAGAGATAGTATCACAGACCTCAACTTCTACAGTAACTTCTTAAGTAGGTATAACAAACTCAGCAAAGAAGCGACAACTCCCGATGGCAGAAAAATTAAGCAGATACTTGCTGAGTTTAAATAGGATGAGGATATGATTGATTATTGTAGAGAAAAGAGGCCATATCCAAGTTCTATGGGTTTAATTGAGGCAAAGAGGATTCGTACAGTGATAAACTTTAAGAATAAACATTTTGTTACTGCTGAGATAATTATGAATGAGGGAGTCATAAATATCTATACCTGCAACAAACCAGATTTTGAAGAGTGAGAATTTTTTATTTGCTATATAGCCTTTGTTGGTGTTTTTTCCAAAATTATTGAAGCAAAGTGGCATAATGAAACACTTTCCAGAAAGTTGCTCAACAAATGTTAGGCTTTTGAAGGTCGAAAATAGGAACTTTCAAAAAATAAGACTGGTGCCGTGTGTGGGTCGTACTAACTTACATTTGTTGAACATTTGATAACCGACACTAGTATGACAACTATAAGGAATAACAATATAGTGGCAAGGATGCAAGAGGCTTGAGCTGCAAGGGTAGCATGTAAAAGTTTGGAGCCCTTATCTGGGTAGTAATTTGTTTATCTAGATGTGTAACAAAATTGGTAATCATAATATTTTATTTTTAGTATTTTAGTTAATTATATTATATATTAGTGATTACAATTTTTTAGTATTATAATTGATGTCAATTTATTTTGTCATGAATTCTATTTTATCCTTAGATTTGAAAACTTATAAATTATTACTAAAAATACATTACTATGTTCAAATGTTGCGAAAAATGCATTTTCAATTGCAACAGATGACTCATTTGTTTTAAATAATCAAATAACTATAGATGATTGTTTCAATAGATGCATTATCTGTTGCAATATAGGTCTTATCTGTTGAAAATAATCAAACAAATATAGACATCTATTGCAATAAATGACTAACTTGTGGTAACAAATGACTCATCTGTTGAAAATTTGATAATAGAATTGACATCTATTTCAATGCAATAGATGACTCATCTATTTGAAATAATCAAACTGATATAGACATCTGTTGCAACGAATGACTAGCCTGTTGTAATAGATTACTTATTTGTTAGAAATTATCAAATAAAAATATACATCTATTACAACAAATGACTAACCTATTGCAATAGATGATCCATATACTGGAAATTATTAAGTACCTATAGACATCTATTGCAATAGGTGACTAAGCTTTGGCAACCGTTGACCGATCTATTGGAAATTATCAAATAGATATAAACATCTGTTACAATAGGTTATAATCTATTGTAATAGGTTATCCAGTTAGTTGATCATGTAATTACTATGTAATTCATTGAAATTATAATTGAACTTATAAATTGAAAGCTAATTATAGTTAAATCAATTTATTTATTACTTATCATTATTTAATATGAAGTATTTCACATCTGAATAGTCAATCGATCACTCTATTTAGGATGAATACACTTGGTTGATTATGTAATTACTGTGTAATTATTTTGATTGTAAATAAACTTATAAATTAAAATCTCAGTTTTGTTATATGAATTTATTTATTACTAGTCATGATTTAATGTCAAGCATTTCACATCAATATAATCAATTGATCACTCAATTTAGGATGAATACACTTAGTTCATCATGTAATTACTATATAATTATTGTAATTATAATTGAACTTATATATTGAAAGCTAATTATAGTTAATCAGTTTATTTATTATTAATCATGGTTTAATATGAGGCATTCATATCAAATTAGTCAATTGGTCACTCTATTTAGGGCAAATACACTTAGTTGATCATGTAATTATGATGTAATTGTTATAACTGTAATTGAAATTATAAATTGAAAGATAATTATAGTTAAATAAATTTATTTATTACTAATTATGATTTAATATAAAGCATTTTACATCAAATTAGTCAATTGATCACTCTATTTAGGATAAATACACTTTGTCGATCATGTATTACTATATAATTATTGAGATTGTAATTGAACTTATAAATTAAAAGCTAATTGTAGTTAAATCAATTTATTTATAAATCATAGTTTAAAATGAAGCATTTCATATCAAACTAATCAATAGATCACTCTATTTAGGACAAATACATTTAATTGATCAATGAATTACTATGTAATTATTGTGAGTGTGATTGAACTTATAAATTAAATAGTAATTGTTGTCAAATAAACTTATTTATTACTAATCATGGTTTAATATGAACCATTTTACATAAAATTAATTAATTGATCACTTTGTTTAGGACGAATACACTTAGTTGATCATGTAGTTACTATGTAAATATTGTTATTATAATAAATTAAAAGCTAATTGCAGTTAAATCAATTTATTTATTACTAATCATGATTTAAAAGAATCATTTCAAATCAAATTAGTCAATCGATCACTCTATTTAGGACGATTACACTGTGTTGATTATGTAATTACAATGTAATTTATTGAGATTATTGTAATTGAAATTATAAATCAAAATCTAATTATTGTTAAATCATTTTATTTATTAATAATCATAGTTTAATATGAAACATGTCATATCAAACTAGTCAAACAAATAGTGATACATGTTGCAATAAATGATTAACCTATTTCAATAACTAACTTATTTGTTGAAGTTATCAAACAGATATAGACATTTGTTGTAACAAATGAGTCATCTATTGCAACAGATGAGTCATCTATTAAAAGAAATCAAAATAGGTGTTTCTAATGGTTTGATCCCTTCTAACAGGTGACTCATCTATTACAACAAATAGGTTATCTGTTTGAAGAAATCAAAACAGTCTTGCTAGTGATTTGGTTTCTTCCAATAGATGACTAATTTGTTGCAATAAATGATTCATCTGTTGGAAAAATTCAAAACACTACTCCACTAGCAAGACTATTTTGATTCATTACAACACATGATCAATCTATTACAACAGATGAGTATCTATTAAAAATATATTTGTACTGTGTTATATTTATTAAATTTCCTATTATCTTTTTATTGGTTCACATACTAGTTGTAATAGTTTTTGAGATTGTAATTAAACTTATTAATTGAAAACTAATTATAGTTAAGTAACATTGTTTCTTGCTAGTCGTGATTAAATTTGAAGAATTTCACATCAAACATATGTAAAGTATGTTGAAAATAATCAAACATATCTTTCTTCTGCTACAACAGATTTGTATATCTTTTTTATTAGTTTCAGTAAATAATTCATCCATTGCAATAGATATAACATATGTTGCAATAGATGTTGTTCCCATGCATATAACAGTTGTTGGACCATAAATAAATATAGATATTTTATATAATAAAAAACATATATTACTAACTAAAATGAGATAAAATTATCAATTTCATAACAAAATCAACAACATGACTCCTTAATATTACAAAATATATGGAGCATTTTGATCCAGACACGTAATTCTTTTATGGCCAACCATCTTAAATATGGAGAACTTACTTTTACATGTAGGAAATAATTCCTCGACTCCACGTCTCCACTTTATTTGACTTCTTTCCAATTTTCTTGGGTCAATATATGGAGGAGGTAACTCTTCAAAATAATTTCTACAGGAACCATCCAAGAATCTTCAGGAGACACCTGATTAATATCCTTACATTATGCAATTATGTATTTTTTCCATCGACTGATATGGAGATGAGTACTTATAAATTTAGTTTTCAAATTGTGCACCATATTGGGCTCAGAGCATTATTGTAGTATCTGGACATGATATTTTATCCAAGTTAAAAACTCTATATGTACAAGTTCTTCTTTTAAGATCGACCATGGCAACATCACCATGACTTTTGATACTGCACTTGTAATTGAATATTTGATGGGCCAATAACTTCTTTCCAAAATTAATGTGCTTTGATAGTATTTTTTCATTGAAGGAACAAGTCTGTTTGGTGAGTTGATCAATGCCATATGCCTCTTGTGAAATAATTTTTAAAACCTCATGTTTATTTCATCAATTAGAGTGACAATGAAAAATTCTCTTTCAATGTCAAACATGCATTCACTGACTCAACAATGTTTGATGTCATAATATTATACCTATGCAAAAAAAATTACTTATCTTTGGTGATCACTATCTTCGCCCACTATGGGCATTTAGAACCTACGGTGGCTCGTAGTTCTGGGGAATGAGACCTTAGAATCATACCCAACTCGATGCTAAATACTACTCTCATACTTATTGCTCAGAACTTTTAGAAACTCCACCTTAAAACAGTAGATGGGTTTACAATGAAAATCAATTATACTTCTCCTTACTTTAAATCATAAATAATGTGGATTCCCATCTTAACTTGAATTAAAAGATCAATCTTTGCTTTTAAAATCACTAATCAAAACTTGTCAACAGGACTTGAGATCATAATCTCCTTATAAAATCATCAATGGTACTTAGGACTCAAAGTAAAAAGCTTTAATGCATCAATAATTACATCAATAATCAGATTTAAACTTCATGCTCAATAATCGTACAACTTTCAACAATCTCAGTCAAGATGATGGTATATAACTCAAAATATGAATCTTATAATTTCAAATGTGAATATATATAAATTCTTGTAATTGGAGCCTTAAATGTCATAAAAATTTCATAAACTAAAATAATGAGGATTTGGGTATCAACCCTAACTTCAATTTCATGAGAAATCATAGAATATTCAGTAAATTTGAAATCAAAATTAAGTTTTTGGCACAAGGATGAAAGATTTATCCTTGTTCAAAACCCCACAAACCTTGGATGATGAAGTAGATTAACAACCTTGCTTTTGAGACTCTATTTGTGCTCTTGAATGATGGTTCTTTGAATTGTTGTGTTGGGAATCTTGAATCTTGAATTAATTTGGAAAAAGGATGGTGGAATCTTGGGATTCTTGAGGTTATTATTTGAAGCTTAGGGTTTTTTGTTTAAGAAAAATCTTGAGAAATATATCATAAGACGTTGGTAATAGCCCTAAATCGTGTGTTTAGTCAGAATTGGGGGCTGGGAAAAAGTCCAAAATACCCTTTTTGACTTCTGAACAAAACTGGAAAAAATGTAACTGGGTCCCGATTTAATGGCCCACCGCGATGCGCCACTATCGTAGTGTCTCACTAGAAATTATTAAATGGGAAATTGGGGTCCTTTGCGACGTGGAGCTATCGCGTTGTCCTACTGGATTTTGATAATTGGGACCTTGAACTTCAATGCAACACACCACCATCGTGGTGACCTATGGAAATACCATTTTGGTCTTCAGCGCGATGTGCCCCTATCGCATTGGGCTACTGGAATTCGACAATTTGGAAAATGGACCTCTCCACGATGTGCCAATATCTCATAGGTCCACTGGAAATTGAAAAATGGGAATTTGGACCTTGACGCATCGTGACAACATCATGGTGGTCCACTGGAAAGTGACAATTATGAAATTGTCCTTCACCGCAATGCGGTGACTGCCCAGTTGGCACGATGTCAACTTAAAAACTCCCTAACTTCTTCACCGAGTGTCGGATTTGGGTAAATTTGGTATATATGGAAAACTTATTTAACTTCCTACACAATGAAAAGTTGAAATCTAGAAAGTTCTATGCAAAACAAATATTAATCATTTTGGAGGATATCTCTTAACATTCTATAAATGAATTTAAGCTAGAAAAAGTTTGGGGTATTACATCAATAATCATTACTAGTTAACAAGGATGAAATTCTTATCTTAACGAAGAAAAAGGATAAAGAACTGATTGAACTCTCCTAAAATTGCCTCTAGTTTGCCCCAAAACCTATTTTAGAAAAATAAATCATTTTTAGGGGGAGTTAAAATAAAATCTACGCATTATGTTGCTATAACAAGATACATCCTATAGCAGCATCGCTATAGCGGTCATTGACCATCTCTATACTGGATTGACCTACTATAACTGCCTAAAATACTACGATGCTGTAGCACCCTGCATATCTTTAAAGAGGCATAACTGAGATAGAATGTCTAATTTTGACTAAAAATCCCAATATTTACAGTACACCTTAATCCCATTATATCCTAAACAATACCCTTTATGCTAAGATTGATTATGGGGTTCCACTTAACCAAATTCGATTCCATAACTTCCTATGGGTTCCTTATCATATTATCTAACCAGAATTCAAATCAAATAGTACAAAAATTACTAGTATCATTACCAGATTTATCTAGGTCATACCTCACTTTAATTTTGCTCGAAAATAGCCTAGACTAAAATTTACAACTTCCAATTCGGGAAGGATTTTGACACAAAATTTTAGTCTAGAAATTTATACATTACGATATAAATAATCATTACAACAGATACCAATTTAGCCATCATTCATCCCTGAATGATCAAATGTGAAAAATAGGCTAAAATAAGGAAGAAGAGAGTATATATATCCTCAAACAACTGAGGGTACTTGTCTCACATGTAATTTTTGGTTTTCCAAGTGGCTTATTCAATTGGACAATGCTTCCACTGAACCTTAACCAAAAAAATTTCCCTCATCCTCAGTTTCCAAAAATTCTAATCTATAATTGATACAGGTTCCTCCTTGTGAGCCAAGTCCTACTTAATAATGTAGTCTCAATCTCTATGATACCTTTTGTGCATAGAGACATGACATAGTGGATAGACTCCCAGCAATCCTGGTGGTAAAGCTAACCCGTATGCATATTTGGAAGAATCGCAAAGGGACTAATACACCGAGGACTAAGCTTGCCTCTCTTACTGAACCTCATGACTTCCTTCATGAGAGAAACCTTAAGCAACACTTTATCACCAACCTTGAAGTACATTATTTTGCCTTTATACTCACATACTCCTTTTGCTTACTTTGAGTAGCTAATAACTTCGTCTAAATAAACCTTACCTTTTCTTAAGCCACCTTTACAAAGTCGATGCCCAAAGGTTTAACATCATCAATATCAAACTATCCAATAGGTGACCTATATATCCTCCCATAGAGCACCTCAAATGGTGCCTCATAATTCCTGGAGCGATGTTTATTGCTGTATGAAAACTCATACAACGGAAGAAAATGGTATTAGTGGCCACCAAAATCAATCACGTAAGCCCTTAACATGTATTCTAACACTTGAATCATCCACTCCCACTACCCATTAGTTTGAGGATGAAAATCCTTGGTAAATGTGAGCTTGGTTCTTAACTCTTCATGTAACTTGTCCATAAATTTAAATGTGTACTTCACGTGCCTATCAGAAATGATAGTGAAGAGCACCCCATGAAGTCTCACAATCTCCTTAACATAGATTTTAGCTAACTTCTGTAAAGTTTTATTCTACTCAACTGGCAAGAAGTGAGATGATTTTGTCAATGGATCCACTATCACCTAAATGGAGTCATATTTTCCCAATGTCTTGGGAAAACCCACCAAGAAATCCATATAAATATGCTCCCGCTTCCATATAGGTATACACATCCTCTAAAGCATCCCTACAGGACTTTGTTATTCATATTCCACCTGCTAACAATTATAACACTTGGACATATAATCCACTATGTCCTTTTTTTTCCTAAGCCACCAATTAAGCTGCCTAAAGTACACAGTATATCTTGGTCATACCCAAATGAATAAAATAACACAAACTATGAGGCCATAAAAGTCATCACAAATCAAATCACCAATTCGAGGAACATATATCCTTCCCTTGAACCATAACGCACCACTCATATCAAAAGTGGTGTCTGCCACCTTATCATATACCTTTTTTTATCGACTGTATTCAGATTCTTATCTTCAAATTATTCAAACTTGATTTGATTCAAAAATGTCGAATTCACCTAAACACTATCCAACACTCCATCCTTGTCTGAGACCCCAAACTACATGCTCTATGATGCAAAAGTTTGAAACTCTCTAGATAAAGGTTGCCTAGACATTCTAAAAAATGATAGACTACCCATATTTATTGATTTTTTGCTTAATGTGTCTACCACCACATTAGCCTTATCCTAATAATAATGAATAGTCACATATAATCCTTTAACAATTCTATCCATATCCATTAAATCCCCTTGAGTGAATATATGTTGTATGTGATGATGGTCTGTGAAGACCTCATGCTTGACAATAAAGATAGTGTCTTTAAATCCTTAATGCAAACACCACCAGTTCCAACTCAAAGTCATGGGTCGGGTAATTACTTTTTTAGGATTGAACTGCCTCGAAGCATAAGTAGTCATATTCATATTTTACATCAGCACAATACACAAGCCTAAAAGTGAAGCATCACAAAACACTATAAAATTCTTACCTTTAATTGGTAACAAGAGGATAGATATTGTAGACAATAGTGTATTGAACAATTGAAATCTCTCTTCACATTAATCTAACCAAACAAACCTTGTCAAGTGCATTACAATGGATGTAAAAATTTTGACAAACATGCGATAATAACTAGCAAGACCCACAAAACTTCTTACCTCGATTACCAAACTAAGACAAATCTAATTCTTAACTACCTCAATATTCTAGAGTTCCACCATTATTCCCTTTTTGAAAACAATATGCTTAAAAAAAAACAATCAAAGAAAGATAAAATTCATAATTTAATAACTTGGCAAATAGTTGCTTCACCCTTAGAATCCCCAAGAAAATGCAAAGGTGACCTGGATGCTCCTCTTTACTCTTATAGTAGAATAGAATATCATCAACAAACACAATAAAAAAGAAAACCAAGAATGACTTAAATATACCATTCATCAGGCTCATAAAGGCTACAGGTGCATTAGTTAACTCGAAAGACTTCACCAAATACTCATAATGACAATACCGAGTTCTAAAATTTTTCTGTGGTATGTCCTTCTGTCTAATTTTAACTGATGATAACCCGACCACAAGTTAATTTTAGAAAATAATATCTCACCATGTAATTTGTCAAATAAATTATGTATGTGATGCAAAGGATAACTATTTATGATGCTGACCTTATTCAATGGTCAATAATATGCACATCCTCATACTACTATATTTTTTATTAATAAATAGGATAGGAGAACCCTAAGGAAAAGCACTTGTATGAGTTAAACCTTTGTCAAGTAGCTCCTGCAATTAAGTTTAGAGCTTCCTAACTCTATTGGATCCATTATGTCATGACGTGAGACTACCTCCTAGTCGTAACACAGTACTTAAGGCCACAAGTGACCCCAAGCTAACCCATGAATTAACACAAGCTATAAGTATTGAAGAAAAATAACCAAATACTATGAAAAATCATTTAGATAAAGTATTTGGACAATCAAACCAATATCAAAAGTAACCAAAAACATCATAGAGAAATCATACCTACCTGACTAACTATCTGAAAGCCTCTAAACATGATAAGTTATTGGGACAGGTCCCGAACTAACACTGACTATTGAATAACATAAAATAAGTTAATAGATAGCATGATGAATGATATGAATAGTCCTCGACTGAGAAGGTCTCACCAATACTGCAGCTGAGTGGTACAGGAATGGACTATGTATGATCTAGGAATTGAGCGTCCGAACCTATATTATGAAATCAATATAGCACAAAAGAGAGTATGCGGTTAGTACATTAAATGCATTGGTATGAAAGATAGGAACTAAATAATGAACATATATATACTGAACATGAATGCATGAATGTGTAAAACAAATACAAGACCAGGCATAAACATACACTTAAATAATTAGTAAAATTGAGTAACTGAATAATTGATAGATTGAATACTTGGTCATACAAAACTAAACTAGTATAACCTTAATACTAAAATGAGATTGTCGGAGCTAACTATAACTGACATACGCTGATTTGAGCAAAATTGGGGTCCAAATACTAACCCTAGTTGGATGGTGTTGGTACCTTTCCAATAGTACCAACACTAACGAGTATGATTCTACTAACTGATGTCCTGAATAACGATGGTGTCAGCCTCTTCTGACGGGGGACCCCTCATAATTCATAGTGGCACCATAGGTCCAAAACATAGGGACTTCTACTAATGACTCATGCCTAACTAATAAGGAAGCCTCTATCCCTGCTTTCACTCGATGCTAAGTATTACTCCCAACTAAACTAACATTGATACTGATAAAAGTTTAACATGATTCAAACTAAAAAATTCTAAACATGATAATAATCTAAATATATTAACAAAAAATGATCTGAATGACTTGTAATTTGAAATTGAAAATTTAAAACATGCATGACTATTTAGGTACCAGGTGTTCATAACCTACCAGCACTAAAAACACAAAAAATGTGGAATCATCAAAATACAACATAATGGTAAATTTTTATGACTTGAAATCATGTATGCTATGATCTTATAAATATTGAGATACACAATGGTTTAGATACTGAAACATGTTTAAACTTATGGAGAAATACATACTCATGTTGGAATTCAAGAATAAGTTGGAGAATTCAGATATTAATGTTTTTCATAGAGCTCTAAATCAAAATAGAATAAAAATTGAGAACTTAGGAAACTTTGGGACTTAATGGGAGAAAGAAAACCATTGATGAATATCCCACATACCTTAATTTCATGACTTCTTGAAGGGACTTGGAATTGAGACCTTGGGAGGGTGAATTTTTGGGACAAAACCTTACTTTTGTTCTTAAGAGTGGGAGAAAATTAAACATTGTTAATCGACTGAGAAGGGGAAAATAATGACTATTTTAATGTTCTAAGTCATGGGTTGGTTGTTTAAGGAAGAGAAAGGACCAAAAATCCCTTTACCCCATAAGTGAGCTATACGAGTTTTAAACAGCAGTGTGCCATGCTGCTTATCACAGAGGCCAACGTTCATGTCATACTGATATCATAGAGACTAGCCTCCATGATACAATGATATCGTAGAGTCCCTCCACCTCCATGCCATGCAAGTATCATAGAAAGCAACCTATATGACACAGTGAAAATACAGAGGCTCACTGCCTCAATGGCCCAAAATAACCTCTAACCACTTTTGAAAATTCCAAAACACTCCTGGGTGACCCCTTTATAATCCATTAACATATTTCTAGTAAAAAATGATGTTTTGAACATAGGAAGGCCAAAAATAAAATTTTTGAAATTTTAAGGGTGTATCAATGATCAAGGCACTTATCTATTGTGTGGAATAATGGCGTTGGGGCGTTTAAACATATGACAAATAGTCGGAAGCTTGTCGAGGATCTTATGGGTTATTAAAATATCTCAACCTTGTTACCATTTACCCCTAAATAAAACTGCCTAAGTTGAGGTGCTAGGAAGACTGAGAGCATACACTGAATACTGATGAGCTGAGTCATGACTACATAGCTGAATCTAAAACATGATGCATGGACTGAATTGAATTCATGAATGCATTCTTTTACACAAGGATGGTTGGATAGTTGAGATAGAAAATGAGGGAATTAATTTAAGGGAAACCATTACCTCAAGCTAAATATAAATTTATAGTGAAAATATGGGATATTTGGTTTGTATGTCAACTTTTTCCTCCCAAGTAACTCCCTCAATGGACTGATTCCTTCAAAAAACCATTACTAAGTAAACTTCTTTATTTCTCAACCTACGAATCTGAAGGTCAAGGATTTAAATTGGGACTTCTTTATAGGCAGGATTATCTTCCAAACCTAAACTCTTTAAAGGAATGATAGACGTTTGATCACCAATATATTTCTTTAACAAAGAGACATGAAATATAAGATGCACTGATGCTAAATCTGCGATCAACTCTAACTCATCGACTACCTTCTCGAAATGGCTCTAAATTTAATATGGGCAAACATAGCAGGGACTAAGATTCCCCTTGCTGCCAAATATTTTCACTCCTTTCATGGGCAAGAAATTTTTGATACAGAAAATCACCAACCTCAAATTCAAGCTCTCTTCTCTTTAATCTGCATAGGATTTTTTAGTACTTTGGGTTTTCTTCAACCTTTCACAAATCAACTGAACTTTCTCCATCGCGTCATACACTGACTCTGGCCCTTTTAGAGTAATTTCTCCAACCTCAAACCATTAATAGGATATCTATACCTCCTACCATAAGGAGAATTAAAGAAAGCCATCTGGATGTTAGAATAGTAGCTGTTATTATAGGCAAACTTGATCAAAGGTAGGTATCATTAAAACTACCTTTAAAGTTGATAACAAAAGCCTAAAATATGTCTTATATGATATTAATGGCCCTCTCTACCTAACCATCCATCTATGGGTAAAAATCTATACTGAAATGAACTTAGGTACCAACACACTTTTTGAACGACTTTTAAAGATAAGAGATGAACTGGGTACCTCTATTTGAAATGACGGTTAAAGGAGCACCATGTAAATTTAATAAGTCTCTAAGGTAGAGTATAGCATACTTTTTTTCTTAATAAGAAGTATGGACTGGCAAAAAATGGGCTGACTTAGTCATTTTGTCCATAATGACCAAATAGAATCATATTGATGGCGCATATAGGGTAGTCCTATAATAAAATCCACGTTCACCACCTCCTATTTCTATGTGGGGATGCTGAACTCCTGAAGTGTACTACTAGGCCTTTGGTTCTCTACCTTAACCTACTGACAATTCAAATACTTAGCCACAAATTTTGTGATATTATTCTTCATACCATTCCACCAATAAACTTCTCACAAATCATGGTACATTTTAGTGTCTCCTAGATGAATGGAATATTGCAAACCATGTGCCTCTGCTAATATTTACGATCATAAATCATCCATATTTGAAATATATAACCTGCTCGAACAATGAAGCACACCATCTCTCCCTTGAGATAAAACTTCCACTTTTTGATCTCAAACCACCTTCTTCAACTTGACCAAAATAGGATCCTTATCTTGCTTTTCCTTTACCTATGAAACCAAAGAAAACTCCAAAAAATTATGAAACACTACTCTACCTTTAGTCAAATCAACCAATCGAATACCTAATCTAGGAAACTGATGAACCTCATATACTAAATCCTTCTTATCCTCCTCAACATGAGAAACACTTCCTATAGACAATCTATTAAGGGCATCAGCCACCACATTGGCCTTACCCAGGTGATGTAGGAACTAGCTGTTTTACTTCTCCTATATGGTGATTAACTTGGGATCAGTATTTGGACTGAAGTGGTGAGCTTTCATCCTTTTGAAAGGTTCTATTTCATATTAAGGATATTCTTAGTCATTTTGGTTTTATTTTGGATATTGGTTTTGGCTATGGTTGGGGGCATATCCCAATCAAATTTCATTACTCTTTGGTTAGAGGCTTTATGGTACTTCTATGGATTGAGATGGGCGGGATCGGTATTGGTGTCAGACTTGGCGTTAGAATAAGTCAATGGGCTAACATCATTGGATGATATTATTGGTTGTTCCATCAAATTTCATTTTAGGATTAATTATATTATGTTTTAGAACGTCCTTGGTTATGGCCCAATTTATGGCCCTTGTTTTTGTCAGGTTTGGTATAGTTGGATGGTTTGTATGGGATAGTTGGACTTGGTTAGGTTGGTTATGATTTTGATCTAATCCTAGATTTTATGTTTGAGTTATTATACTATCTTGTTATATGCTCAAAATTAAGACAACTCAGGGAAGGAGGCTAGAGGTTGGGTTAGGTAACAAGGGTGGTCTCCAGTCCTAGTATGACATAGGACGCCCATTATGACAAGACCCCAGGGCGGGTTGTGTTATAATCTCATTGGTTGTCTTATGTAGTTGCTGGACATTCGGGTGTAGATTTCTATTCTACTTTTATGTTACATATATCTATTTTATCCTTGGAGCTCAGTTGGTAGCTGCCTACTGTGTACCACGTGTTTGATACTTATACTACACTTCTATAGCCTGCAAATCATAGTATGGGTTATCATTATTGATGTATGCATCATGCAGAGCAGTCAGGATTTAGAGATATAGAGTGAGCTCCCAAGGTTCAGAGTATGACTTTCCTTTTGCTTGTGTACTAGACTAGTCTCTATGTTGTATTTGGAGATGAGTTGTATCAGTATAATTCCCTTGGTATTTCATTTTGTATTCTTATTATACTAGAGGAACTTAAATTGATACCACTAGGTTTTGGGACTATAATATTTATTTGATTTTTTATTATATTTATTGTGCATTCTTTCCTTTATCAATTTGGGCAGTTCGTTACTAGCCATTCTGGACAACGGGTTTGGTTTGCCTATTGATGGGTTATAATACGCTCGATCAAGACTTGAGAAATTAGGTCATGATAAATTGGTATCAGAGCTGAGGTTCACCGATGTATTAGTACAAGAGCTAAGTATTTATTAGTCCTATGAATCTGTACGGAGACATTTGTATCCTATCTTTAGGAGGCTATTAGGATATTCTTAGAAAATTCATTTGTTGACTCCTTATCATGTGCCTGCATTATTATGAGCCTCAAGCACATTCTTTGACTCTATTTTATCCCAAATAGATGATGTGAGATAGTCGATAGATGCAGATGAGACTTTTATATTCATTTCTAGAGTTTTAGCATAGCATTGGACTAGAGATTCAAATATGGATATCAAATATCTTCAGTGTCAGCCAATGATGACATCTAATTCATCGAGTAAGTTCTCAGGTTAGAGTTGGATTTGTTGATGTTCGTTAGGCTCTTTAATAGTTTTTAGCACAAGACATGATTTCTCGAGTGTGCTAGTCATTTTCTAATTCTATATCCCTTTGATAAGGGCATGGTGTGTGGATTTATTAGAGGATTAGTATTGCCACTTCGTTTAGCATCGGTGCACTTGTAGTAGCTGTTATTCTTTCTCTCAAGATTTGGATTATGCGAGGGACACAGAAAGAGCATGTATTAAGATTTCTGAAGGTGGCATCAAAAGGCCATGCCATCAGTATGGTGCTATTGAAATTTCATCAGGGAGTGAAGATCTTTTCTCTAGAGTCAGCTTCATTTGCAGCCTATCAGCTCTACGTAGGTAGTATTTCAGACTATGAGTGGTTCTCAGATTAGTCATGGTAATCATATCGGGCAGCGTTCTCATCAAACCTTGCGGAGTTTGGCATGGATCTACAGGCCATAACGACCTTTCTAAATTATGAGGAGCAATATCTCAAAGTATCCAGGAGTTTTTCTTAGTTGTGGTAAGATAGGACATTGGTTCAAATAGTACCCCAAATGCGAGTTAATTATTCAGGCAGAGTTAGTATATATTCCCCACCAACCTAGAGTTCTTAAGGCAGATATGACTGGGAGAAAGATAGATGTTATAGTTGAGAGTGCTCTCAGCATCAATTGGTCAGCCATTTGGGCTTAGTTCTTGTTTCTTGCAAGTATTAGAACTTTAGGAGTTTGTTATGATTGTAGATAAATCGACTTCTAGTCTAGATAGTGTACCTATCATGGGATTTTTATTCATTTACCCCTTCCAAATCAGCCTCATGATGTTGTGGCATCTATAGTAAGAGATAGTGTGCTTGGCTCCTCGATTGATGATTCAATCTATCAATTCAAGTTTGGACCTATTTAATAGTGCTCTTGGCACCTCAATTGATGATTCAATCTATCGATTCAAATTTGGACCTATTTAAGTTTATTCTTCCTCAGATCTATTGGGAATATAGTTGTAGATTTCATCATGATTGGTGTTCTTTTATTTCTCGCATCTTCCCTTTTTCATTGTGTGTATTGGGGTCTTTGTACTCATTGATGATTATATGCCTTGATGAGTTTATATTGGTTATTGTGTGCCTTGTCATTGAATTCATGATTATATGACTACCCCCATAGTTTATTTTGTTTAGTAGTGGAAGAAGTAGATCTGTATTGATATTTTCTCCCTATAGGTGTAGCAATTGGGTTTAAGTCTCATTCATCTTGGCATATTGGCCTTATTATGGACATTAAGTGGTACTTACTATTGACGTTTATTTTAGTATTACCTATTCATTATATTAGTGTTTATATTGTTGTTGTTATTGATACTATTTAATGTAATTGATCCTCGTTGGGTAGCAGTTTTGACTAGTGTCATCTAGTTAGAATTCCAGTCTTTGTGGTTCTTATTTGGTTTCCAAAGCAGTTATAGCCCAAGTTGATGATTTCTTTCCTATAGCGAGGTGAGGTTGATTATTTTCCTCTTTTGTTGGCTGTGTTGGATTGATTGTGGAGTAAATTATGGTATGAAAGGTAAGTTGACCTTCTATGATTCTTTATGGTTCTAGAGTTGGCAATTTAACTATATTATTATTTTCGAGTTTGGGATTCTTAGACTTGTCTCCTGGGTTGCAAAGGATTTTATACTGCCTCCTAGGTTTTGGATACTTTTCTTTCTATTTTTACCCTAGGTGACTCTGCGATTGCTAAAAAAGTCTATGAGGGTGTGTGGTATTTTTTAGTCATGGTGGATTGCTATGTCATTCAGGGTATGGATTAGTTATACTCATGCTATGCATTATTAGATTGACGAACCCATAAAGTTCTCATCAGACTCCATGATGAGTCAGCTATGGAATAGGAGGATCATTTTATTCCTTAACTATTAAGGGAAAGGTTACACTATATCTTAGAACTCAAAGATTGGTCTCTAAGAAGTGTCTCTATCAGTTGGTCTTGGTTAAAGGTTCTAATGATGTTGGGTGTATATACGCATTCTAGTGTCACTATTCTAGCCTTTTTTTAAGGATAATTCATGTTATATATGGATTCATAATGATATAAATATGCATTGTGTTAAAGCATATGTTTATAATGTTCAAATTGAATTCCAAAAAAGTTTGTACCTAAATGATTCATTTAGAGTTCAACCTGAAAAACTAGCTTTACTAGCTTGATCTAGGTTCTTGTCTATTTGATCCCACTAGATTCTAGTGTGTTTAATGAGTTCCGTATGGTTTTAATGTGTAATTATGACTGGAATAACTTGTTGGTAGTGAGAAAAGTTCAATTTTATTAAGTGTATAGCTGGAACAATAAGTTGAAGATCTACATAAACTAGCCTAGCTTAGCTCTTATTTTGTTCATCGTCATGGGTATTGTGTTGTGATTTTCTCACAATTTGTGGATTGTAATTGCGTAGGATTCATTGGGAGATGAATATGATTATAGTTTTATGTTAAAAAGGCTTGAAATCCATGGGAAAGGCACCACAAGACAAGGGACTAAGAGGGGAGACTCAACACTGAACCAAAACTCGGAGAGCAATTTCCAGAGGCTCAGGGAGATATTAAGGCATCATCCTACCAGGAGCAGAGCTATGGTCAGGGCGTAGCCTTTCCTAGACCGACTCTCAGCCTAGGGTTGAGACTTGCCTGGAGCGGGGCTATAGCCAGGGTAACGCCCCATCCACTCCCTGGCTCAATAACTGAAGGTTTCCAACTCCAACATGGACTTGGCTTGCTCCTATACTATAAATACATGTTATATCATGTTTTTACATATCTTTGGACATATTTTGGCGATCAAGGGGCTGCGCAACTTCATAATTAGGTTTTTATTATTTTTTATTTAGTTCATTCATGTTTTTAGTCGTTAATTACAATCTTGTGATTATAATTATGACTATGCATCGCTAAATTCCTTTTTCAATGGTTAAAGCCAAGAACATGAGTACTATTGTTTAGAATTAAGTTTGTTTGATTTGATTATCATTATTGTTTGTGTGTTCATCTTTGAATTAACTATTTTAAGGATTCATGACCCTTAGAGTACATCAATTATCTACCTTTTGATCTCGAGGGAGGGAATAAGGGATAGAACATGAAGATGAACAAAGTATGGTTTGTATTCCTTTATGAAATAAGGAATTTGAATTAGTGTCTAGGACAGGGATGTACTTAGATACCTTGCTTGATTAACATATTGGATGATAGCTTAAATAACCTAATTGGATCATTACATCCCCGCTTAATGATATAGTTGTAAGGTTCAACTTGGGTAAAGGATTAGAGGTTGGGAAACCATAATCATGCAAATTACCCTATGAATCAACAACCAAGATAAGCAAGTTAACAAATGAAATTCAATACATAGTATGATGGTTCAAAGTTCTTTAACACTGGGTTTTCTCTATTGATTGTTTCAAGATCTTTACTATCCGCATTGTTTACTTTTCTACAATTTACAAATTCCAAAAAAATTTTGGTTACGCTTGCATGAACTAAATCTAAATTGTGAAATAAAATAGAATTTTTATGGAATCAAGTCTCTGTGGGATCTATACTTGGCTTCTTGAAGTCCACTTTACTACATGATAAAACCGCATACACTTGCATGTGCTCTTGGGCACTGTCATCTAACTCAGAAGGTCTTTCTTTGTATTCGGTTATGGTGATACATGAACTTCTTGGGATCCTTCCAATTAGAAGGTTGAGTTTGGGATTGATCTTATTTTGGACACTTGTCCAATTTTTATTCTTTCTTTATGGAATGGTTTCGATTGGGTGAAAGGATCTTAAGAGAAATTAAGGGATCTCTTAAGTGAAGGTTTCATCCATCTTGGTGTTCTCTATGGAGTATTTTCATTATTGTATGTATAAGGGGAATGGTTCCCTGGAAATAAATAGGTTGTCAGTGGATGAATAAGGAATTTTAGGGTATCCTCCTTTTGGGGTGGACTATATATGTATATTTTATATGGGGTACTTTGGTGGTAGTAAATGGAGGTTGATTTATACTAGGATTGAACCTATATGCTTAATCTTGGTAAAGGGAGTATGTTAGCTCAGGAATAGCAATGTAAGAATTATAGAGGTAAATTAGTTGGTTGGATGAGGTGTGTGGAAAGGGCAAGGTGAATGGTTTGGGGAAAATAATAGTGGGAAAGTTGTGACTTACAGGCTAGGGATCCAAGTTGAACGAATGGAATGGGGTTCTAGTCATTGGAAGGGTTAGAGCATGGAGTTTGTATGACTACTGGACTCTAGGTAGCATTTGGTTGGATGAGGTTTAGATATAAGAAAACCAAGTATCCCTAATGTACATCCTTGGTGATACCCATTAAAGCGAAGTATTGTGCTTGTAGGTGTCATTGGATTAAGTTTGAGAATTAATCTAATATTTTCTTTTAGTGATGGACTCTAAGGGAAGGTCGGGTTGCATATTCTAGTGATTCTCTTTTATCTGATTTAAGGGAGTACTCTACTACTATTCCGTGCACTCTTATAGTGCTTATGACTCGCTTATGACTATGGTTCAAATTTTGCATTTGCCTTATTCCCTGGATATGAGTCTTGGATTTAAATTACATTAACTATGGTATATGTGGTTTCTTTCGGTGTCCAGTCCTAAATACTCCTTTGATGGTATGGTTATGCCAAAATGGTTCTTCATTATGGTCTAGGTGGTTTCTATGAAGTACTTAGTGCCTATGATGCAGTGTCTTATTTTGGGGGTCATGCTTTGGGTAGCATGGATAATTCTTACAATTTGGTTCCTTAATGACCCTTTTTATGATTAGAGTGGTAGTGGCCTGGAAAGCATGGAGGTGTTTTCAAAACGAGGAATGTAGAACTCCCTAAGTGGGGGAGAGTCTAGGGTGACTACAAGATTTAAAGTTTTGGAAGGCGAGGTAAGGTTATTGTCAGGAGAAATGGTTCGGAAAGGAATAGGTTGTGAAAACCATTGTGAAAGTTATAAAAAGTGCTAGATATTTGGAAGAATAGATCATATTGCGAGTATATAGGTGGTAGGCTTGAATGTAGTGATCGGTAGATATACCAATTTTTGTGTTTGATACTTAAGAGGATTGGGGAGGCATGATTTATGAATTGTTTTCATGGTGTAATCGTATTATGGCTTTGGGTTTTCAACTATATGTTATGGATTCAGGTTATAATGGTTGGTTATGGTTTTCCTATGTCCTTTACTTATGGTTTTTATATTATAATAGTGATGTAGTTGAGTAGTGTTTTGGGATAGATGCCAGGAGTAGAGCTCGGTGTCCTAAGTTAACTCCTTTTAGTTTTGTATAGGCTTGAAGATGGGGGTAGTGTATAGCTATACTCAAGATCCCGTAGTGATATATTTGGGAAGTTACTGGATGAATTGGACTTACTCTCTAGCATGGGCTCCATCCATTTGGTATTCCTTGTGTTGGTGTGGCAGAAAGGGTTGGGTGATCCTTTGTTGGTTGTTTTCTTTTGGTGGTATTAGTATCTCAAATTCCTTGTCCTATAAGGAGGTCCCGATGAGGATCTTGGGTTGGTAAGTTTGTCGATTGGGAACAAAAAGGTGTGGCTTCGGTAAAGGTTCTATGGTAGAACCAAAATTCTGAGAAAGCTATTTGGGATGCGAAAGGGAACATGGAGTCCAAGTATCCGCATTGGTTCTTCATTCCAGAAAATCTTGCATAAGGTATTTGTTCTTCTTCACATCTTCGATTTCTAACTTGGTTAATGGAAAGGAATGATTTCTCTTACATCTTTTTTTCTAACTTAGTTAGAGGTCAGAATGGATGTGTTAGGTGTAAATTGTGCTTGGTATATATGGTGATTTTCTCATCTTGGTATATGTCTTTGTCTCCTATTTTGGGTGGAGGAAAATTGGTTGTGTGTTAATGTGTTACCTCGTGCTTGTTGTTTCCCTTACCTATCATTCGAGGACGAATATCCTAGTAAAGGATACTATAATACCCTGGGTGTTTGACCCTTGCAAAATTTCTTAGGTTTTGGACTTTTAGGCTAAGGTAGGACCCAATGGTACCAATTATACCCTTAGATATGGTTCGGGGATGGCTCACTCATATGTTGGGCAGTAGGTTTGGCTTGGTTACAATACAAGATACAACTCAACATCATACTAGTCGTATGGTTGGATACGAGGTGCATGACGCCAAGTCATATGATGCTTGTTGGTTGGTCTTGTTGAAACTGTCCAAGATATGTTTAGGGTACAGTTTATGATACCATTCATACCCAAAGGTATGTGTTGGTATTGTGTTCTAGTATGCCAGTCAGTATAGAGGACCATAGTGAAGGGTTGGGTATGAGCTAGAGTACCACTCTGTACCCTAAGGTACGGGTTAGGGGGTTGGGTCGTACCCTCCTGGGAATTGATTTTCATCTTTTAAGTAAGGTTAGACCAGATATTTCCCATCCCAAAACCCTTATGTACTATTTTATATAATCCTTAGCGGCCTCTCATAGCACTTGTTAAAGGATCAAAATACTCTCTCAAACTTACTCTTGAAGATTGGAGGCTAATGTTTTTATAAGTGTTCTTCAAAGGGCTCAAGAGTTAAGTTTCTCTGTGGAATCTTCTTGTATAAGGCATGTACTCCTTCCCTAATTGTTATTTCCAACTAAAGGCATGATTTAATATGTTTGGCGTATAAATCATAAATGGTGGTTTTGGAAACATATGTTGAGGGTTTTGATGCATATAGTTGAATGTTGGTTTAAATTATGTTTTCACATGTTTTTAGTGATGGTTTGCACATGTGGGTGCTTGTTGGTTGTGGTTTAACAAATGGGTCATGGGTAACCCTTATTTTGATGGTTTATGATTAGTTTTTGGTCTTGGTAAACGTATGCCCTCAACATGTTTAATAAAAATGTCTAAGAGAATGTTTTAACTCTATTATTGAGCTTTCATTGGAACTATTACATGGAATGGTTTGGTAATGGAACCCTAAATGGATTTGTATGAATTTGTACGGTTTAAATGGTTTGAATGGTTTAAAGGTTTTTGGAATGGTTTTAAATTGTATGAAGGGTTTAGAGTAGTTAAATGGTAAAGCCTTATAGGTTATGAAATTGATTTGAACAAAAAATCTTGCAGGGTACATGGGAATCCCCTAAGTGAATGAAATGATGGAATTGATTTGAATGTTTAATGTCTGGTGGGGTGCAAGGGAATCTCCCTATAAAAGCTTAAGGATGAAATACTTGTGGGGTACACGTGAATCCCCCAAGTAAGCTTAATAATGAGGTACTTGCGGCGTATATAGGAATCCCCTAAGTAAACTTAATAATGTAACCTATGGGGTACATGAGAATCCCGTTGGCAAAGAACATTGCTTGCAAGCTATTATCGGTATTACAATACCGCTTGTAATATCCTTGATTAAAATTAAATGGAATAATGGTTTGGTTAGATGGTACTGGTTTAAACTAGGAAATAATAGTGGGATGTGATAGCTAACTGTGAAGGTCTGAGTCCAATAGACAAATACTAGAAACTCTTGTTTGCCTACATGAGGATTGGGCATGGCGACCCTATACTTGAGGGATACATGGGAATCCCCTAACATTTGAATATATGCATCATAAAGAGCAAAGGGTACACGGGAATCCCCTACTCTTATGGTATCTTTGGGTCATGCGGATACACGCATTGTGACCCATCCAGGGGTGACACTAGACCCATATATCCCGTGGGTAGTTTTAGGATGGTTAAGCTACACATACTCAGGTTATTGGTTTTAAAGGCATGCTAAACTTGGTTCATTTTCCCGGCATGGTTATATATATATATATGTATGTATGGTTGTAAATGAAAATAGTTAGTTTACTTGGTTTTAAGGTTTGGTATTATTTTATCCTTATCCAGAGTGAATGCTAGCGTTCACCTGCTAACCATTCTTTGGGAGGCTGTATCCCCAGGCAATGCTGGAACCTACCATACTACTCCTCCTACTCATTGATTGAAATCGGGGATAGTCGGTGTTGGATTAAAGTAGTGAGCTTCCATAGTTTGAAAGGCATCTATTTCGTGTCGTGAATTACTATATAGACTTTTGTCTTTCATAGACTTTGTTTTTGGATATGGTCGGGGGCATGTCCCAACTAGGTACTCTTTGGTTTGGTTTAGAGGCTTTGTATGGACAATTGTGGACTTGGGTGTGAATTGATCATGTTATATATATTCAAATACATTGGGTTATCATTTTGGATTTGGAGTATGGTTTTAACATAGTCATTGGTTAGATATTAGATGGATTAACTTTGTTAGGTTGACCTCAGATATAGGCTTCTCCCAAAGTCATTGCATGGTAATTACGCTATATTATTATATGTTCAGAGTCCATCCAACTCAGGGTATGTATATTGGTTGGTTGGGTTGGGCGTGTCTCTGGTTCAGGTTGGACTTGAGATTTCCTATTACAACAAGGCCTCGATTCGGTTTGGACTTGATATTTCTCATTAAAACAAGGCCCCGGTTCGCTTCATGTCACATTTGGTGAATAATTCAAGGATTTGCGATTCGACTTTGAGGTAAGAGTTTGTCTACTTTTCTTTGTAAGATTATGTGTGTTATATTCTGCATGTGAAATATGTATGTTAAGATTGATTATGGTTAAAATGACTTGATCTTAATTATTGAAGTTTAGGGATTAATAGAGGGTTTTCATTCATAAGGCAAAGTGCTTATTACACTTTTAGAATCCTATTGCCTCCTCCCTAGATTGAATATATTCATAGAATAGATATGATATGATGCTATGTTTGGGATGTAGTTTTTGTATTGGAAGCATAGTTAGCATGATTAACCTTATTTGGACTATTCTAGTAATCTTGAAATCGAAATTTAGGTGGAGTTAACTTAAATGCTTATTTTTTAGGCTGAATTCCTATCGTAGGATTAATTATGGTTTATGTACCATCAAGAAGTAAATTTTGATATCTTAGCCTAGTCCGTGGTGTAAATTTCCAAAATATGGAATTTGAGGAATAGAAATGGGTTCTTCCGAACCATCTTAGGCCAAGACTTAAGTTTTACCTTGTGGGACTTATTTACGAATGTTAGGCATAGTTCAGACTATTGGTCCATTAGTATAAGGTACTTAGTGGATGATAATGTTTTTCCCCGACTTATGATTGATAACTTATAACTATTCTATGGCTTATAAAGATGAGATAATTTACTAATATTATTATTGATATGAGTTCCAAAAATGTATGAGATTATAAGGTCGTGATTATGATGTTGTAATTATTTCGGACACATTATCGAACCAAAGGCCATTTTATTACATTCGGTTGGACATTCGAGAAGTATTTATCCTTATAAAGGATGCAGTTGTAGTTTATGTATATATTGATGTTTTTGATTCCATTGTTTTAATTCTGGTGATGGCATGCATAAAGTGGGTGCAATTATGATCATTAAATCAGTGGATGATGTGATTCTATATAAAAAATGATCTTATTAATGTCTTCTTAAATAAAGGTTAAAGCCCACTTTTCACCTTGAAAACTGATTTCTTCATCACAATAACTTCATGTATTAATGGACAACTTATATATAAAATAGATTAATAATGATGTTTTAGTGATTTGACCAGGACAAATTCCGATCTATGTTTTGATAATATTAATTACTTCGGTCGTGAGATAATCTAATCCTTTCTACACATTTATAATGATTTAGCATCAAAGTTCACTCCAGGCAATGGACTTATGGATTTACACTTTTTCTAGCCATGATTTGAGTTTGTGCACCTATTATATCCATATACACATCTCTCTAGTATAGGATAGAGGAAGATCTTGTATTGATAATAAATTTTAGGTAAAACCCAATGACAAATTTTAGTATTGATGTTATATATATGGGTATTGATGATTATGATGATACTAATTATTTACCCTCTAAGGCCGAAAGATGATTATGATAGGGATGGTTAAGATATTGATGGTTATGATGATTGATTATATTATGACCGGTTCAATTTTGAGTATTGATGATATTATGACTGGTTGAATTTTAGGTGTGGCTTATATTGTGACCGATTTAATTTCGGGTATTGCTTATATTATGACTAGTTCAATTTTGGGTGTATATATATATTACCAGTTTGAGACTGGATATCTATGATACTTGGATTCCGTTTCATTCATTTTTGCATGTGCATTGCCTATCACTAATATGCACCTATATCTATCAGCCCATGTGGAGGGGGGAGGGAGAGGTTACATAGGTATGGGTGATGACTATTCCTTATGGTGTGTTGTATATTGATTGAACCTTCTAAGCCTGCACAGTGAGGGTACGTGAAAGACTCAACTAGGTATTGGTTGTTCAGACTTCCTAATTACTGGTATTGTTATTTATATTATTATTATCATTGTTATGATCATTGCTATGGCTCATTTGTGATAGATTGGATATTGATTCTGTATCGAGATTAGAGGTATGATTCTAGCCTCTTCTATCTTACGATTTCATTATCATTCATGATTATCCCATGATTAAATGGATGGACTAGAAACCTTGAGCATACTAATACTAAATCCTGCTAGGATTATGAGGTCTAAAAATAAAGATATGATGATTTAGGCTGTACTGACCTTTCTTATATATATATATATATATATATATCTTTATGTATATCTAGCTATATGTAGTTATGGTATTACCATGTATACCTTCTTCCTTCATTTACTCAGTCAATCTACTTATTCATTTTCCTTGTATATTGTTATATATCCTTCTTTAGCTCTTTGTTCATATATTGGTCGGTGATATACAGTATAGTGTTGAGATTCCCAAGTACGGCTTGAATAAGATAGTGCATTCTTATTATTTCCTTAGCCATATTATGTTAGTTTCTTGGACATGAATAGGATAGTTTTTCCTTATTATCTCATGGGTTGTCTTATGTGGTTACTGGACATTCGGGTGTAGTTTTCCATTCTGTTTACATGTTATATATATTTTCTTTGCCCTTGGATCTCAGTCGGCATTTACCTACTGAGTACTATGTGTTTGGTACTCATACTACACTTTTCCAACCTATAAATCATAGTACGGGTTATCACAGTTAATGTGTACATCGTGTGGAGCAGCTAAGGTTCGGAGATATAGAGTGAGCTCCCAACGTTCGGAGTATTACTTTCCTCCTTCTTGTATACTAGAATAGTCTTCATGTTGTATTTAGGGATGAGTTGTGTTAGTATGATTCCCTTTGTACTTCATTTTGTATTCTTATTATACTAGAGGCTCTTGTACTGATGCCACCAGGTTTTGGGACTATATTATGTAATTGATCTTTTATTACATCTCCACATTCTTTCTTTTATCTATTTAGGCAGTCCATTACTATCCGTTCCGAAATACGGGTTTGGCTTTCATATTGGCAGATTACAGTAGGTGCCATCATGACCTGAAAAATTGGGTCATGACATCCACCTAACTAAGGTTGTGGGAACCCTGATGGAATAATCAAGTAGAGTAAGTGTGAAGTCGTTGTTGATCAATATTCTTGCATATATTATGATCATCTTCGGTTCGACTACCTTCTTAACGACTGCAGAATTTAAGAACATGTATATATTTAATACTTACTTCAAAATAGGGGTAGAGATTAGAAAAAAAAGATCACAATAGTAATTTGAGGCTACCAACCCATATCCAATTAAGTTGACACTCAAAAGGTAATAGTTAATGTGGAATCTAGGATAAGGGTTAGTAAGGCGACACTCTGAGACTCAAAACGCAATGAGTGAAATTCACTTAATGCATTCACACGATGGTTTGTGATACATATCTTTTTAGATTCTACAAGAAAGGTATTGGGATAGTTCGGTGGAGCGCAATAAGTCTAAGGTGTTAGAAAGTCAGGGGGAACACAGTCGTAGTATTCCTCTAATATTGATTTTCAACCAAAGCGACCTAGATTTGTTGCCATTGATATTGTTCTCAAAAAATCCCCCCATTCACTTTTCTACATTTTTTGGCTACTTTAGTAAATTTGTGAGAGATATTCAGCCTGTTCTCTGTAGGTTCGACCATAACCTTTGTTGGGTTATATATTTCATAGCGACCACATTATATTTCTTAGATTTATAACTTGGGCAACATCATCAATCTCTATAGAATTCAGCTTCTCAAAGAAGAACATACAAGACACATCATTTTCTTAGTCAACGACACCAAAGGCAATTGTATAAACATGTTTCTCCATATCTTGTACAACCGCACTTAGCAGCACGCCCTCGTACTTACTATGCAAATGAGTGTCGTCAACCACAATAACTTTTATCATGCGGGTGAATCCCCTAATGCAACATCCCAAGGCTTAAATTAATATATAAACCTACAATTATCCCTATTCACCATACTGAAATAGCGAGAGCAAACATTAAGAGTATCAATCATGTAGGAAAAACATGGCAAACAAGAATACTCATGCCCCAATGTCCCTCAAACTATTTGCTTGGCAATCACACATTCCATCTAACATTTCCAATAGCTTGGACTATAGTGAAATTCCTAGACAATAATTCTATGAATCTCTTTAGTGTTTGGACCATTGCTATTGCGATACAAATTCACACAAAGCGACATAAATAACTTTGGCTGAGATTTTCTTATGGCTGCGCGTGGCATCTTCAATGTTGCATGTATGATTGTCAACATACTTATAGATACAAAATCTTCCTGTGAATTCATAATTCCTTGCTTGTAACATCCATGCACAACTAGGAGATACGCATTTCACATTGAACTTTTTACTACAACTCTTCAATATGACATAATCAAAAGACTTCCTCACCAATACTACGTCTAACTAAACTTTTATCTCATTCTTACTACTAAATATTTGTTCTATTTAGAAAATGTTTCTATTAGAAAAGGTATGGTTCAGTTGTAATCTTGATCCACACTCTCCTTTATCTTCTTGAAATAATTTGGGATCTTCGTATTCTATTAGATGACCATCCATATCCATTGGATGACCACCCGAGCTCTCATCTTTAACTGAGTTATTATCATCGACTTTCAGTATGGTGTAGAGGATACCAAAGACCTCTAAATGATATTTATCCTCAATATTGGCCAAAATCCATTCATAGTGACATCCAACATATATAAGGACACTTTCTATCATTCTTTATGAACGTAGGATAAATTTTTCTAAACTACTAGAATCTAGCTACTAATGAGCTATTAGGTGGATTTTGAACGCTTTTTAAGCTAGTAAAAATGGTAGAAAAATGTTTTTTGAATTGTTTTTTAAAAAAAGAATAACAATAGAGGAAATGAGCAAGATTGGAGATTTTTAGTTATGATGAGGAAGATTTCACCGAACAAGTCATCGGAATCAGAAAAAGTAGGTGAAAAACAAAAGCTCTTTTGATGGCTAATTTTTTAATTAAAAATAAAAATCTGAAAAATGTAGGGGAAATATAAATATTTGTTGGAGTAGGTGGGGGACTAAAATATAATATTAAAGACTTGTATTCGAGTTTTGGATAGTTTTAGAAGTTAAAATGGATGAAATCTTTTTTTTTGGTTTAATTTTGCTTTTTATTAATCAACTTACAAAGAGTTTAAATACATGAATAGACATTGTGAATCTTAAAAATATATGTGGCCCAAAAATGACCAAATAAATAAAACCCGGCCCACATTATTGATCCGCCCCACTTTACCCATTTAAGAAATAGTAGGGTTTCTAAATTAATCATCCCATCTGGTCTTTCCCTTTCATCGCCTCTTTCTCCATAGCTATCTTCCTTTACCTTTGATTTTTTCTTGTTCAGCTTTGGGTGACCAGTACCATTCCTTTGTTTCTTATTTTGGTTGCTTCAAGCTTGTATAAGTAAGCAAATATCTTCATTTCTTCTTGTACACATCCGAATCTAACCTTTGCTTTCTTCAGGTAAAATCTTCAGTATTCTACCTATGTTTTTTGGTGCTAAAAGGAGGGTCTCGTCTATTGAAACTCATTCCTTTCCTCTTGTAAGTCTCTTGACCTGTTCATCTGTACTTCTATTTACGTCAGATCTAGTCTGACTCTTATATACCCACTTGTATTTGTAGCTGTGATGGAAATCAAAAACTCGGACTCGCTGATAGTTGACGAAAAAATCTACATTCAGCTGCTTGCATTCTCTCTGACATGGTGACCCCTGATCTACTGAGGTTCCCTCCATGTTGGCTGATGTAAATAGACATAGTATTTCCACTTTTTTGTTCAGCTCCGTTTGTAGATAAAATGTTAGTGAACACACTTATTGTATCCTTTCCAGATCTATTAGCATGTTGCTACTTTTAATCTCAAGTATGGATATTGTAGCTTGTCAGTGTTCAGTAACTTTCTTCCTGCACAGAGTAACTGGTTGAAATCTGAAATTATGAAGTGCTTCTTTTCAAATGCTAAGTTGGATAAATAATCAGCCTCATGGTTACCTTCCTGTATATATGAGTAAATTATACTTGCTTGTACTGTAATAGTATCCTTACCCTATTCACTGTATCTGTTAGCATCCATGGTACTTCCCATTATTGAGTTAATAACTTCTGCATAGCCAGTAAATCAGTCTGTATGATAACTTTTCTTGTCTTGACTGACTACAATGTTGTACTGCTTGTTGAATGGCTTTTGTTTCTGCTAACATGTTATCTGAATCTTCCATGATTGATCCTTCTGAATGCATTAAGTCTCCATTATTGTAACGCCTCGAATCTGGTACCTGGAATGCTACATGGTGCTCATGACCCCGAAGGACCACAAGATAATCCATGATAGATATTTGTACCTGTACACTGCATAATATATGTATATAAATGCGGAAACATGAACTGAAAGGCCATAAGGTTCAATACTGAACATAATCTGAATAATAACAATGTCTGAATAAAGTGGTATCACAATACCAAAATAAAACTAAAATACTGAAGTCTGCTAGTCTGTAATCTAGTTTGAAAGCCTCTAATTGTCTGAAGTAGGGAGTGGAAGGAACATGTCTCCAACTAACTATTGAAAGCCAAACTAAAATACTGAAGTAATTAAGTAGTAATCATGTCCTCGGAGAGTGATGACTCACTGCTAATTCTGACTGCTGAAATCTGCAATGCTACTGCTTCTCTGAAACTCATGCCACTAAATCTATGGCGTAAAATAAAACACTATAGAACAAATATGTTAGTTCGACTGAATATACTGAGTATACGAGTGAGGTAAGCTAAATGCAAAGGGTTATTTGCATGAACAATGCTGACTGATATGAACGTGAGACTACATGCATGCATAAGTAACTGTAACTAAACTCGTGGTGATACTGACTACTAAGTCTGAATACTGACAACAAGATTTTACTGACACTAAGAACTGAGTCACTGAATAGTGAGGAATTGATACTATATTACCAAATACTGAGGGACTGATAATATATATTACTTATACATGAATGACTGTTTCTAATAGTTCTAATTATGAAGAACTAGTCTGATTGACTGTATCTGACAGTCTTGAATTTGAGTACTGATAACATGTGTGTACTAATAGCTAATATGGCTGATATAACTGAAAACATGGGTGACTGTATCTGACAATCCTGAATTTGATGGAACTATCTGAGCTCCATAATATATCTGAGTGGACTGTATCTGACAGTCCTGGAATCTGAAGAACTATGTGAGTTCTTTTGCAGAGACTGGGTGACTGTATCTGACAGTCCTAAAATTTGAAGAACTATCTTTGTTCTTTTACTGAGACTGGGTAACTGTATCTGACAATCCTAAAATTAGTAACTGAAACTATGGGAAGTAGTTATTTAATCAACATTCCCTATATATTAATCTCTGCCCTGACTGAAAGGGTGTCAATACCGCGCCACTGGTAAAGACAACTATGAGTGACCCTTATATAACAGGTTACTCTAATGAGAACGGTGGGAACCCTCATATTGCAGGTTAAGCCACCTCATCTATCCTCATAAAATAGGCTATGATGTCTTAACCTACACTGACTACGTAGTTTAGGAGCGCAAGGATAATTGCTAAGAATCATACCCTCAAAATAACAGGTGAGTTCCCATCCTTGGGCTCACTCGGTGCTAACTCCTACTCCCATCTGAATAGACTGATCATGATTAACTATACTGTACAAGGGCTGAGTTTATTGAGTTCCGTGACTGATGAAATACTACTGATATCTAACAACTTGACAGATATCATTAGATTACTGAGATTAATGGGAATACTGAGGTTACTGAGATTATTGAGTACTGAGATCACTACGATTCCTGAACTACTGAGATTACTGAGATTTCTGAGATTTCTGAGTTTTTCTGAGTCACCTGACTGACTGAGTTCTATGGATCATGGCTTGACTAAGGATATCGTGAAAACATGACTTGGATCTAGGCACACAACTATATTTTTTGGGTACAAGTACCCCCAGGACTCGATAGAAGGAAACTGACAATACTTTACATTCTTGAATACATGACCAACATCAATAGTTCATACTATAATAATTGGGGATAACTCATATGGTACTTCATAATCATAATATTGTACATAACATGGAATGCATATAGACACACTGTGAATCCATTCTCCAATCATCATGTACATTCCATTAACACATATATTGCATAACAATGACATGTGAGCCCTTTGAACATAATAGACTAGCATGAATTTATCATATAGTTCAACCCTAAGCTATATTACATGATTTCTATCATTCTAGGCATTTTATCAAACACCTTACATGTACAACTTTGGGCATAGGTATACTTATCAATTTAACAATCTTAAGTCACCCAAGTTTATGGATTTCAACTAACATTCTCACATACTTCATGAAATACATTAAGATAACATCTTGAAAACCAAATAACAACCATCAACATGAACATAATCATACCACAAATAGATAATCACAATTCATGATTTAAAACTTGATTCTTGAGCTCCATGGATGCAAGGGATCAACAGATGAACACTACGCATACCTTAAAGCTTGATCTTGAAAGAGATCTAATGTTTCTTGAACATTCTTGAAGAAATCTGAAGGTTTGTTCTTGATTTTTCTTGACTAGGGTTTAACCACCCTTTGGGAGAGAATGTTCTTATTCTCGAAGAGAATAAGAAAATAATGGGATAATAGCCTTCTCAGGGCTTTAATATCATGATTAGAGTGAGGGAAAAAGACCAAAATACTCTTACGTAATCACTTCTCAGTTACTGAAATTATCAGCTGACTACCAAGCCTGATAATCCGTCAGATCTATGATAGCCCATCACCCCAAGTCATCACCTGGGAGCTGGAATTTTTGGGTTTCTATCTAAGACTGACGACATGGACTGATAAGCCATCAGACTTGTGATAAGTCGTCAGCTCATATTGTCACTCATTTGCCAGGCGGACATGCTGAAGTAAAATAGGTATAAGTTTTTGCTCCGATATCGGATTTTGGTGAAATTGGTATCGTTGGAAATATAATTCAATTATATATATATGTTGGTGGGTCGTAAGCTCAAAAATTCATAGTATAATAAGATATATTCTCATTTGAATTTAACTATAGAAATATCTTTCCCAAGAATTCAATCAGTAAGGAATGTTTTGATTCGTCCGATAGCTGGGAGTTATTTGAAGCCTTAATATACATCTAAATTACTCAAAAAACTTTAAAAAAAAAAAACCATGATGTACCATTCATGAGCTTGAAGCATAATATTGGTTTGGATTTTTTTGGGATATTACAATATCTCCCGCTTAGAGACATTCGTCCTCGAATAAGACTGACTGAGATGGAAGAAAAGATCAACTGAAGTACGTACAGGACATACACTACAAAATATGATTTCATGACTGAGGAGCAGAATATAACATACTGAACATGCATATCTGATGCATGACTGAGTGTTCTGATGAACTGAGTTTCTCACAATGAGAATGCATATCTGATGCTTGATTACATGCCTGAACTGATATATGAATGCATGGATAAATATGCAAGGGTACTTAGTACCAAGTCTAAAATAGGGATCTGAGCATGAACTGAATACCTAGTCTATAATAGTAATTTGAACATGGAACTGAGTAAGTTCAAGAGAAACTTTTATGTAAACTAAAATGTATTGATGACCGCATGATTATGCTAGAAGTATGCATGACTTGGAGCCTAAGAACATGACTATAACTGAGACATAAAACATAAACTGAATTTCGTAAACTGAACTGAGCCCCTAAATACATGGCTCACGACTAAGATTTGAACTTGACGGTCAACTTATAAGTACCCCTTACTCAAAACTGGATTCATTATGTGAAGAAAGAATGGGATGTTTAAGTTATAAAAGTTCAGGGGTTCATAATGTATCTCCCCCTTGGGACCCTATATCCCTTGAACAATGCTGACTTATTTGAGATACTGAGAAAAACTAAGGTGGTGTGCAAGGCACCTATGAACTAAATCATGATTGAATGTCTGAGATCTAAAATTGAGTCATGATACATGAACTGAGATGATCTTTCACCTATCTGGTTGGTTCATCTTAGAATGGCTACATTCTTTCATGAGATTTTGGTTAGGGCGCATAGCTGGGGACATAAAAACCGAACTATACGAATATATTTGTATAAGATAGCTGAGTAAGAAAATCATAACCTGATTGAGATTCGGTAAGATGAGTTGAGGCCTATGAATATCATCTAAGATGAAGTAACTAAGCTTCATACACTGCAACTGAGACTACTAAAAGATTCATGAGGTGCTGAGCACGAATGCATAAACATACTAACTTATCTAATTAACTGAATAACTAATAGCTGAATACTGGGCATGTGAGACTGGTCTACACTTAGTTCAAATAACTGGACTGAGACTAAAGAGTATTTACATAGGAGGTAAGGACTAACTGAGTAACATGAGGTGACTAAGCATGGATTTATGAAGTTTGTATTATTTGCGAATGTGAGACCAAGCGTACTACATGATTTGGAAACATTCCATAGACTGAGGTATTGAAATACATATAACTGAGTAACTGATAACTTTACACTATGGTCAAGCAAGTCTAAAATTAAATTGAGTTTTTTGATCGGATTATGGAACGGAAGCTGACACTATAACTAAGACTGTAACTGAGATTCTTACTGGAACTGAATGATGATAACTGAGGTTTAGATTGACACTGAGATACTGAATTCTGGAACTAAACATTGATTACTGGGTAATGAATACTAAAACTATAACTGAAATAGCAACTGAGTTTTCATAGTACGCGATGGGGACTGACATAAGTCAAGGATCCAAACATACATTCATACTTTGTACTTTCCCAACTTTTAAATACTACCTCTTTCTAGACATTTACTTGCATATTAACATGACATTCAAGCCTATCTTCATAACTACACCCTCGTGTACAATAAGTATGCAACAATCTTATCTTAGAATAATACATTTACTCTTTCCCATCTAAGGAACTGCTTATCACTATACTGTTTCCACAAAGAGAGATCACTGAAGGGTTAAATCAGGAGGACCTAAAACATGAATAGACACTGACTGAACTTGACATATGACTTAAACCTAAGGAATAGAATATCAACAACATAGATTTACTTAAAAGGTATGAACTGAGGATATACATAACATAGTCTGAATTTATCTGATCAGTGGAGGCATAACATAATTCATGGAGGCTGAGTATACTTGTAAAGCATGATATATGTACATGAGTCATGAACTACATGACCTGAGGTTGGAGTTTCTGTGTTCATGAGACATGATTCGTAATACTGAGTGAGCTGGAACTTCTTATGTGGGGAAATAGAAGTGCACAAAATTCTATGAAAAACGTGTGAATATAAGTTGTGTTCATGGAACTGAGTTATGAAACATGTGTAGGCATTATGCTGACTAAAGTACAAAACTTGTACTGAGATAAGGATTGATCGAGAATCATCTTCCCTTACTGCTTTTACTATTCATACTAGCACTACTACTGGAATTTTGAGAGCCTAACTTGGTTACTTGATCTATCATCTCTTCTTTAAGTTTAAGCCATTATCTTATGTCTGTGAATACTTTACTAAGCTCTGGATTGAACTGCAATCATCACCACATACTTACTCTATTCGACACAAGCTTGTCTTACTAAAAACATTATCTGCTACTATTTCCTTATATACTATTAATATCACATTCCTAATTCACATCCATCTCTATACACTTAATTTCAAATCAATAGTCTTAATTTCTTGCTTGCACTATTCAAGCCTACTTATTCACTTTGGTATTACTATCCCCATGAATACATAATTTATTTAATTTGGATGATACTATCCCAACTCTACTACTGCCAAACTCCTGGGTTTATGCTTCTAACTCTAGGTCTATGCTATCTTAGGATTCTGAGAAGGGATCTGGTGGAATATCTAAATTCGGGTTCAAGAATGAGTTCTCATGTTCATGAATCAAATATGAATAAGTTTGGGACAGAACTGGACTGATGGGATACTTTGAGTCTGTGATTAGTCCCATAACTGACTGCAGGGACTATCTGAGAAATCCCTATTTATAGGAATTGAGCTTCACTATTTCTGATACCTTGAAAGTAAGGTGGAGTTAACATGAGTGGAGCATGATGAGAATCTACTTGAGTTTCTTAGATGAACTTTCTATAGCACGATGTGAGACATCAAAGAAGGAAAATTGTTCCTAAAATATCTCATAGCCTCCTGCACATAAGTGTGGTGCATAATACACCCATGTACAAGACTCTACTAGATGTGGATTTCAGACTTCTTAGGACACTGTTGAACCTTAGGCTCTGATACCAAGTTTGTAATGCCTCAAATCTGGATCCCGAAATGCTACACAATGGTCATGACCCCGAAGATCCATAAGCTAACCCATGACTGATATATGTATCTGTATACTGCATAATATATGTATATAAATATGGAAACATGAATTGAAAGGCCATAAGGTTCAATACAAAACATAATCTGAATAATAACAATGTCTAAATAAAGTGGTATCACAATACCAAAACAATACTAAAATACTGAAGTCTGAATCTAGTCTGTAATCTAGTCTAAAAACCTTTAACTGTCTGAAGTAGGGAGTGGAGGGAACATGTCTCTAACTAACTCCCGACTACTGAAAGCTGAATTGAAATACTAAAGTAATTAAGTAGTAATCATGTCCTCAGAGAATGAGGACTCACTGCTAATTCTAACTACTAAAATCTGCAATGCTACTGCTACTCTGAAACTTGTGCCTCTGAACCTGTGGCGTAAAATAAAACACCATAGCGCGAATGCATCAGTACGATTGAATGTACTGAGTATACGAGTGAGGTAGGCTAAATGCAAAGGGTTATATGCATGAACAATGCTGACTGATATGAACGTAAGAAAACATAAATGCATAAGTAACTATAACTAAACTCGTGGTGATACTGACTACTAAGTCTGAATACTGATAACATGAGTTTACTAACACTAAGAACTGAGTCACTGAATAGTGAGGAATTGATACTGTACTACCAACTACTGAGGGACTGATAATATATATATTGTTGATACACAAATGACTATTTCTGACAGTTTTGATTATGAAAAACTAGTCTGATTGACTGTATCTAACAGTCCTGAATCTGAGTACTGATAAATTATGTATACTGATAGATAACATGACTGATATAACTGATAACATGGGTGATTGTATTTGATAGTCTTGAATTTGATGGAACTATCTGAGCTCTGTATTGTATCTGACAGTCCGAAAATTTGAAGAGCTATCTAAGTTCTTTTACTGAGACTGGGTGACTGTGTCTGATAGTTCTGAAATTTGAAGAACTATCTGAGTTCTTTTATTAAGACTTTCTGAAATCAGTAACTGAAACTGTGAGAAGTAGTTTTTTAATCGATATGCAACATATATGCCATTATAGCTAAGCTGGGGTCCAATCTCTGCACTGATTGGAAGGGTTTTAATACCGCACCACTGGTAAAGACAACTGTGAGTGACCCTCATATAATAAGTTACTCTAGTGATAACGGTTGGAACCCTCATATAACAGGTTAAGCCTCCTCATCTACCCTCATATAACAGGCTATGATGTCTCAACCTACGCTAGCTACGTAGTTCTAGAGTGCAAAGATGATTTCTAAGAATCATATCCTCAAAATAACAGGTGAGTTCCCATCCTTGGGCTCACTCAGTGCTAACTCCTACTCCCATTTGAATAGACTGATCATGATTAACTAAACTGTACAAGGGCTGAGTTTATTGAGTTCCATGATTGATGAAATACTACTGATATCTAACAACTTGACAGATTTCATTAGATTACTGAGATTAATGGGAATACTGAGGTTACTGAGATTATTGAGTACTGAGATCACTAAGATTCCTGAACTACTGAGATTACTGAGATTTCTGAGATTTTTGAGTTTTTCTGAGTCATCTGACTGACTGAGTTCTATGGATCATGGCTTGACTGAGGATATCGTGAAAACATGACTTGGATCTAGGCACACAACTATATTTTTTGGGTACAAGTACCCCCAGGACTCGATAGAAGGAAACTGACAATACTTTACATTCTTGAATACATGACCAACATCAATAGTTCATACTATAATAATTGGGGATAACTCATATGGTACTTCATAATCATGATATTGTACATAACATGGAATGCATATAGACACACTGTGAATCCATTCTCCAATCATCATGTACATTCCATTAACACATATATTGCACAACAATGACATGTGAGCCCTTTGAACATAATAGACTAGCATGAATTTATCATATAGTTCAACCCTAAGCTATATTACATGATTTCTATCATTCTGGGCATTTTATCAAACACCTTACATGCACAACTTTGGGCATAGGTATACTTATCAATTTAACAATCTTAAGTCACCCAAGTTTATGGATTTCAACTAACATTCTCACATACTTCATGAAATACATTAAGATAACATCTTGAAAACCAAATAACAACCATCAACATGAACATAATCATACCACAAATAGATAATCACAATTCATGATTTAAAACTTGATTCTTGAGCTCCATGGATGAAAGGGATCCATGGATCAACACTACGCATACCTTAAAGCTTGATCTTAAAAGAGATCTAATGTTTCTTGAAGGTTCTTAAAGAAATCCTTAGGCATTTTCTTGATTTTTTTTTACTAGGGTTTAACCACCTTTAGGGAGAGAATGTTCTTATTCTTGAGGAGAATGAGAAAATAATGGGATAATATCCTTCTCAGGGCTTTAATACCGTGATTATAGTGAGTTTAAAAGACCAAAATACCCCTATTATATCACTTCTCAGTTGCTGAAATTATCAGCGGACGACCAAGGCTGATAACCTGTCAGATCTGTGATTGCCCGTCAGCCCAGTTCATTACCTGGGAGATGGAATTTTTGGGTTTCTATCTAAGACTGACGACATGGGCTGATAAGCCATCAGACTTATGATAAGTCATCAGCTTATGTTGTCACTCATTTGCCTGGCGGATATGCTAGAGTAAAATGTGTATAACTTCTTGGTCCGATATCGGATTTTGATGAAATTGGTATCATTGGAAAAATAATTCAATTATCTATCTGTTGGTTGATTAGGAGCTCAAAAATTCATAGTATAATGGATATATGCTCATTTGAAGTTGACTATAGCAATATCCTTCCCAAGAATTCAATCGATAAGGAATGTTTTAATTAGTCCGAGCTGGGAGTTATTTGAAGCCTTAAGTTACATCTAAATAACTCATAAAACTATAAAAGAACCATGATGTACCATGCATGAGCTTGAAGCATGGCACTAATATTGGTTTGGATTTTTTTCGGGGTATTATAATTATCATCCCGTAAACAAAATGCCCATGAGCTTTATTCCCTTTAGATGCACCATCGGTGTTATATTTACACCAACCATGATCTGGCAATTCCCAAAGTGCAATTTTACTTGTAACTCTAGGTTTTAACTAACTTAGTTGATGTAATATAGTTGGACATTCTATAGCAAAATCCATTAATGGTTTCCTCACTTTAAGAAGCATCCTTAAGTGCCTTGTAACATTGAATATTAACCTATGTATACTGACTTCCTTCCCTTCATGCTTTCTGTTGTTTCTTCTCCTCTATATTTCCCATATTATAATTGCTGGTATGGCTCTAAAATATGCCTTTTCTCTTGATTTCACCTGAGCATTCGACCAAGCATATATTGTCTCTCTTAAAATCCTACCTTGTATGTTTATTCCTACAACAGAAGAAAAATTGGACCAGGTCCTGTTAGCTGAAAATGATCTCAGTAGCACATGTGCACTGGTCTCTTGTGCTGGGTTTTGACAACACCAACACTTAGAAGGACCTTGCAGCCCCCTCCCCCATCTTATAAATGTATTATCAACAGCAATTCTTCCTTACCACATTCTCCACCTAAAGAAAATAATTTTCAAAGGCATCCCTCTTATCCATAACTGCTTAGAGAATTCATTGGATTCTCCCATCTACCTCACATAGTTCTATGTAGATTTTACTATGAAATGACCTCTAGAAATTATCTTATCTTTATCATGAACTTCCCCTATTTTAACTTTATTCATCATATGGGATACCATATCTTCATCAAAAATGCTCCTTAGCTTTTCTTCATCCCACCTATCATTCAGCATTATGGTCTTCACGCATTAATATCTTTCATCCCATTCATAACTCTTCTCAGTGATAGTATGCATATCACCTAATCCACTCTTATTGTCATACCATAAGTGAACATACCCTCTTTTGATTTCCCAGATAATAAGATGTTCTATTAGCTCCCTTACTTGCAACATCTTTTTCCATACTTTAAAACCACCTGATTTTTATTCAACTTCCTTTGGATGATACTTGCTGGAATACTTAGCAATACTTATTCATCATATAAGTATTCCATATGGATTTCTGTATCCTAAAATTCCACCACAGCTTACAGAAAAGGGCTGTTGAGACATCTTGTAATGTTCTAAAACCCAATCCTCCTTCTTCTTCTGGGAGATACATAGAACTCCATGCTACCCAATGTCTACCATTTCCACCTACAATACTACTCTAGAAAAATTTAGCAATTGCCCTCTGAATGATATTTATAACATTTTTAGGAGGATTCATTACTGATAAATAGTAAATAGGGATACTTTGTAAGACATGCTTGATAAGAACTGCTCTACCCCCATAAGTTAACAGCTTCCCTTTCCAAGATTATAACTTAGAACTTATCCTATTCATTATATGTTTTAGTACAACTTCTTCTTCCGCATATAAAAAATAGGACAACCCAAGTAATTAAAAGAAAATTGTTTCCTCAAAATACCTGTATCAACTTCTGCCATCATAAGTACTCTATTTGACACACTATGATACACATAAATGGCACTCTTCTCTTTGTTTATTTTCTGTCCTGATACCCGTCATATCTTTCAAGAGTAGAATTTACCAACTATAAAGTGCTTAGTTCTGCCTTACAAAGAATAATCATATCATCTGCAAAAGCCAGGTGATTTAGCTTAGGACTTCCCCTGGGCATCCCAAAAAGCTTGAACTCCTTATATGATAATAGTTTCTGAAATACCCTAGATAGTACCTCTACTGCAATAATAAACAAATTTGGTGACAAAGGATCACCTTGTTTAAGACCTCTGGTGGATTTGAAGAATCCCTTTGTTTGTCCATTAAAGAAAATGGAATACCAATTATTTGCCAAAAGCCTGTAAACTATGTCAATCAGCAACTCACAAAAACCTAGCTTCCTGGATACTTTGCCATAAATAACCACTCTACCCAGTCATAAGCCTTCATCATATCAAGCTTCGTAACCATATTAGGGATTTTACCCCTCTTTCTAATTTGAACTACAATCTCTTGTACCACTAAAATGTTATCAGCTATGCTTCTTCCTTGCATAAAACCACCTTGTTCTTCAGATACTATGTAAGGAAGAATTCCCTTAATTTTTTCATGAATAATTCTAGAGAAAATTTTATTCACAAAATTACTAAGGGAAATTGGCCTTAGATCTGAAAAAGTATTTACTACTAACTTCTTTGGCAACAAAACCAAGTTAGTATGTGTGATAAATCTAGGAAGATCCTAACCACAAAAAAAAGCTATAACCATTTGATGTAAATCATTAGCAACAATACTCTATGCATCCTGGAAAAAAGCTCTAGTCATCCCATCTGGACCTCCAGTACTGTTTCTGTTTAAACCCAATACTGCTTGCTGAACTTCCTCCAAAGTGGGGATTTTCTTTAAATCATCATTTTGATTTTTAGTGACTAACCTGGGCACCTCCTCCAACATTGTAAAATCTTTTGCATCTTCTTGTTTTTCAAATTGCTTCGGATAGAATGCTTTTGTTACTTCAGTTATTTCTTCTGGCTTGTCTAGCCAAATTCCCTCTTCATTTTGGATTCTGCTAATCTTTAATTTGGACCTTCTCTCTTTGAATACAGTATGAAAGAACTTAGTATTTTTTTTCTATCCTTAAATCATTCAAATCCAGCTATCTGTCTTAAAAATTCCCTCTCTTTTAAGCTGAATTGCTAACTATGCTTGAGCATGTGATAAGATTGCTCTATTATTACCAGATGGATCAATTTCAAACTGTTGTTCTCTGACCCTGATGATTTCTTCTAGAGTGGTAATTTTTCAGAAAATATTTCCAAAACTTTTCTTACTTCATTCAATCAATGCAGCTTTAGTTTTTTTTCATCTTTTCGTGGAATTTGATGAAAGGATTTCCCTCACAATCTGTATTCCAACTTGTCCTGATAACATCCAAACATGAATCTTTTTTCAACCAGAAATTCAAAAATTTGAAGGGTCTGATCATTTGTTCAATGGATGTGCTAAGCTTAAGCAACATTGAAGCATGGTCAGATCCACTCCTCAGTAAATTTTCTAATTCTAAAAATGGAAATAACTCCTACAATTTATCATTTACAAGAATTTTGTCGAGCCTTTTAAATATGCAATCCTCATCCCCTCTACCATTCCACCAAATAAACCTGCTTCCCTTAAAATCACAATCATCCAAATTGAACATGCTAATACAGTGATTAAAATCTTCAGTTTCATCTATTGTTACATGCAATCCACGAAGCTTTTCTTCCTCACTTCTAATCACATTAAAGTCCCCCCTACTAACCATGGTTGTTGCATATTATTAGCAATCCCTCCCAAAGATTCCCACAACAATAGTTTTTCCATTTGGCTGTATTTAGCATAAACCAAAGAAACAACAACCTCTTCTCCCTTCGATTCATCCACCAGCTTAATAGTAAGCATTTGTTCCTCATCCCTAATTAAAGAATATTCAATATGCTGATCCATAAATTCCCAAATTTTACCTGAATAATTCACCACTGCATGCTGCATGCTGCATACTGCATGCACAACTTTTATACTCATCCACTAAATGACCTTCCTGAAAAGGTTTCATTAGCCCTATAAAACCAAAATGTAATCTTCTATGCATTGTAATCAGCCTTGTAAAAACTTTCTGTGAATTAACCGATCTAATATTCCAGGTTAAGGCATTCATTTTGATAAAGTTTTCATTATGTGACTCCTTGCTTGCATATTTCTTGCACTTGTCTTTATATTCTTCTTCTATCTCTTTCCATGCTTTTGTTTTAAAGATCGAACTTGATCTAGAGATAAATCTCCTTCTTTTGTGACCTTGTCAATATTATCTTCCATATTGTCTTCATCTAAATCAACTTCTTTACTATTAACAAACTCCAGCAGGTTACCCAGATGGTGGGTATATTTTGGTTTAAATCGAAAAAACCATAAAACCAAACCAAAATTTAATTTTGGTTTCGATTTTTCAATTTTTTAGATCGGATTCAGTTTGTAATTTTAAAATTTTAGTTTTCGATTTGGTTTTCAATTTTTTTAAAAAAAATGATTAAATTGAAAAATCAAAATTTTATAAATAATATATATATATATATATATATATATATAATATAATATTATATTATATATATATAATATTTAGTAATTCACATTCATAATTAAAATTTCACAGCAAATTCGCATACATGCAGGCTGTTTATGGATTGTTTTAGTGACTCAAATATTTTATAGACTATTTTGGTCACTTTGGACTATTTTATGGACTATTTATGCAAGGTTCTATTATATGTACTGATTAATGATGTTATGTATTATCTTAAGCTTATGATTATTTTATTTCGTTTCATTCATGTTGAGTTATTTATAGTTATTTATATTTGGAAATGAAAATAGTTTTGAAAAAAATAATTTTTCTAAAAAAACCCATCAATTTTAAATGCTCAGTTATGAAAAAGAGAGGATAACTACTTCAATATTTCAAATTGAAATAAAAATCCGAAATAACCAAACCAAATTTGTAAAAACTGAACCAAACCACAATAAATTCGATTTGGTTATGGATGTCATTTTTGTCAATCTGAAAACTAATAAATCGAATTGATATTAAGCAATCAGGCCGAACCGACCGAACGCCCACCCCTACCTACTTCAACTGCAATGGGGACCACATCTTTCATTATCTGTGTACTCTTGTTTGTGTGTTCAAATTGCATAAGAGCCATCTCTGAATTTTTACTCCTCATTTTCATCCTGATTGTTCATACTCTTATTCTCCTGCTTCTGATGATCTTTATTCTACACTTGTTGTTACTTGTTCTGTTGTCTTCTCATCCTGATTCTGATTTTTACCCTGTTGCCCTTCTTCTTTATTGTGTTGTATGACTTCTTCCCTATCTTCTCCAGTTTTGTTTTCAATATTTTCCCTTCTTTTGTTACCTCCTTGGGGAAATTTCTATTTACCCAGTCCTTGGTACTTTCCTTCTGCTGCTCATTTTGATTGTCTTGCTGATCTTGATTTAAAGCCTCAAATGAATTTGACTGCTGTAATTCTTCTGCTTATCCTCCATCTCCCTAATTATATGACCAAATCTATTTTTTTAATTCTTATTCTTTCTGAGTAACCATTAATTTCTATTATGCTCCTGTGTTGTTACTTGCACTTGTTCCTTCTGCTGCTCCCCTTTTCCTGATGCATTTTCTTTTTCTGTTTTTTGCTCTTGAATCTGTTCATAAATTTCTGGATGAATGTTCCGACATGAATTTTCATCATGACCTTGCAAACAACATTCCGGACAATATTTTGGCTTATAGTCATATTTAATACTGATCCATTTTGATTTAATCTTACCACTTACATCATCTTCTTCATTGATTCTTACTTTGTGAGGTAACTTAGCTACCAAGTCCACTTCAATCTTCACTCTTGCACAACTTGGCCTTGTGTGATTCCTTGTTGCCATATCCATCATCAAAGGTTTCTCTATTACTGAAGCAATCGAAAAAATTACTTCTTTAGCAAAGAAATTCAGTGGTAGATCTGGCATTGATATCCATACAATTCCAATGGTTGTTTCAACATCTGGTTCCAACAACAAATCCCAATTGAGAGTCCTCATTTGCCAATATACATCATTGGCCTTAATATAGATAGCTACATTTAACAACAGATTCACATAATCCTCAAGCTGATTCAATCTTATTTGAACGTGTCGTGAATCTAATACCCCTATTATACATTCTTCTTTAATGCCACACTGAGTAGGGATTATTCTACGTAAAACATTAATCTTCGGTTTACCATAAGAGAATTTACCAATAACATCATATTGTAGATTCTCTTGTATAATTAAAGATTGAACTTCAGATGTTTTCCATGTCATGTTGGCTCCCCTTGCACCATTATGACTTGTTTTGGTAGAACCTTGTTATTTTCATGCACGTAAGATTTTTCTTTGAATAAATCTGCATATTTGGGTACCTCTCTATGTTGCTTATCTCGTTCTTCTTTCTTTTTTTTCAACCTTTCATCCGGTGGATCAGCTCCACCGAAAGTAGTAGCCATGATTTCGTCGTACCACGAGCCCATTTCCTAGATGTAATTCACGTCATAATAATGGATGACATCATAAATGTGTCTATACAGTATATTTTTTAAATCTTGTGTTTAAATGTTACATTATGTTTTTAAACTGGCTATTGAGCCAAAATGGCCAAGTTTTACAGGTTCAAAATATATTAATAGGTTCATCTAGCTTGTTCTTGGAAATGCAAATCATCTTTCCTATTAAGTTTTACATGATGAAAATGGGATATGAATGACTTTGGAAGCTATGTCAAGTTTTACAAGAATTTCTTGGTCTGGATCCCAAAAAGTAAAATGATGGTTGGCGTAATACCATTACAAATAAAGCTTCCACAATGAGGATTAGATCACCAATAGTGCTATAAGTGTAGTCACTAAACTATTAATATCCCGTTAATGGTACCAGTATCTAGTGTGAAATTCATATAAACCATACACGCAAAACAAATGGCGGTCTACAGCTCTAACCTCTAGAAATAGAGCCTTGACGTAGCTGGTAAAATTACTAACATATGATTAAGAGATCAAGGGTTCAAGTCGTGAAAATAGCCTCTTGCAAAAATGAAAGGTAAGTTTCCATACAATAGAAGTTTATAATCCAGCCCTATGTATAGCGGGAGCTTAGTGCATCAAGCTGTCTTTTCAATAGTCTCCACCTCTACTTCTAAAATAGTACTACCAGTTTTCAATGGAAGGGAGAAGAGGAGGAATAAAGTAGGATATGGGGTAGGGCTACTTTGAAAAGGTAGGATAAAGGATAAAATATGATTATTAAATAATAAATAAAGGTAACAAAAGAAAAAAATTAAGGTAGACGCGATACCACTAAATCAGTGATTACATAAAGTGAAACTTTTCATGATTACCTAACTATGGAATCAAACTATATATTTTATTAAACAATAAAAACAAACATAGTAGTCTTAGAAACAATACCATACTATACCATGGATAACCACCATCCAAACAAAAGAGAGTTACTGGATATATAATTATCAAAATAAAAAAATACATAAATTTATTCCTCATGTGAAAAACTTTAATTAAATGTCTGAAAATAGCATAATGTAAAATCATCTTGAAATTAGGTTTGAAAACACCATTTAAACCTACTGGTAGGGGTGTTCGTAGTTTGGAATAATCGATCCAAACCGATAAACCAAATCAAATCAGTTGAATAAATTGACTTTTTTATTTAATTTGTATTGAATTTTTAAAAACAGATAATATTTGGATTAGTTTTGGTTTTTTAAAACAAAAATCAAATAAAATTGAACTGAACTGACAAATTATACTCATATTGGTTATAGTAATATATATATAAATATTTTATGAACAATTTTAAGTATCTAATCATATATATGTAATATATTTTTGACACTCAATTTTGACCTCTCAATATTCCTTTTTGGGTGTTGTTTTACAAAATTATTAGTTTTGAATATTAGTATTTATTTACTTATTATTTTAGTATCAAATAAATCTTGATGTGTCGCATTCGTGATTTTGAAGTATGCAATTTATTTTATCATTTAATTTTATATTTATATATTATATATAAAATTTATTAATCTAAATATATTATTTTAAATAATATTTAGTAATTTATTTTCGCAAAATATGCATAGTCATAATTTACAAACACATAATCTATTATTATTATTATCTTTATTATTATTATTATCATCATTATTATTATTATTATTATTATTATTATTATTATTATTATTATTATTATTATTATTAAAATTTGCATTCATAATTTACAGGTTCCTAACTTATTTTAAATTATTATTATTACTGTCATGTTTATACAATATTTTACTTAACATTAAGAATAACGATTTTTGTGACGTTTTATTATTTTGTCATTATTATTATTATTATTGATATCATTATTATAATTTTTTAAATAGAAGCCCGATTCAACAAAATTTCTCCTAATTTATTTAAATCTAACCTAATTTTACTCAATTTGTGTCAATTTTAGCCTAAACTGAGTCAAATTTGACTCAATTTCAAGAAATCCAATTCATGTTTTATCTAACCTAATTTTTCAACCAATTTTAAATCGGATCAGACACATCTCCTTGGTTTTAACCCCAACCCTTCATCTCATGTAATCAACGACTAAGATTAAATTCCTTATTTTTATTTCTTTTTAATATACCAAACCCCCAAATCCCCAAAACCTAATTCATTTTCCACCTCACCCATCTTCCACTCTTTTTATTTTATCTCTTCTCCTTCATAAAATCATCACTATTGTTCGCCACCACAAGAACTCTGGCTGCTATAGCTAGTGATATATCTACCAATGAAAACCTCATCTACTTCATTCATCTCTTCATCATCCACACCATCCCAACTGCTCCACTAGCTCCAATAGTGAACCCCCACAGACCTCACCATCTTTGGTAAGAAAAGTACCAGCCACCACCTAACCATCTTTGTATCTTCTCCTCCTATTCTTCTCCTTTATTCCTCTTTCACCGCTATCTCCTCATCACTGTGTTGATACTACTCCTCCAGATCTAATAACTGATGATTTTTTAATGGTTCATCACTATCATCCGTCTATTAACCAACAAAGTTATGACCATTCACTATAATTTCTATTTATTTGTTGACTATGTGATGCATCGAGATTTTTAAAAATTATAGTTCTTCGAGTGGATTAATACTAACACTCCCTCTGATATGATTCCTTTTTATTATTTAAAACTTGATGGTTTATTTTGCTTGTGATTGTCTCATAATAGATTCTTATATTTGAAATTGGCGAAACTTAGCTATGATTTTTGAATTGATTTATTTTGTTTTGCATTTATTTATATCTATAGAATTCATGTGTTAAAATCCCCAATTTGTATAAACTTTGATTAAACCCTAATTTAGTATTGATTTTTCTATTGTTGAATCTCGGTTTTCTTTTTATATGTAGTGTTGAAATTAAGTTGGAGTTGTGTTTTTGTTGAGTCGCCTAATTATTCTAGATTATTTTCGAAAACCATAAGTTTATTTTGATTGAAATTAGCATGATTTCCCTCTCTTTACAGGATTACAATAACCTAGTTTGTGATTATTTTGATAATTTAAATCTAGTTTTGTGTATAATTGAAGTGAATTGATTAAAGAATATTCTTATATGACTAATTGCCTTTATTTTCTTATGATCATTTATTTTATATGGTAAGTTTAGTGACATAACCCAAGACGGGGCCTTGTCATAATGGGAAATCTGTAGTCTAACCCGAACCAGAGACCACCCCTGATACCTAACCCAACCAACCAAAATGTACCCTGAGTTCAATAAATTCAGAACATATAATAAGATAGCATATAAACCATGCGGTGACTTTGGGATAAGACTATATCTAGGCCAACCCAACCAAGTCAATCCCACCAATAGCCAACCAAGCCAACCCAAACCAAAACCATAAACCAAAACCAAGATAATAATCCAATGTGTGTGTGGGTGTATATATATATAACATAACCAATCCATACCATACCCAAATCTACAGTTGTCCATACAAAGCCTCTAAACTAAATCGAAGAGTACCTAATCAGGACATGTCCCCGATATATCCATAAACCAAGTTTATGAATGACAAAAGTACATAAAGTAATTCATGACATGAAATAGATGCCTTCCAAACTATGGAAGCTCACCACTTTAATCTAATAACTGATTCAGAATCTGATCACTAAGCATAAGGAGTAGAATATCGGGTTCCTACATCACATGGGGATACAGCCGCCTAAAGATGGGTTAGCGGGTGAACACTAGCATATACTTAGGATAAGGATAGTATAATGTCATCTAGTAAAAAATAAGTAAACCAACCATATACATACAAACCATACATAAATATAACCATGCCGAAAAATGGAAATGGGTTTAGCATACATTTAAAATCATTAACCTAGTTATGTGTACCTTAACTATCCTTAACCACCCATGGGCTATATGGGTCCCGATGCGTATAGCCGCACAAACCAGAGATACCTAAGAGTAAGGGATTCTCAAGTACCCTTCACCCTCCATGATACATATGTACAATGTACTTAGAGGATTTATGTGTACCTTATAGTATCATATAAGGTTGCCAGGACATACCCCTTATGTCGGCAAATATGAGTTTTCAGTGTTCTTTAATTAATATAGTTGTGAATTGATGTGCAATTACTTTTTTGAGGCATCATAAATACCCACCTAGTCATCTCATTGATTGAATATTTAGGGTTTTCAAGTAGACTTAAAATGTGATTAACAATAAATGATATAGGAAATAGTCCAAGAACCGAATAGATAGTACACACAATATACACTATGAATTAGTCAATCGATACTAGAAAGAGAGTGAAGTTGACAAAACTAAAATGAAATTAATTAGACCAAACTTTAGGGGTCTCAAAATACATACATTCAATTGATTTGGAAAAACAAAGTGGGACAAGCTTATTTAGGATTTGTTGTAATTATAGGTGGTTCTCTTGTGTTTGGATTTCTTACATAGTTGATGCATATTCTTTATCTCGGTGTTAAAATTCTCAATGACACCCTTAAGACATTTTCTTTTCTTCCTTTTGAACTTGGTATCGATAAGGGATTGAAGAATATTCACGTCTAACAATTCCTATGGCACACACCATTTGAACTCTAAAGGGACAACATTAATTAATCTGAGTATGAAAGGAGATACTCTTCGACTTTATACATAGGCAAAGAGTACTCGTAGATGCTCAAACCATAATTATCGTCATACTTTGATCATAAAGTAGACATCACGTGAGCGCACAATATTTTGACCAAGTTATATTTCCTACAAAGAACATGACTTTCCATATATTAACTTTGGTAGTATAATCCGTGCCGAACACAGTGAATTGGTTATTGTCCCCATTTACATTCTCCATTAAGGAGTTCCCTCACTCATATTATCCCTTGTTTTATTTTTGGTGGCAGATACCATTTTGTACATCTTATAGTTAAGGGAATATGCATGTGTCTCCCTGAACATCTCACTAAAACTCCTAGCAATTGAATTAAATATAGATGCCATGGGATACTCATTTTCATTTATTAATATAACATTGAGCGACTCGACAATATTTATGGTCATCACATATAATACCCTAAAATTTTCCTAAGCTAAATTTCACCTCAAAAACGTTAAGGAGTGACTTCCTAAGTGAGTATCATTTTAACCATATATAATTTCCGTAATTTTGACTTTTTATCACATGGAAAATTTGATAAGTTTTTCGTTGATATAAGATTTTCCCGAATCTGATGCCCGAGAAAGAAATTATGGCTAATTTAAGTCCTAGTCATAAAACAACGTTATTTTAGTGCTTGGCGCTTCGCAAAGAGGGTCTATTTGGCAATTGTCAAATTCCAGTGGAACTCAACGATAGTGTCGCGTTGTAGAGGACCCCAATTTTCCAATATTCAATTTCCAGTGGCCTAGCGCGATAGTGACATGTCGTGCTGAAGTTCTAGGTCCCAACCAGTGGGAAAACACGATGGCTCCACATCATGGTGACTCCCAGATTCCCATTTGTCAATTTCTAGTGAGCCACCGCGATAGTGGAGCATCGCGGTGGCCCATAAAATTGGGTTCCCAGTTCAATTTTTCCAGCTTCGTATAGAAGTTAAAAAGGGCACTTTGGACTTTTTTCAAGCCTCTTAAATCCTACAAACACCAAATTAAAATCATTTACAAGCATTCTATGAAGCTTTTCTCAAGTTTTCCCTCAACAAAACCCTAAGTATCCAAACCCTCTTCCAAGAATCACAAGAATCCACCAAAGATTTTCTAAATTGAGTCAAGATTCAAGGTTCCCAAGTCAAGGGCTTCAAGAACCCTCATTCAAGAGTACGATAGAGTCCCAAAGGCGAGAGTTCATCCAAAGCTTCAAATTCAAGGTATGTGGGGTTTGAACAAGGAAACTCCTTTCGTCCTTGTTCCCAAAAGTTGTTTTAAATTACAAGAATATATGGTTTCATATGTTTTCTTATGAAAATTGAAGTATGAGTTTGTACCCTTTGTTGTTGTTCTTGAGATTATGATAATTTCCATGTTTTAGAAATTGAGTTATATGAGTATGTTGAGATTTTAAAGCATAATGCTGAAATTCCAGGTTTCTATATGATTTATGAATCCTTATGATCTCTAGTATGAATTTTGATGACTCTTAACTTGAGATTGAAATATGGGGCACTAAGCCCTACTTGAGCATTGCAATTTTATGAACTTTTGTGCTATAAGCACCTATGATTTGAGTAATTTGAAATTATTAAGAAATATTTGACCTTTTTGGTCCTAATAGAGTTAAAATCCACAATGATGTTCTATTAAAACAAATAGTAATACATTTTGGTCTTCAGCATAGACCCTTGAGTTATTTGAGGTGGATTCCCTAAGAGTTCTGAGCTGAGTATGGGAGTATTATTTAGCAAGGAGTTGGGTATGATTCTGAGGTATCATACCCCAGAACCACATGCCACCATAGTATTAAGATTTATGGGCCCAAGGCTGAGATAGTGATCACTGAGTTGAGGTTATACTCTCTGGAAAGAGTATGACGCCTCTCCCCAATGTGAGGTTTCTTCCTTAGGAGGACAAGACGTTGAATCTATATAGCTCACATTGTTTATATCGGTTAGAAGAAACTCCCGAGTGTCTAAAGTTATATAATCCTGAGTTCTAAGTGTCCCAAGTCTAAAAGAGTTCTAGAGTTCTCAAGTGCTGAAAGTTCCTAAAATTTTTGAGTCCTTGAGTTTTAAAGAAGTTTTACTCTCCATGAGATAAAAGTAGGAGTCTGAAAATTTAAAGTTAAGGATAATGACTCACGAGATTTGTATTTCATGTTTCACTATTCACGATTCATGAGAATTATATTTTAGATTTGTTCAAGCCATGTGAGTCATTCATATATGAATGAATGATTTTATAAAGAGTAATGATAATGTTTATTTAAATGCATACACCCTCATATACTCAATACATTTCCAAGTGTTGATCCACATATACGTCTGTGTGCTACATTGTCTTATAATATAGGTTCAGGTGCTCAGTCCCAGCCTCGTCAGTGATTTTTGAGTACCCTTGTCTACATCTCCACAGTGGTGAGTTCTCATGTTTCGAGGACCTATCTTCAGACATTTCAGTATTTTAGTAGATATATTATTGCTTTCAGTTCAGTTTGAGTCAGTTGGGGGCCTGTCCGAATGGCTCTCTAGTCATGTAGTAGTAGAGGCTTTGTCAGACTAGTTATCAATTGTTAGTACGTTGATACTTCTAGTATTATGATCATTTGTATCGAGTATTTTCTAAGTATTTCCAATCATTTGATATGATAGTACCAGTGTTTTGTTTATTTCATCTCTAAAAAATTTATTATATGTAGTAATAGACTCAAAGGGTTAGCTTGGGTCTACTTGTAGCCTTAAGCACCATGTGATGCTTTGGGATGGGATTTTGGGGTGTTAGACACATCATACCTATTACAAAGAAAATTTTCTCTTCTCCACCTCTCAAAACACATTTCATGCTCAAGCACAAAGGTTACCTGTAATACCCCAAATTTTCTTCTTAGCTAATTTTGTCCCAAGAATGCCTAGTATTAGCTTCTAAAGTGAATGATGATTATTCCATGAGAAATTTTCAAGATTTTTACTTTTTTTCATGTGTAAAATTCAATAAGCTTTCCATCGATATAAAATTCACCCAAATCCAACACCCGAGCGAAGAGTTAGAGCCTTTTTAGTGAGACAGTGTATCACCTGAGCCTCCAGTGCATCGCGGAGATAGCTCAAATGGCAATTGTTAATTTCCAGTGTTGATATATGATAGTGGTGCATTTCACCAAACTTCCAAGTCGTAGAAAAGGTGGCAACGCGATAGCTTCGCGTCGCACCCTCGTGCAATTTCTCATTTATCACTTTCCAGTGACTTGGTGCGATAGTGGAGCATCGCGCCAAGGATGAAAATCTAGAAATTTTCTCAGAAATTAAAGACATGTCCTGGGGTTAAAAGGGTCAATTTTCCCACCCTATATAAGCCTTATAACACAAGATTTGACCATAATTCAGCAATTTATACTCAATTACTCTCAAAAACTCTCAAGAACAAGCCCTAGAGTTTTCATAGAAGGTTCAATTCCATGGGAATTCATCATCAAATTTCAATAATCTCTCCATCAATCTTCACAAAATCACGAACTACGGTATGCGTAGTGTTCATCCACCAGTCCCTTTCATTCTTGGAGTCCAAGAATCATGTTTTAAATAACCTATTGTGATTTGCTTGTTGTGATTTGATCATGTTCATGTTGATAGTTGTTATTTATGTTTCAAGATGGTGTCTTGATGACTTTCCATGAAGTATGTGAGTTTGTTGATTGAAAATCTATGAGTTTGGGTAGTTTTAGATTCTTAAATTGATGATTTCACCTATGCCATAAAGTGTGCATGTAAGGTGTTTGATAAAATGCCTAGAATAATAGAATCATGTTCCTTATGACTCAATAGTATCTAAATGACAAGTCCATGCTAACCCTTATGATGAAACATAATTTCCATGCTCTTGTTGTGTATTAACTGTTGTGTTATGCAACATTCATGATATTGAAATCATGCAAGTATGTACATGTTATATGCATTCCCTTCCATGATCAAGACTATGATAACCATGTAAAGCATGAAATCCCTTATTTATGGCATTATGAATTATGAACTCTATTCCTATGATCGAGAATGTCATGCCTTGTCAGTTTCCTTCTATCGAGTCCTGGGGGTACTTGTACCCAAAAAATATAGTTGTGTGCCTAGATCCATATAATGTTTTCACGATACTCTCAGTTAAGCCATGTTTCATAGAAGTCAGTCTGTCATGTGACTCAGGAAATCTCAGAAATCTCATGAACTCAGTACTCAGTAAGATCAGTAATCTCATGAACTCAGTCAGTTATCAGATATCAATAGTATTCCATCAGTCGACAAAATTCAATAAACTCAGTACATGTACAGTCAGTAAATCATGTTCAGTCTTTTCAGATGGGAGTAAAAATTAGCACCGAGTGAACCCAAGGGTGGGAACACACACTGTCAGATGAGGGTGTGATTCTTAGTACTCATCCTTGGTTTCTAGAACTATGTAGCCAGCATAGGTTGACACATCAACACTGTCAGATGAGGATTGATGAGGTGGATAAGCATTATCAGATGAGGGCCCCACCGTTCTCTTTTGTGGAGACTGTCTGATGAGGGTACCCACAGTTGTCCTTACCAGTGGTGTGTTATTGACACCCTTCTAATTAGGGCACAGATTGGACCCCAGCTCAGCTGTTATAGCGTATTTGGGGCATGTCAGTTAAATAACTATTCCTACAGTTTTAGTATCAATCTTACTAAAAGAACTCAGATAGTTCTTAAAATTTTAGGACTGTCAGATACAGTCAACTCAGTCATAGTACGAAACTTAGATAGTTCCATCAGATTTAGGACTATCAGACATAGTCACTCATGTTATCAGTTATTTCAGTTATCAAAACTCCAGTATCAGTCATGCTAGATATCAGTAAATTCATGTCATCAGTATATAGATTTAGTTATCATGTTATCACGATCTCAATTACTATGTATTCATGTGTACACTCTCGCATTTATATTAGTCAGTCAGTTATTATCATTTATGCATATAAGCCCCATGTATTCAGCCTACCTCACACGTATACTCAGTGCATTCTTTTGGACAGATGCATTTGTGCTATAGTGTTTTCTTTTTATGTTACACCATAGGTTCAGAGACACGACTCCCAGATCCGCAGCAGCAGTAGCATTCCAGGGTTCAAAGTTTTAGCAGTGAGTCCTCATTCTCTGAGGATATGATTTTATTTTATCATATCAGTTCAATTTTCAATTGACGGAGTTAGTTAGGAACATGTCCCATCAACCCCTTAATCAAACAATTAGAGGCTTTCAGACGACTACAGTATTTTTCATGTTTTTCAAACTTCAGTATTTCAGTTTTGTTTTGGTATCAAGATACCACTCTATATCAGACGTTATTGTTATTATTTAATTATGTTCAACATTAAACCTTACGGCCTCTCAGTGCACGTTTCCATATTTTTATGTCATATTATGCAGTGCACAGGTACAGATATCAGTCATGGATTAGATTGTGGTCTTTCGGGATCATGAGCACCGTGTAGCATTTCGGTTCAGATAATCGGGGTGTTACATTACCTTGGGATAATAGTTCTTGAATTTTGAAAAATGATCGCTAAACATTTTAAATGAATATGCCCTAGTCGTGTGGTAGAATAGATAGAGGTAATCTTCATATTGATAATTTACTGAGAGATTTTAGTAAGATGCCTTATGCAATGCCCATGATAAGAAACATTCATGATGTCGTTGGTGATACGCCTGTGCCTATTGGAGATAAAGCACAACTCTAATTTATCGATCGCTATAGTTTTTAGATTTTCAAAGAAGAACATCCAAGATGTATCATTCTCTTTGTCAACAACATAGAGGTAATTGGATAAAAAAGATTCTCCATACCCTGTACAACCGCACTTAGCAATACGCCCCCTCGTACTTACCATGTAAATGAGTATCATCGACCACAATAACCTTTATATTGTGGGTGAATCCCCTAATACAAGTGACCAAGGCTAAAAGTCAGTACATAAACCTACAATTATCCCTATTCACCATAATGAAATAGGTAGATCCAACTTTAAGAGTTTCGATCATGTAGGAAAAGACGATAAATAGGAATACTCGTGCTCTGGTGTCCCTCGAACCATTTTCTTAGTGATTACACATCCCATCCAACATTTCCAATAGCCTGCACTACAATGAAAGTCCTTGACAATAATCCTATGAATGTTGTTAGTTTTCAGACCATTGCCATTGCAATACAAATTCATACAAAGCGACGCAAATAAATTTTGCCGACATTTTCTTATGGCTGTGTATGGTATGTTCAATGTTGCAAGTATGATCGCCAACATATTTATCGATACAAAATCTTCCCATATATTCATACTTTCTCACTTGCAACATCCACGTGCAACTAGGAGATATGCATTTTACCTTGAAGTATTTACTAAAACTCTTAAACGTAACATAATCAAATGACTTTTCACTGATGCTACATTTAATAAAACCTTTAGCTCATTCTTACTACTAAATATTTATTCTATTTAGAAATTAGTTCCATCAGAGAAGGTGTAGTTGGGTTGTGATCCCAATCTACACACTTCTTTCTCTTCTTGAAATAATTTGATATCTTCATAATTGAATGATCTTTCATATCCATTAGATGACCACCCGAGATCTCATCTTCAATCGAATCATGATCATCGACGTCCCATGTAGTGGACGGGGTACCAAATACCTGGCGATGATATTTATTCTCAATATTGGTCTATAGCCTATGAAAAGACATCCAACATGTACAAGGACACCTTTCTATCATTCTATATGAATTTGGGATGTATTTTCCCCTCCCATTAATTAGATAGATAATAAGAATGTCGCTTGGCTCGCATGATAATTTCTCGTTCTCAAGTGTGCTTTGAACCATGTCATCGTATTAATCATTGTAATGCAATGTAACTGTCACTATAACCTTACTAGATGATTTCTTATTCCAACATTTGAGAGTCTCCTCCCACACGCCCATATAATCACCACCAGTAATAAATACTTCAACTACTAAAGTTATAGACCACACTAAACGATCCTAGATTAGAGTATGGTCTATATTTGGTCGATGACAGGTATAAAAACCTACGTACAAAAATGTAAGTAAATGAAATCATATATAATCAATGCTCTGCTAGCTCTACAATGGAGAAATATATAGGTAGGGCACCTAAACTACTAGAATCTATCTACTAACGAAGTATTAAGTGGATTTTAAAAGCTTTTCAATCTAGTAGAACTTATAGAAAAATATATTTTTGAAAATTATTTTTATAAAAATGGAGGCAATGAGCAAAAATGGAGATTTTTGGTTGTGAGGAGAAAGATTTCGTCGAAAAAGTCATCGGAATCAGAAAAAGTAGGTGAAAATTTTCTTAACTAAAAATAAAAATCTAAAAAATAGAGGGGAAATACAGCTATTTGTTGCATGAGGTGGGGGACTAAAATGTAATATTAAAGACTTATGTTCTAGTTTTGTATAGTTTTAGAAGTCAAAATGGATGACATCATAAATGTGTCTAAACACTACATTTTTTCAAACTTGTGTCTAAATGTTACATTATATTTTCGAACTGGCTATTAAGCTAAAACATCTAAGTTTAAAGGGTTCAAAATATATGAATGGGTTTAGCTTGCTTGACCTTAGAAATTCAAACCGTCTTCCAGTTTAGTTTTACATGGTGAAAATGCGATATGAATGATTTTTTAAGATATGTTGATTTTTCCAAGAATATCTAGGTCTGGTTCCAAAAATTAATATGATGGTTGGCGTAATACCATTACAACCAGAGTTGCCACAATAAGGATTAGAGCACCAATGGTGCTATGAGTGTAGTCACTAAACTATTAATTACCCATTAATGGTACTAGTATCTGGACTAAAATTCATATGAACCATATACACAGAGAAGAAAATGGCGGTCTATAGTTCACACCTTTAGAAATGGAGCCTTGATGTAGCTGGTAAAATTACTACCATGTAATCAGGAGTCAAGGGTTCGAGTCGCGGAAACCTCTTGCAAAAATGCAAGGTGAGGCTACATAAAATAGAAATTTATGATCCAGCCTTCCCTGAACCCCATGCATAGCAGGAGCTCAGTGCATCGGGTTGTTTTTTCTATAGTATCCACCTCTACTTCTAAAATAGCACTACCAGTTTTTACTGTGAGAGAGAAAAGGAAGAATAAAGTAGGATACAGAGTAGGGATACTATAAAAAGGTAGGATAAAGTATATAATATGATTAAGAAATAATAAATAAAGGTAATATGAGAAAAAAATAAAGGTAGACGCGATACCACTAGATCAGTGGTTACATAAAATGAGACCTTTCATGATTACCTAACTATGAAATCAAACCATATATTTTAAAAAACAATAAAAAAAAATATGGTACTATTAGAAATGATACCATATTATACCATGGTAACCACCATCCAAACAAAAGAGAGTTACTAGATATACAATTATCAAAATAAAAAATAAATGAATTTATTCCTAATGTAAAAAAACTTTAGTTAAATGTATGAAAATAGCATAATGTAAAACCATCTTGATATGAGGTCTAATAACACCATTTGAACCTGGTGGTAAGAGTGTTCACGGTTTGTAATAATCGATACAAACCAATAAACTAAATCAAATCAGTTAAATAAATCAAATTTTATTTAATTTGCTTTGAATTTTTAAAACTGATAATATTTAAATTAGTTCTGATTTTAAAAAAAGGAATCAAAGAAAAATTGAACTAAACTGACAAACTATACTCATATTATTTATAGTACTATATATATAATATATTTTATGAACAATTTTAAGTATCTAATCATATATATGTAGCCTCAACACTATGATAAAACTCTTGGATAGTCGGCACTCCACTCACATCACACAATCTCTATACTAATCTTAAGAAAAGAATAGTGGTGAACGCTCATAGTTCCCTTTCGTGAATCTTAGCTTTGACCAACATGGAAAAATCAATGTCATAGCCATATATAAGTCTGTAAATCAGCACAACTCGATCCTATGTGAGCATATTATTTGCAACTGTCAAACTCAATCAGTGCCTCACAATGGCCCACCAAAACTTTATTGCAAAGCATAGCAAAGACTTATTCCCCTTGATCCAAAAGGTATCAGTACCAAGCTCAGCGATCTGCTGAGCTACCCATCTAGATAAGTCTCTCCTATAATCCCTCCGATTAGTGTCTCTCATAGTACACGTTCTATTTATAAGCCTCAAACTATAATAAAACTCTATTGTAGTAGTCGGTCCCACAAACCCGACCTAAATAAGAAACAACAAATAATCTTCTCAAATAAATCAATGCTAACCTCTCTGACTAGTGTATGAGTTAATGGAGGTTGGTCTAGCATTCTCCCTCAGCTGGTGTGATCAAATACACTGATGTTGCATAAGTTACATAAAACTCTAGAATAATCTCGAGGTAGTACGATCCCGAAGGCTCACATCCTTCAAGTCCAGAGTGCCTACCAAAGTGGTGAGCTCAATACTAGTTTCTTAAATAATACTGTGTCAAGGTCTGCCCTGCTCACTCATTGTAATATCCCTATCATAGATGTATTTTATATCTGCCATACCCCATCTCTAAATGTCCTAAGCAACTAGTCCTGTGGATATATGGGTAGACTCCTGAGTGGCTGAGGCTAAAATCGAATCATCCTCCGTGCCCTATAGAGTCTCTAAACCTTCATCACATTGGAAAACCTATGTAGACTAGACTCAAGGACCACGATCGTGGAGTGGCCACCGCGATCGTGGTATGTCAAGAAAGTCAGAAGGTAGCGATTGCGTGATGAAGGCAGCAATCACGAAGCCACAATCGCAGATAAGCTAGTGCGATTGTGGCCTAACGGGATTTCAGCCCAAGGTCAAAACCAAAAATGCATGAAGCTTCCCCAAACTTGCCCAACAAAAAGAAGACTCAAACACTAAATCATCAATCATTCCACAACCCTACCTCCCATCCTTAGTTTAGGGTTTTTTGTAATTTCTTGGAGCTCAAATTTGTACTAATTTGAGGTAAGAAGACATTAGAGTAATGTCCAAGTGTAGATTTGATTTTGTCTATTGAAGATTCATTTGATTCTAAAGTGTAGCTTGCCCTATCTTTATTTTTTCTAAGAATAACTTTAATAGATATCTTGGTTTATTAGTGTTTATTATTATTGTGATTTGCTAGATCTACCTCTTGAGATTATGTTTGAATAGGAAGCAATTATGCATGGATTGAGATATATTTTTGTAGAAATTAGTTTATTGATGTTGGGTTCAATTTTTGCTCGATTAAACAGTTTAGGATTTATGGGTGAAAGCCTCAAAGGCATTAATGGGTTTGATGGATGAAAGTTTCAAGCTCTTGAAATCCCTAGCCATCCTTGAAAGAGGGGTTTTGGTTGAACTTTAGGAATCCACCTCATCCTTGAAAGAGAGATATAGGAACCAAAGCAATAGTAGACAATTTATATGTATGTCTTGCCAATTTTTTACTATCTTAGACATAAGGGTGATTAAGAGGTTAACTATACCATAGGTATCATCCTAGAAATAGGGATACCCAATTGAGGTATTAGGTGGCTTTAATTGAAACATTTCTTAGGTACTCAAAATGGTCAACGAGTGACATCCTTGTGGCTTTGTTGAAAAACTAGCCTCAAGACTTTAAACATAGCCTATCCTATCATCAACAACTAGAATTTACATCGAGTTTTCACGAGCCCATGCATGACTTGCCCCTAGGAAAGCATAATCCCAAGATCCACGCCTAATTGATTACACTATGATTATTCTTAGTATCGAATTAGTCCTTTAGAAGCCCAAGAATTACTTTCCCATCCAAAAAGATTGAGAGCCCCCCCCCCCCAAGCTATTTTGTACCATAGGTTTGACTCTAGCAAGCAAATTTTATTTTGAACTTAATCGCCACTTACATTATTCCTCGTGGATTTGACCCCGACTCCAAAAGTTAGGTAAATATATTGACAGCGAATGCTTTACACTTAAATTGACGTGTAAGTTGAGCATTATCACCCCCTCCTCAGACTGAGGGATGATTGAAGCCTCCTCAGTGACACTAGAACTAAACTCATCCTCTCCATCATCAAATAGGGAAGAGATAGGAGAGTTTTTTGTTATGTTTGGGGTGACTTCATCATTTTTCTAGTCTAAATGAAATGATATGGGGCAGCATGAGGGCTGGGCTGAGGTGCTGCTAGTAGTGCAGGTTGAAAGCCCAACTGAATAATAGCCCCGGATGCTGCCTGTCCTTGAGTCTATTCCCTATTCTAGAGTTGATCCAAGGGCTCATTGTCAATGGGGTACTCCTCCACAGATCCACTCCATTTATGAGAATTATTTTTTAATCTGAACTGCACACCCTTCTTTGGTATAGACTTGGGTGACATAGTACCTGTAAGGAGAGTTATCATAGATTGAAATGCAATAATAGAATAGGAAATAAAAAAATTAGGAATTAGACTCACGATCAACGTACTCACTAACCTATGGGTCATAGGTTATACCTATAGGGCTGTAGGTAGGATCGTAGGTAGTAGAAAAAGCCTCTGAACATTCAGGGCTTCAGGATTGATTCCTATGAGACCAATCTACGACTTGTAGGTTCAGGTTATGAGTCATAGTAAGGGATGTGATTCACTCCTGAGGCTTTTTTCAACTTTATCAAAAATTCTCATCGAAATCAGATAATGATTTCCAGTTTACAAACCAATTTCGATCACCATAGCATGCATCAATTGAATTTTCACATGTATTTCAAGAGTTATTTTAGTCAATCAACTTCTACTCTACTTTGAAGTTCATGCACAGGTTATTTCAATCAAATCATAGTTATTAGTAATACTTGAACCATGAAAACCTTACCTTGAGTGATAATTGTAAAAGAAAAAGAAAAAGTCATTTTAGCCCCAAACTCTAAGTGTAATATGCTCAGGTGAGTGGTAATATGATGTAGAGTTTTCCTTTTTAACTTTTAAATTAGAGAGAAAGAGTTTGAATTTGAGTGGGAGTTTGTAACTAAAAAAGTAATGGGTTAATGGATTAGATTTAAGGTTATAAGTGCATTGGTGACCCGATCCAAGTCGGGTTATAAGTGCCCAACCCATAAAAAAATTACAAATTTTTCCCAAGTTCAAAAGCTGCCTATGACCCTACTTAAGGGTCATAGGTTGTACCTACGAGGCCATAACTAGGGCGAAGGTTTTAGACAAAGCCTCTAAGACTTTAGGGATTCAAGTCTAATTCCTATGTCCGAACCTAGGGGTCATAGGTTTTACCTACAAGGCCGTAGGTAGGTGTCATAAGTTAAGGCTCAAAGACTCAAATTTTGCTCTTGATTCCCATGACTCAACTTACATGTCATGGGTTGGACTTAAGACTCGTAGGTTGAGTCATAGGTCCACTGACCTGGACAAGTCTAAAATTTTAAAATTATTACCATTCTTTCGGTGCTTCTCCATGCTTCCTAACCTACAATACATAAACAAAGTGAACAATAAAACCTTGGTTTGCCTCCCAAGTAGTGCTTAATTTAACGTAGCAGCACGACATGGCTATGTTGGGTACTAAGACTTCACCAACAAGACCATGGGCTACCTCCCATGCAGTACCTGATTTAACGTCACAACATGAATTAGTTCCATTGACAACTCATACTTCGCCAAGGCTATCATTCTCATGCACTTTTAACTCCTCCATGATTCCCATGTAATGCTTAACACGATACCCGTTCACTTTTAATGGGGTATACCCATCTCACTATAGTTTAATTGCACCATGTAGAAATACTCTTACCATGGTGAATTGTCTAGACCACCTAGACTTCAGCTTGCCAACAAACAAGCGAAGTCTCAAATTATACAACAAGACCACATCACCGGGTTAGAATACCTTTTTCTTAATTTTCTTTTTCTGGTACAACTTCTTATCCTCCCAATACACGGAGGAGAAATTTGTCTAACTCATTCATCTTGTCCAATATCAAGTGTACAACATCACTCCACTCAAAGTTCAACTTCTTCAACGCCTATAATGCCTTATGCTCAAGTTTAACTGGAAAGTAGCATGCTTTGCCATACACAAGCTAATAAAGTGAGGAACCTATAGGAGTTTTGTAAGTTGTATGGTAGGCCCAAAGTGCATAATCTAACTTTCTCAACTAGTCAGTCTAATTGGCATTCACAATCTTTTCCATAATAGAATTGATCTCTCGATTGGAGACCTCAACTTTCCACTAGTCTACGGATGGTAATGTGTTGCTACCTTGTAATTCACTACATATTTCTCAAGTGGGGATTTGAATAGATGATTGCAAAAATAGGACCAACCAACACTGATGATAGCTCGTGGAGTACCAAATTGAGAGACAATATTTATCTTTAATAATGTTGTGACACTCTGACCTTTATTATTAGGTAGCCCAATTGCTTCTGCCCACTTAGACACATAGCTGGTTGCTACCAAGATGTACTTTATACCGTGTGAACTCACAAATGGATCCATGAAGTCAGTACCCCACACATCAAGTAGTTCAAGCTCAATAGGTTTCATGGAAAGCTTATGCTTTCGTGAGATATTTCTTTGCCTTTGGCGTTGGTCACAGGATCAAGCATAGTCACGTGCATCTTTAAAAATCATCGGCAAATAATAACCACATTGCAAAATTTTATAGGTAGTGTGAGTACCTTACTAGTGACCATCAACTGCAGACGACTGAAAGGCCTCAAAAATACTCATCATCTCAACTTTGAGAATACACCTCTAAATCACCCCATCTGCACACACCTAAAAAAAGTATGGTTCATACCAAAATAACTTCAGTAGCTCATGTATAAATCATTTTTTCTGCTGGAATGACATGTCTTCTGAGATAAGGTAACTTGCCAAATTATTGGAAAAATTAATAAAACAAGGGATTAAGTCTTGTGATAATGCTAAGACATGCTCATATGGACAATGATCATCAATCTCTAGATCATCCCTGACTTTAAGCATTGCCTCTTCTTCTTGGCAGGATAGATGGTCTGTAACCTAATTTTATATGTTTTTCTGTTTCTTAATCTCAAAGTCAAACTCATGCAACAATAGTAACCATTGAATCAATTTAGGCTTAGCATCCTTCATCGCATAAGGTACCTAAGAGCAGCTTGATAAGTGTGCATAATGACTTCGGTACCAATCAAATAAGACTGGAACTTCTCAAAAGTAAACACCACTGCAAACAACTCCTATTTAGTAACCATAAAATTTAAATAATAAATGAGATGAAGTATCTTCTCGCATCTTTGAACTAGGAAAGCTCCTAGGGACACACCACTGGCGTCACACATTACCTCAGATGGAAGAGTCCAATTCGGAAACACAATAATAGGAACTAAGATCAACCACTCTTTAAGGCACTGAAAATCCTTGAGACAAGCATCATCAAAATCAAACTTGAACTCTTTCTCCAAAAACTTGCACAATAGATTTGAAATTTTAGAAAAGTACTTGATGAAATGCCTATAAGACCCTGCATAACCCAAGAAACTCTAAATACCTTTCACATAAATAGGTGGAGACAAATTTTCAATCACCTCAATTTTAGACTTGTTGAATATCTCATCCTTCAAAATTTTATGCCTAAGAACAATCCTTTCTTTAGCCATGAAGTGGCACTTTTCCCAATTTAGAAAAAGTTGCACTCCTCACATCTCTTAAGTCTATTATCCATGTGATCCAAATAGTCATCAAACGAATCACCCACAATTGAGAAATCATCCATGAAGACCTCTATAGTATCCTCCACCACATCAAAATATATAGATATTATGCAATTCTGAAAAGTGGCAGAAGCATTACATAAATCAAAAGGCATCCTCTTAAGTGCAAACGTACTCTATTGACAAGTAATAGTTGTTTTATCTTGGTTTTCGGGATCAATAGAAATTTGATTATATACATTATGTAATGATTGAAAATGATCCTTCTACACCCAAGTATTAAACTTCTGATAATCTATGAAAACTCGACGTCCCATGATTGGTCTCATGGTAACTAACTTGCTCTACTAGTTGGGGACCACAATGATTCCATCCTTCTTTGACACATACTAAACCGGGCTCACCCAATTACTATTTGTAATAGTGTAAACCATACTTGCATCTGACCACTTAATAATCTCTTTCTTCACCACCTCTTACATAGGTGTATTCAGACGATATTGATGCTTAATGCTAGGCATACAGTCTAGCTTGAGCTAAATCATATGAGTGGGAATTCTAGTGGAATCCCAACAATATCCATAATAGTCCAACCAATATCGCTTTTAAACCTTTGTAATACCAAATTCAATGCCTTAACCTACATATCCAATAGATCTACTTCAATTATAATCATAAGGTATTTTTGGCCGCCAAGAATGCATAATGCAAATGAGAGAGGGGGCCCTTTAGTTCCAAAACCAGTGGCTTCTTAATAGATGACCGAGATGGTCAGGTTTCTCTATTCTTCAATTCAAGTTCAACATTCTTTGGCTTATAAGTATAAGAACCTTTGCCAATAAGTTTGCTCAACATCTCGTCATCCTCCTTGATACCATTGCTATCAAAATTCATGATCACTACCACCAATGCTTCAACACCAAGTCTCTCCTCAATGGGTGAAATCAATGCATCTTTATCTATGATGTCTATCACAGATAATACCTATATATCTTTCGGTTTCCACATTGGCTGACACATATTTAAAGTGATCTATTCATTATCAAGCCTGAATCTCATTTGTCCCATCTCATTGTAAACCAATTCCCTACCCGTGGTTAAGAAGGGCTTACCCAAGATGATAAGGATGTCAAAATCTACCTCACAATTAAGAATTAGAAAGTCAGCTGGGAATATGAAAGAAGATACCTTTACAATCACATCATACAATATACCAATTAACTTTTTTAGTATGATCAACCATCAAAAATCTCATAGAGGTCTGCTTAGGAGACCCCAACCCCGTTTGCTTGTGTAAAATTTATGGCATAAGATTAATACTAGCACCCAAATAACATAGTTCTAATAAAAATTTAAGGACCCGATGGTGCAAGGATTAGTGAAAACTCCGAGATCCTCCTTCTGAACCAAACACCCAAAAATTGTAAGTCAATAGCACTATAGTGGTGCATATTATCAGTGGGTTCAAAACTTACCATCCACTTCTTAGTCACTAAATCCATTATAAATTTTGCATAACCTGGCATCTACTCTAATATTTCTATAAGAGCGATAGTCACAAATAGTTCCTTCAACATAAATATGAACTTTTGATAGTTCCCTTTCTCTGATTTTTTATTCAATCTTTTACGAAAAGGTGGAGGAGGTTGTGGAATAGAATTTAGTACTGGTGCGACCTTTTTACCCTTGCCTTTGTCATTATCATCTTGTTTCTATACACCCATTAATTTTTACAATGTCATACTATTAGTCACCAACTTCTCAATTTTAGCTTTGGGTGCATCATCAACATCCATGGTAGCATTTCTCACCTCATCAACCACAGGCATAGGTGGATCAATAGTACATTACCACTCCGAGTGGTGATAGCTATTCCTTGGATTTGTAATGGTATTACTAGGGAAAGTGCCCAATTGACATTGATTCAATGTAAACAGCATCTACCCAAACTACTTCTCAAATAGCTTAATTACGGTGTCATTCAACTCTACTTTGGCTCAACCTTGATATATCTTCGTTAATCTTCTTAAGGCAACTCTCTTTTATATTTTTAACCAATTTAGCAAGTAATGTCTCCATTCTCAAGTCAATATCACAGTTCCTCAGTGTAACATAAAGACCACTCTTCTTCTTGCAATTATTTTTTTTCCTCCAGTCACCATTACGGTCTCTACTCTTGTCCCTATACCTATCTCCATAGTAGTTTTGAATTTGATTCCCTTACCTAGAGTTCCAAGTGTCTTGATTAGACTATTGTCCCTTGGCTTGGAAATCTACCATCTCTCTTTCTAAGGAATCTGCTTTCTCCTCAAAATCAAACCCATAATATTGAGAAGATTTAGCTTGTGCTCTAACTATATTTACCTTTTTTGCAATAATAGCTACAAATTACTTGGTAAAGAACACAATATCAGTCCTCAGTTGTCCTACCTCTTAATCTATTATCTTATCTAGGGCTCTCTCCTCACTGGAAGCACCAATAGTATAAGTATCGGTTGACCTATCTGCCTCCTGAGTATGCCACCCTCAGTTTGTTTTACTAATCTGGTGTAAGATCTCTGCAGCCTAATACCATCCAAGACTCATAAAATCTCCGCCTATAATAGTATCAACCACAACCTTGGTAATAGAATTCAAGGATCTATAGAATATCTCTAACAAGTTTTTCCAGGTGATTCTATGATATGGAACATTTATTAGCTTCTTCTTGAACCTCAACCATGTCTCATATAACGCCTTAAAATGTAACTATCAAAAACTATAAATCTCATCCTTAAACTGTAGCATTCTAGAGGGCTAGAAAACTGATCCAAGAACTATGTCCTTAACTTTTTCAAAGTGGTAGGGATCCATAGGGCAGCTCTCCTGACCAAAAGATCACTTTTGTTGTAAGAGTGAATGGGAATGAACTGAGTTGTAGAGCTTCCTGACTCACCCTCACTAGCAATGTGAAAATCTCCACAAAGTTCATAAGGTGAATGTTTGCATCATCAGTAGGCAAACAAGAAAATACTCCCATCAAATTTAGTAACTAGATCATTGCACCTATAATATCAAATTTCATTCATTAGGTAAACTCTGGAGGAATAATAGCACCTATCTTAATTAGTTCAACATACCTTAAATCTTCTTTTAGATCATCACAAATTGGAAAGTACTAATAAATGGGTGGTTGACCTCTGTTCCTTTGAAATTTATCTCTGACGAGTACTGCTCGATGACCCTTCTCATCCTGTCTAGACCTTTTTTCAGCACGTCGGGTAAGTTTTAACCTCATATTTTCTTTAGCTATTAATCGGGTAGTATTTTGCTTGACAGTTTATTTAATACAATACAAAGATTGTCGATTTAATATGACTAGGTCATAATGAACCCCTTTATGCTAGGATACTTGATTATACTCCTATTTCCATCTTACAATTCTATCATAAGGTCCTTTCAAGCTCAGGATCAAATGAAATCAGGGGATTTCCTTAAATCTAAGTACTGGTCATACATTGTGTGTGCCCTGGAAATAGTAGAAAACCAAAAATCAACAAACAAAACCAATAACTTTAACACCACAATCAATTAATCCATAACTGTATTCCCCAAAAATGGCGGCAAAAGTTGATGTTTCCCAAACTATACCTTGCAATGAAGTATAACGCGATCACTTGTCAAATATAGAACCCAACAAGGTTGGGGGCTGATCCCCCAAGGAATAGGATGAAAATCTATCATGATCTTGTTGATATACTTATAAATTACAAAAAGTAAAAAGGGGATTTTTTTTGTAATAGTAAGAGTCAAGTAACAATGCTGGGTAATTAGGGTTGTCATCAAAATGAGATGATCACTAGGATTGTGTTTTCCCTGACTTCATAACTCTGCAACCTCATCATGCTCGTCAAACTATCTCAATGCCTTGCATGCAAAATATAACAAGTTATTTATCATCTAACTGTCTCTCGACCTTGGTTTGGGTGAATTTCAATCATCTCCTCTTGGTCTTAGAGTGTCGCATTACTAAACCTTATTATAGATCTTATATTAACTCTCTCCTCTCGATCTCAAGTTAATTAGAAGAAGGTTGGTATCTTCAAATTATTGTTGTGATCTCCTTTTCCCAATATCAACCTCTTTCTCAAGAAAGTATCAAATATATTTGAGTTCTTAACATTTGTAACCTTCAAGAAAGTAAAAAAAGTGAAGGAAATCCTAACACATGTATGACACCAATTTAGAATGGCTTCATGCTACACTACTTTGTTAATCCATTAAGATTCCCACAAACCTAGTTATGGGATTTAGCTTCTCATGATTTTAAGAACACACATGGATTTCATAGATGAAAGCATAAGAATAAGCTTATGAAGAATAAGAATGAAAACCCAAAATCTCAAATTAATTATAATCCCTAAAAACCAATAACAATAATTTCAAGATCAATAATGTATCTTTGAACTCAAAACATCTTAGCCTCAAGAATTGACTCACAAAGTTGGGAAACTCATACATATTGATCAATCAAAGACATCATACAAATAACCCAAATCTCATCAAACATGTTCCCTCACTATGAGCGAGTTACCTATAATCACTCACATAGATGCAATTTATTACAAGTTGGGTATAAGAATCAAGTTACACTCACTCTCACAAAGAATTCACAAGTTAAATAAGATGAACTATAGGTTTGACCTTAGTGTAGTACTCTACTAATGTCAAAGTGTTAGACTTCGGATCAAATACGTCTTTAAGGATTGTAATGTAGGCTAAGGTATGGGTAGGAACTATTTTTGCTAAGAATTATGACTATATTTCCTATGCTCTTTAATACATCATACTTTTCATTCAATTCACCTCTAATAACCAATTTTACCATATTATCTACCTTTATACACATCTTTTGCCCCATCTCATTAAGCTAACTCACATAAAATATGGAAGGAAGTACTGTTTATTTATTCATTATTTAATTTTAGCATAAATTTATTTCACTCCCAACCACAACACATTAATTCACACACCAATAACTATTACTTTAGGGCTTTAACTTCACTTTCTCCTACTTTAATTTCACACTCCTTAACTTCCTTAAGTTTTCACTAAAGCGCTTAGGATCTTTGCATCAAATTAAGGTCGATCAAAGGAGGGAATTAGGCTACATAAGAGGCTACATATAGAAACAAGCTAAAGGCTCAATAGGGCTAACTAGGATTATGCACAAGGGTAGGTCACAAATGGTATAAAACATGGCTATCAAAGAAATACCTATATTATCTCCTACACCCACACTCTTTTTTTCACTATATTCATACACCATGAAATTTTTAGACATCACATGCAACAAAAAATGCACAACAATCTCACACACACATGGCACATGCTCAACTCAAGTAAGATCATCATAGACTCTCAACCAAACATAGCATGAATTCATTATTAATACAAAATGTACAAGAGTCATAATCAAGAGCCTAAGAGTTTCAAAAGTAAGGATTCACACAATCAACATCCTCTTTACAAACAAAACACTTGTATCATTCAATCTCATATAAAACCAACAAGAATATCTCACTTACCTAAAATAAAGATTTTAAAAATTTACTCCTAAAATAAGAAAAGGGATACCATGGGAATTTCCCTACCCCACACTTAAAAATCTACTTTGTCCCTAAATTATACTTAAAACTGGAGATAGAAATACTCCCTGAGGCCTCTAGGCCTAGATAGTAGTATCTTTATACATTAAGAGGGACAAAGGACCCCATATTTAGTCTTCGCCATGCTCTTTAGCTAAGGTTTATGATACGCTAACTTTCCATCAACCCATGACTCAAAAAGACAAAAAATACATAAAATAAAAACTAAAAATACTAAAAATAAAACCTACCTTAACTTGGATTGTGTAATACCCCATAAGATCCTAGCTCAATTATGCTTACAATTGCATGTTAAAGTGGTCCAAGACTTATAAATTTCACTATGTGTTGGGACTTAGTCATTTTCAAGACCCCTAAACTTCACAGATTTTTAATTCAACCTTCCCAACCTTGAAATATTGATTTTTTAAAAGTAATTCATGTTTAGAAAGGTCAAAAGTATATCTAGAGAGTGTTTTGAGACTTTTAGATGAGATTTGGCATATGTTTGGATGTCTAAAATAGAAGGGTATCATGATGCCCCCGTGATGCGCTGGCTGCTTGACCCAAGCTGTGGGTTACACCACATTAGTTGCTTGAGTCAATCAGGGGTCACAATGCATTGGCTACTTGACTCAACTAGGGGTTGTGGCACATTAGGGTGGTGTCTTCCAACTTTTTATCCTCATTATTTAAGGGTATTTGGGACATTTTCCTTTACCCAATTCATTTATAAGACAATTTTGGGGACCTCAAGGAGCATTATTTGCCCATTTTATCATAAATTCTCTCAAGAAAAGCCCTTTTTTCCCCAAGAACAAACCCTAACTCTTTTATAAGAAATCAACTATTCCAAGCTTTAAGTTTAAGAAAAACCTCAAGATCTTTCACGAATTCATCTAGTGAGGTATGTGTGTTGTTCATCCACTGGTTCCTTTCACCCATGGAGTACAAAAAGCCCTTTTTGAATTTAAATTATGAGTTTTTATGTTTAAGTTGAAACATCTCAATGAATATCATGTTAATTCAATTACAATTTATGTTTGAGTGTTTCAAGTGGAATGAACCATTACATGTTTTGAATGTTAAAAGCTTCACATTAAATCCCCAAGTTATAATTTTTAGTCTTGTAATCATGTTATTCTCGCATGCTTTACTCATTCTCATGCTTAAGTTTGTGAATCTCATATGTTTGATGAAATGTTTAAGTGTTGGGTTTTGAACAATGATCCCCTACTATGGTATTAAACCTTTTATATGACATTTTGATTAATTACATTTTGTGCCGGTAGGTTATGAACACCTGATACCTATGTGACTTACATGAATTCAGCTTTTCAAGTACTCAGACAATTAATCTATGAATCTTATCAGTATACTAAGAAATTTATATTCACGATGAGCTTTATCATCTAGGTAACAGAATTCAATTGAGTTTAGTTTAGTTCATTACCAGTGTCAGTTCAGTTGGGAGTAGGATTAAGCACCGAGAGAACCTAGGGATGGAGGTTCACCCACCAGCTAGTATTGGATCCTTAGTAGCAGTCCATAAGTTCCCCAACTATGTAGCTAGCATAGAATGATGAGATATCACCCGCCAGTTTAGGACTAGCGCTCTCTTAGGGGTCACCCGCCAGTTTAGGGCTGACTCTTTAGTCCTTCATGATACTAGATTAGTGGATCCACATAGCCAGTGTTAGTACCCATGGCACGAAAATGACACTCTTCTAATTGGGGTTACAGGTTGGACCCCAATTAGCTCATATTGGGGCATGTCAATTAGATGATATCTCCCATAATCTCAATATAGTATTTTAGTGTATTCTCAATTTAAGTTTTCTTGACCAAGTGTATAGACTTTTAGTTATTCAATTATATAGCTTGTAATTTTTTCAAATTTCAAACTTATTTCAGATTAAAATTTATGCTTGGTCATGCATTCTCAGATGTCACATTTTTTCATGCATTCACGTTCAGTTATCTCATGCTTAGTCCTTATTTTATATGCACAGTACCCCATGTATATCAACCAGACCTTATCTCATATACCAGTAGATTTAAAGTACTGACCGCATACTCTTTTTTGCGCTATGATGTCTTATATCATAGGTTCGGACGTATAGTTTCTCGACTATAGTTAGATAGCTTAGCACAATCTAGTAGTCGTAGTGGAGATTCCTCATCCATCGAGGACATGTTATGATTATTTAGTTATTCTAGTATTTTATTTTGTTCAGTCAGTTCAAGTTAGTTGGGGGTTTGTCCTGTCAACTTCTCAGTAAGTTTAAAGGCTTTCAAACTCTCAGACAAAATAGTTAGACAGTCAGTTAGTTACTTTTATATCTTATCAGTTTTTTAGATATTCAGTATTTCATATTTCAGCATTCAGATTTGCAATACCTTTTTAGTTTATTTTACGGACATGTGTTATATTTATATTTTATTTAATGCTTAAACCAGGTACCAACTCATGGGTTAGCTTGTAGTCATTTGAGACTATAAGCACTGTTGTCATGACTAAGGTATAACCTTGTGTTATGACAAAACTTAGTATAAGAGACCAGAGTTTTAAAGTATCGTAGGGAGTTTGAAAGTCAAATTAAGTAGAGTCTTGTGCATGGGTGTAAAGTACGCCACACTTATGGACAAGAGGCAACAAGATGTTTTGGAAAATTTTTCCCTTCTTTAGGTATTCATGTCATGCAAAAAAGAATAAGATTTACTTAAACTCTCTTTCTAACTCATCCTTTATTTCGTTTATAGACAATTCCTCCCAAAAGAACTAATGGAAGAAGGAACGGAAATCAGCCCGCACCATCGCCTATTCAAGAAGATCCCCTAAAAAAATATGTCTCTCACACCAAATTTAGAGCTATTTTTACTACCTTAGCTTATTCAGTAGTGGATCAGAACAATCAGCAGGTTGTTTCTCTAGCTAATCCAGTAGCAAATAAAGCTACAGCTATGATTTGGGACTTTACCTGAATGAATCCTCCTTTTTTAGGATCCAAGTCTGAGGAAGATCTATAGTAACTCCTTGATATGGTTTAGAAAGTGATATATATCATAGGTATCACCTCCAGTGAAAGTGCAGAGTTGGCAGCATATTAATTGCAGGTTATAGCTCTCACCTAGTATAAGCAGTAGAAGGAGGATAGGGGTATTGAGGTAGGGCCTATAGAGTGGAAGGAGTTTGCTCAGGCTTTCTTAGATAGGTTCTTTATTATAGAGTTAAGAGAATCTAAGATTCAGGAGTTTATTAACTTAAAGTAAGAAAATGTAAGTGTGAAGGAGTACTCGCTTAAGTTTACTCAGTTGGAGAGGTATGATCCAAATGTGGTGGCTAACAACAGGTATAGGATGAGTAAGTTTGTGTCTGGTGTAGCTAATAGTGTGGTTAAGGAGTGCAGTAATGCTATATTGATCAAGGAGATAGACTTATCTAGACTTATGGTTTATGCTCAATAGATTGAGAAAAAGAAGCTTAAGGAAAAAAAAAGAGAATAAGAGGGCCAGAATATGTAATTTTAATTTTTCTCAACCCAGGTCAGAAGGTGGTAACTATTCTCAATTATGTTTAAAATTCTCAGCTCTAGCTCTATCTTTAGCTAGTGGACTAGTGCCAAAGTTTAGGAATGACAATTGGGATAGAGCGTTAGGCTATAAGTTATAGGGTAGCGTGAACAGTGGTCGTACAAATCTACTTTATGGAAAATATGGCATGAATCCTCAGGATATGTGTAATACTAGTAGTGATGGGTGTTTTGGGTATGGTAAGCCAAGACACAGGGTTAGAGAGTGCCTAGTAGTTGCTCGGAGAGGAAAGGATTTGCGCCGACAGGGCTAGTCCAATCTATTCTCAGCTCCAGCAGGTCACTCAAACCTGAAGGGTGCCACTTCTAGTGCCACTAGTGGTTAGCTCCACAATAGATTGTATACACTCTATTCCTTAAAGGAACAAGAGAGTTCTCCTGATGTGGTTACAGGTACATTACAGGTATTTTATCTTCATTTTTATGCTGTATTAGATCCCAAAGTTTCACACTTCTTTGTAACTCTTTATATAGTCATCAACGTTGGAGTCAGTCCTGAAATATTAGCAGAACCCTTCTCAGTGTCTACTCTAATAGGTATCTTTATTATAGCCAGGCAGGTATATAGGAACTGCCCATCATAGTATCCTAAAAAGTCACCTCAGTTAACCTCATGGAGTTAGAGATGACTGATTTTGATGTCATTCTCAATATGAATTGGCTCCATTCATGTTATACCTTAGTTGATTGCGGAAATAGAGTTGTTTAATTTCATTTTCCCAATGAACCAGTTATTGAATGATGGGGTAGTACTTCAGGCTTAGGGATTAAATTATTTCTTATCTTAAGGCAAGAAAAATGATATCTAAGATGTGCATGTACCATCTTATTCGAGTCAAAGACTCTAGTTCTGAAACTCCAAGTCTTGAGTCAGTTTAGTAGTAAGGGAATTTCCCGCTGTGTTTCTTGAAGACCTCCCTAAAATTTCTCCTAAAATAGAAATTGACATCGAAATAGATCTCCTTCTAGATACCTAGCTTATCTCTATTCCACTTTGTGGAATAGCTCCAGCTGAGCTTAAGGAATTGAAAGAATAGTTGAAAGATCTCTTAGATAAGGGATACATCAGGCCCAGTGTTTCCCCATGGTGCACTCCAGTCTTGTTCGTGCGTAAGAAAAATGGTTCTCTCAGAATATGCATCGATTATCATCAGTTAACAAAGTCACAATCAAGAATAAGTATCCACTCCCCAGAATTGATGACTTGTTTGACCAACTTCAGGGTGCCAGTTATTTCTCTAAGATAGACCTTAAACCTAGCTATCATCAGCTTAGAGTTAGAGAATGTGACATTCCAAAGATAACTTTTATAACTCGATATGGCAACTTTAAATTCTTAGCTATGTCCTTTAGACTAATGAATGCCCTTGCGGCATTTATTAACTTGATGAACAGAGTGTTCAAGTAGTACTTGGATATGTTTGTCATATTCTTCATTGATGATATTCTTGCCTATTTCTATAGTGAGAATGATCATGCAGACCACCTGAGAATTGTATTGCAAACTCTTCCATCCCATCAGTTGTTCACCAAATTTAGTAAGTGCAAATTTTGGCTAAGATCAGTAGTTTTTCATGTCCATATTATTTCTAGTGATGTCATTAGAGTCGACCTTCAGAAGACCAAAGTAGTGAGAAACTAGCCTAGACCCATCTCTCTATCAGATATCAGGAGTTTCTTAGGCTTATTTTCTATTACAGATGGTTTATTGAGGAGTTTTATTATATTGCATCCCCCATGTCTCAACTCTCAGAACAAAGTTAAGTTTCAGTGGTCAAATTTTTGTGATAAGAGTTTGCAGGAGTTGAAGACTCGACTCATATTTTCTCTAGTTTGACCTTGCCAAATGGTTCTGATGGGTTTATAATTTACTGTGATGCTTCCAGAGTTGGTCTTGGTTATGTATTGATGAAGAGAGGTTAGGTTATAGCCTATGCCTTTAGACAGCTTAAGCCCCATAAAAATAATTAGCCTACCCATGATCTTGAGTTGGAAACTATTGTATTTGCTTTGAAAATTTGGAGACATTATCTTTATGGAGTTTATGTTATTTTGTTCATGGATCACAAAAGCTTGAAGTATGTGTTCTCATAAAAATATTTGAATCTTCATCAAAGAAGATGGCTTTAGTTATTAAAAGATTGTGATATTATTGTATCATTCAACCAAGGCCAATGTAGTGGTAAATGTCCTTAGTAGATTGTCTATGAGTAGTGTTTCCCATGTTAAGAAAGATAAGAAAAAGTTACTCAGTGAGGTTCATCAGTTTTCTAGATTAGGTGTTCAGTTGGTTGATTCAGTAGAAGGTAGCGTATGGGTTCAGCATGGTTTGGAATTGTCTTTGGTTGCCAAAGTAAAAAAAAAAAAGCAATACAGAGACCCAAGTTTTGTTAGGTTGAAGGAGGTAGTTAGAGACCTAAAAGCAGAGGTTTTCTCCCAAGAGGGAGATGGTGTGTTGCATTGCCGGGGTAGGTTATATGTTTTGAGTATTGATAACTTGAGACAGTGAATACTTTTGGAAGCGCATAGTGTTCGTTACTCTATCCAACAAAGAGCCACTAAGATGTACCATGACTTGCGGAAAATCTATTGGTGGAATGGTATGAAAAGATATATTGCAGAGTTTGTAGCTAAGTGTTCTAATTGTCAGCAGGTTAAAGTTGAGCACTAGAGTATTAGTGGTATGTTGCAAAATTTTAGCATCCCTACTTGGAAGTGGAAAGTGGTGAACATGGATTTTGTGATAGGGTTTCCTCATACGCATCATCATCATGAATCGATATGGGTTATTGTAGATAGAATGACCAAATCTGCTTATTTCTTTCTTGTTCATACTTCTTATTCAGATGAAGATTATGATAGGTTTTACCTTAGGGAGTTGGTTAGGTTGTGTGGGATTCCGTTGTCTATCATATTAGATAGAGGTACTCCATTTACCTTTCACTTTTGGAAGGATTTTCAGAAGGGTCTTGGTAGCTAAGTTTATCTCAGTACAGTTTTTTATCCTCAAATAGATGGTTAGGAAGAAGGGATCATTCAGACCTTAAAAGATGTTGAGAGCATATGTTATTGACTTTAGAGATAGTTGGGATGATCACTTACCTTTGATTGAGTTTTCCTAAAACAATTGTTAGCACTCCAGTATTCAGATGGCTCTATTTAAGGCTCTTTATGGAAGGAGATATAAATCTCCTATTCGTTGATTTAAGGCAGGTAAATCTTCTTTGATAGGGCCATATGCAACATTTGATGTGATGGATAAAGTTTAGTTGATTCGAGAGAGGCTAAAGACTGCCTAAAGTCGTTAGAAATCCTATGTAGATTTGAAGAGAAGAGATCTTGAGTTTGAGGTTGGTGATTTGGTTTATTTAAAAATCTCGCCCATAAAGGAAGTGAAGATATTTGGCAAGAATGGGAAACTAAGTCTCCGTTATGTTGGCCCATATAAGATCTTGAGTCATTTTGGAAAGGTAGCTTATGAGCTTGAGCTGCCTGTAGATTTAGCATCAAAGAATCTAGTGTTTTGTGTTTCTCTGTTAAAGAAGTGTACTGGTGATACAACTGTAGTTTTTCCATTAGAAAGCATGGATGTTTGGGATAACCTTTCTTATAAGGAAATCCCAGTTGAGATCTTTGATCATCAGATTTGTAGACTAAGGAACAGATAAGTTCCCTTGGTCAAGGCTCTTTGGCAGAATCAGTTCATTGAGGGATCCACTTGGGAAGCAGAAGCAAATTTGTAAACTAATACCTTAATCTTTTATCCACGAACTTAGATTCAGCTTAAGGTAATGATTTTTCTCAGATTGACTCTTTTCCATTCTCAGTTTCATCAATGTAATCCATCTCATGTCATTGCATACATTCAATTTAGTTCATGTATTATGTTTCAGACTCGGATATGTAATCATGTTTTCAGTCATGTATGTTCAGTATATGATCTTAGTTACTTCATCACTCTCATCTAAACTAGCCTTATTTTAGGATTAATATTCCCAAGGGGAGATTTACAATACCCCATAATATCCTAGCTCAATTCAGCTCACGATAGCATGTTAAAGCGGGTCCAAGACATAGAAATTTCACTAAGTGTTAAGACTTAGTCATTTTGAAGACCCTTATACTTCATGAATTTTAAATAGACCTTCCCAACCTCGAAATGTTGAATTTTTAAATTAATTCATATTTAGAGAGGTCTAAATTATATCTTGGGAGAGTTTCAGGACTTTTAGACAAAGCTTGGGGCGTGTTTGGATGTCCAAAATAGAAGGGTATTGTGATGGCCCCACGATGCATTGGCTACTCGACCAAAGTTATGGATCACGCTGCTTTGGTTGCTTGACACAAGGAGGGGACGCGCCGCGTTGGCTGCTTGACCCGACCAGGGGTCGTGTCTCATAAGGGTGGTGTCATCCAGCTTTTATCCTCATCATTTAAGGGTATTTGGATCTTTTTCCTTTACCCAATTCGTCCATAAAATGAATTTGGGGACCCCAAGGAGCATTATTTGCCCTTTTTCTCAGAAATTCTCTCAAGAAAAGTCCATATTTCCCCAAGAACAAACCCTAACTCTTTTATAATAAATCAAGGATTCCAAGCTTCAAGTTTAAGAAAAACCTCTAAAGTCTTCATGAATTCATCTAGTGAGGTATGTGTGATGTTTATCTATTGGTTTCTTTCACCCATGGAGTTGAAGAATCCCTTTTTCGTTTTAATTTATGATATTTTAGGTTTAAGTTGAAATATCTCCATGAATCTCTTGTTAATTCAATTACAATTTATGTTTATAAGGGTTTTCAAGTGGAATGAACCATTACATTTTTTGAATGTTGAAAGCTTCACGTTAAATCCCAAGTTATGATTTTTAGTCTAGTAATCATGTTATTCTCGTGTGCTTTACACATTCCCATACTTAAGTTCATAACTTTCATCTGTTTGATGAAATGCCTAAGTGTTGGGTTTTTAACAATGATCCCCTACTATGGTCTTAAAGCTTTTATATGACATTTTGGTTAATTCTATTCAGTGTTGGTGGGTTATGAACACCTAATACCTATATGATTAACAAGAGTTCAGCTTTTCAATTGCTCGGACTGTTAATCCATGAATCTTATCAGTATACTCAGACATTCATATTCATGATGAACATTATCAGCTAGGTAACAGCATTCATTTATGTTTAGTTCGGTCAAGTAACAGTATAAGTTCAATTAGGAGTTGGATTTAGCACTGAGAAAACCTATGTAGCCAATGGTCCTTAGTAGCAATCTCTAAGTTTCAAAACTATGTAGCCAATGTAGGATTATGAGATGTCACACGCCAGTGTAGGACTGGCGCTCTTTTTGGGGTCACCTGCCAATTTTGGACTGACTCCCTAGTCCTTCGGTACACCAGATTAGTGGATCCATACATCCAGTGTTAGTACCCATGGCTCGGTACTACACCCTTCCAACTGGGTTATAGGTTGGGCCCCATTCAGCTCAGATTGGGGCATATTCGTTACATGATACATCCCACAGTCTCAGTACAGTATTTCAGTGTATTCTCTATTTAGGTTTGCTTGACCAAGTGTACAGACTGTTAGTTATTTGGTTATACAGTTTATAGTTTTTTTAGATTTCATACTTGTTTTATATTATAGATTTATACTTAGTCATGCATTCTCAAATGTAACAGTTTTTCATGCATTCATGTTCTGTTATCTCATTATTCAGTTAGTCCTTATTTTATATGCACAGTACCCCATGTATATCAGCCTGACCTCATCTTATATACTAGTACATTCAAAGTACTGACTGCATACTCTTCTTTGCGCTGTGATGTCTTATATCATAGGTTTGGATGCATAGTTTCTCGGTCGTAGTTAGACAACTCAGCGCAATCCAGCAGCCATAGTTGATAGTCCTCATCCATGGAGGATATGTTACAATTATTCAGTTATTACAGTATTTTATTTTGTTCAGTTAGTTGGAGTTAGTTGTGGGTTTGTCCCATCAACTCCTCAGTCAGTTTAGAGTCTTTCAGATTCCCAGAAAAAATAGTTAGACAGTCAGTTAGTTACTTTTAGATCTTATTAGTTGTTTTATATATTAAGTAATTTGTATTTCAACATCCAGATATGCAGTACCTTTTAAGTTTACTTTCCGCGCATGTGTTATGTTCATATTATATTCAGTGCTCACAGTAGCTAGCTCATGGGTTAGCTTGTGGTCACTTGTGACCGTAAGCACCATTGTCGAGACTAGGGGGTAACCTCGATTTATGATAGGTTGACTCCCATGCAGTGCCTGATTTAGTATCGCATCACGACCCAACATCATGCTTAACTATTTTTCTTTATCCTCTTCCTCTTACTTAGAGCCATCTTCTTTTTTGTTTTAGACCTTTTGAGTGTGAACTCTCAAGGTCAACGTCTTTCTCAATACTAGCCTTTTAATCCCATCAATCAGCTTCCCTTTGGGCTTAGGTATTGGTGGCTAGGGCAGCTTAATGAGAAAGTTCGAAGAGGTCTTTTGCAGATTGGGCTCTACCACCCCACATTCATCCACTTCTATCACTGTAATTATGCCTAAATCTTTGTAATGGAATAGTGTGTTAAGTGGTTTATAAACGTTGAAAAACACCTCTTCATCAACTAACCTCATTGTGAGTATGCCTTTTCTTACATCTATTAATGCTCCTCCCATCGCCAAGAATAGAATCCCAAGATGATCGGTACCCTGCCATCTTCCTTATCATCCACAATAATATAATCAGCAGGGATAATAAACTTACTAAACTTTATGAGAACATCCTTTATGATATCTTCAGGATGGACTATAGTCTGGTCTGCTAATTGGAGTCGCACAGAACTCGATCTCAGCTTCCCCAAGCCTAAGGTGTTGAACATCAATAGGGACATCAAATTTATACTTGCCCCTAAATCACTCAATGTGTGGACCACTTTTTTGTTACCAATCTAAATGGGAAGAGTGAGCATCCCAGGGTCCTTAAGTGTTTTAGGTATCTTATGCATCACTGTAGAGCTACACTCCTCAGTGAGTGCTACTTTCTCAATATCTTGTAGCATAATTTTATTATTTACCGTATTCTTCAAGTACTTAGTGTACTTAGGCATTTCCTGTAAAATATCTAAAAGAGGAAGATCAATGTGAAGCTCTCTGAATGTGTTAAAGAACTTCTTGAAGCATGCATCCTCCTTTGCTTTTCTTAGCCTTTGTTGCAATGGTGGTAGTAGTCTCTCTTTATCAACAACTTTTGTTTTAGGGTACTCAAACTTCCTCAGATAATCAACAAGTTTTTTTATAACTGGTTGAGGAATCAACTTTGTATCTACCTCCTTATTTGTCTTTGGAGTTCTGTCAATTATCTATTTACCACCCCTCAAAGTGATTGTCATTACTTATTTAGGAGTTTCATTGTCACTTGGCAAAACACCTTGAGGCCTGGTATTTTATGCCTCTTGCATTTTCCACAAACTGAAACTCCAACTGCTTCTGAGGTACTTATTGATTTTTGAGTTTAGCAACCATCAGTTCTTGGGTGGCCATGATATATTTTAACATGTTCTCTATGTTACTGGACTATGTGTTTTGCTGCTGCTAATATTGTTGATTATTGTTCCACAAATAATTTGGTGCCTGAGTTTGCCATATTTGGTTGCAGGCATTACCATAATTTGGCCTTGGAGCATTACCCACAAAATTGATTAACTCAGGATTTGCACCACACGTATCTGCCAAGTGGCCAATATTGTTCCAAACCTCACACCATGTCGGAGTCTGCTACACTGCATTCACCTAAGCTTGAGACTACTACACACCCAACTTGCTAAATTATGTCATCATTTGGTTCTACAAAACTGGTAGGTGGGTGGCTAAGGATGTAATACTATCAACTTCAATCACACCTACAGCCTTTTTAATTGAACCTCGTAAGGTATCACCATGCCAATATGGATTTACTTATGCAATACGATTCAACAAAGTATACAGCTCATCATAAGTCTTTTCCAGAGCCTGGCCACCTTTAGTTGAATCAAGAAAAAATTTTATGTTATGGTCAAGGGCTTCAACAAAGGTGTGAACTAATACCTTATTAGACTACTGATAATGTGGACAGTCTCGAAAAAGATACTTGAATCTCTCCCAAGCATGATAAAGGTTCTCATCTGGCCTCTGTTTGAAGCTCAAAATCTTACTGCGAGGTCTTGCATTCTTGCCAGATGGAAAGAAATGGATGAATTACTTTAGAGATAAGTATTCCCAAGTTGTAATTAAATCTGTCGACTCAGCATTCAACCACTTCTTTGCTTCCCCAAATAGTTAAAAGGGGAAGAGTGTCAGCCTTATATAACCAGTTGACGCACCGTAGGGATGAATGTGTCACTGATCTATAAAAAGTTCTGCAAGTAGACTTGTGGATCTTCATGTGATAGCCTGATGAATTATCCACTGCTATGTAAGAGCTACACCATGTTCTGCTTTAGCTCAAACCTACCTCCAGCAGCCAATTTTTGAATAAGGGAAGTCAAATTTGTTGCAAGTGGGGTAGCCACTTTGCCAACTATCCTGCGGGCTGGTGGGTCCTCAGCCATAGGAGCAAGAATAACTTGTTCCTCATTGATTTGTGGGATATAGTTAAGAAGGATTATTTCTCTCCTTCTTTGGTGTAAGCATTGGTCGGGCTCAAGGTCGGGTTTAACCAACTCCTTATTCTTTTCCAACTTACTATTCTATTAACTTGTTCCTGCAATTCAAAACTAAGGCCAAGTGAAAATCTTCAAAGAAATTTAAAAAGTCAAACTAAAACTAGAGCAGTTGCCAAATACAAGTCCCCGACAACTGTACCAAAAACTTATTGCGCCTAAGTAAGTGTACGCAGTTTCACTAAGTAATACAATGGCCTTATAAGAATTCGAATATCAATCCCTCAAAGACTTGTGTTTAAATCTATCCAATTCCAATTTGCTATTGAGATAAATTTAGTGCAAACGTTACCACGAGAGTTTGAGAGTTATAACTAAAAGTAAGTAAACACTGCGGAAGAGTGAAGTGATTGGACAATCAATAGAGAGACACCCAGTATTAAGGATCTACGAATAGTCTTACTATGCTATTGAACTTCATTGGTTAAGTTACTTATTTTTCTTATTGATTCATGGGGTTGATATTGTGATCATGATCTTCTGAGCCTCAAATCACCTATCTAACTTAGACCCACAACTACATCATTAAGCGGGGAGTGAGAACTAAGTTAAATTAATTCATATTTTATCCCATAATGAACCAAATATATTACTTAGTTATATTACTATCCTATGTTCAAATCACAACTTCATTCTATAGAAGATTATAATCCCATTCTAGTTACCCCATGTTCTATCCTCTTGTTCCTTCTTTCGGGCTCACAAGATTACAATAGAGGTATTTTAAGCATAAAAAATCCTTAAAATAGTGATAAAAGGATAAATAAACTACCAAATATTATAAATAATCAAAAACAATTCAATTCGTAGCAAGAGTAATCATGTTCGTGGCCTTAACCCCGGAAATGGGGCTTTTAGCCGCTCATGGACATAATCGTAATCACGAAATTTGAATACATGATAAAGTCCATAAAAAAACTAATTTAAGGGAATAAAAACCCTATTTTAAGTTTTATACAGCCTCCCCCAAGGTCACAAGGTCGTCCAAGGTGTTTTGCATCAAGTGTAAGTGTCCTTTTTATAGGAGGACAAAGTAGCCGATTTTGGACTAAGGTCCGCGATGCCCTATGTATTGCGGAGCCTAGAGTCCATGACACTTAACTAAAGTGGACACACTCAGTTTTTAATCCCATATTCATCCACCAAGTCCATGGAGTGGGCCTTATAGCATGGCCTAAGGTCCGTGATGCGCCATTGACTCCAAGATGTTCATTTTGCATCAAATCTTTTCCCGTGCTTTCGTCCATCCATTCCAAGACTTATGGTCTTGTATAAAATTGATATTAAGCTTGTGTATCATCCATATATACTTATAATAAACTCAAAAATCGTACTATATCATCAAACACCACGAATTAGACCTCAAAACAACATAATATCCAAGACGCTGAACTAGAAACTTAAGCTAAGAACTAGTTTTGTCCTTTTGATCTTTAACTTAGTTTGACTCTTGGATTTTTGAAATTGATTCTTAAACACTATAAACAATTTTTTCCGCACATACATACACAATCATACCATTAGAAACTCATTACACACTCTAGAATTCATCGAGATCAACTAGAATAACACATAGCTCATGCTAGTAACACTAGTTGTCTCGTCTAAACTCTAAGTGACCACATTTATTCTAAACTTGTTTGAAAAACACCTTAAATAATAAAATCAAGTAATTTAACACTTATATGATCAATTATATCATTATTAACAAATTAAGCATACAAAAAGTCCTCAAAATAAGGCTAAACAAGCATAGAAAATCACACTTAGGTGCATAAATCTACCTCAGATCACACACACTACTTACCTGATTTCCAAAATGGGTCCATTGAAGTACATACTTAGAAACCGATGCCTACTAGGGAGGTATCTAAATGTAAAATACTATTGAGCAAGTTTGATATAGTCTATGTCACCCATAAGGTTGTAAAAGCACAAGCGTTAGTAGATCATTTGGCCTAAAATCTTATGGATGAAGACGATAAGCCACTGAAGACTTATTTTCCTGATAATTAAGTAGCATTAATAGGGAAAGACATCTCAGAAGAATATGATAGTTAGATATTATTCTTTGATGGGGTAACAAATTTCAAAGGAGTAGGTATTGGCATTGTTTTAGTCTCAAAGACTGGTCAACATTATCCTTAAATTGTGTATAAGAACTGTGCGAGAGATTTTGCAAAATAGCGTTCACACACGTTCCAAGGAATTAGAATAAGTTTATAGATTCCTTGGACACTTTGTCCTCTATGACTTAGTATACAACAACAACAACAGTCCCAGTGTATTCCCACAAAGTGAGGTCTAGGGAGGGTAAGATGTACGCAGTCCATACCACTACCTCAGAAGAAGTAGAAAGGTTGTTTCCGATAGACCCCCAGCTCAGAATCTCGAATAATACACCAAGATCATATTGGAACATGTAACAGGAAAGGTTGGCATGCAGACATAAGAAATAATAGAAATAAATATCAGTGAAGTATGAAATAAGAGAAATACGAGTAATACGAAATAAGAAATAAGAACTAGGACACCCACTTACCCACCCCACCCGAATCAGCTGGCTAAAGGCTCCTACTCAAGGACACAGGCCTGGGATTATTTCCCGAATACGCACTCACTCTCCTAACACCTATCCATAATCCATATACTCACCCTAATCTGCGACCTCCACACCTTCTTGTCTAGGGTCATGTCCTCAGTGAGTTGCAGCTGCTCCATGTCATGTCTAATCACCTCCCTCCAATATTTCCTTGGCCTACCTCTACTCCTTCTAAAGCCATCTAAGGCAGGCCTCTCACACATCCAAACTGGGGCATCCGTGCCCCTCCTCATCACATGCCCAAACCATCTCAACCATCCTTCTTGCATCTTATCCTCCACCGAAGCCACTCCCACCTTCTCTCGAATAGTCATATTCCTAATACTATCCCCTTTAGTAATTCCACACATCCATCACAACATTTTCATTTCCGCCACCTTGAGTCTGTGGATATGGGAGTTCTTGACTGGCCAATACTCCGCTCTATACAACAAGGACGGACAGACTGCCACTCTGTAGAATGTTTCTTTAAGCTTAAGGGAAACCTTCTTATCACACAACACTCCTAAAGCGAGCTTCTACTTCATCCACCCTACTCCAATACATTTAGAGACATCCTCATCAATCTCGCCATTCCAACTGGATAATAGACCCAAGATACTTAAAACTATCCCTCTTAACCACTTCATCCTCCTAACTCGCGTCACTAAAATTGTATTCCAAATACTCTATCTTAGACCTGCTCAACCTGAACCCTTTAGATTCCAGGGTTTGCCTCCAAACCTTCAATTTCTCCCTCTTCTCCCCCCCCCCCCCCCCCCTCCCCCCCCCCCCCCCCCCCCCTCCCTCCTCTCCTCCTCTCCCCTCCCCCCACATCTCACCAATCAGCACTACATCATCCGCAAATAATATACACCAGGAACCTTACCCTAAATACTCTGCATTAAAATGTCCATCACCACCGCAAAAAGGAAAGGGCTAAGAGTCGAACCCTGATGCAGACCTGTCTCGATCGAAAAATACCCTGAGTCACCTCCCGCCATCCTCACCCAAGTATTTCCTCTATTATACATGTCCTTAATAGCTCTGATGTACGCCATCAGAACACCTCTCACCTCTAAGCATCTCCAAAGAACCTCCCTAGGGACTTTGTCATACTCCTTCTCTAAGTCGATGAACACCATGTGCAAATCTCTCTTTCTTTCCCTATACTATTCTACAAATCTCCTCTCCATATGGATTGCCTTTATCATTGAGTGACCAGGCATAAAACCAAACTGATTCTCCAAAATGGACTCTACTCTTCTTAATCTCCGCTCGACCACCCTTTCCTAAATCTTCATAGTGTGACTCAACAACTTAATACCCCTATAGTTGTTGCAACACTGAACATCGCCCTTTTGTTATATAATGGAATCATCGAACTCCATCTCCAAGCCTCAGGCATTCTCGTAGTTTTGAAAATGATGTTAAACAAATCTGTCAACCACCTTAAACCCGCCTCACCAGCATACTTCCAAAAATCCACCGAAATCTCATCTGGCTCTGTTGCCCTACCCTTTCACATCCTATGAATCGCCTCTCTGACCTCCTCAACCTTAAAACGTCTACAGTAGCTAAAATTATGGTCTCCTCCGAGCACTCCATCTCCTCTAGCACAATCTGTCTCTCTCCTTGTTTAAAAGTCTATGAAAATACTCCTGTCATCTCTTCTTAATGTGAAAATCCTCCACCAAAGCTTTTCTATCCTTCCCCTTAATGCACTTCACTTGATCAAGGTTCCAACCCCTCCTCTCCCTAGCCTTAGCAAGCCTATACAACCTCTTTTCCCTACTTTTCTCCTCTAACCCCGCGTACAAGCTCTCAAAAGCTACTATCTTAGCAGTCATAATAGCTAACTTAGCCTCTTTCCTTGTCACTTTGTAAGCCTCCCTATTCAACCGCTTATCCTCTTTATTTTTACTCTCGATCATCTTAACATATGCCTCTTTCTTAGTCTCCACTTTCTTCTTAACTTCTTTATTCCACCACCAGTCCCTCTTATGTCTACCTGCCCGACCACTCGAGACACCTAACACCTCTCTAGCTGTCTTCTTGATGCAGCTGGCAGCCTTTTCCCACATACTATCCACATCCCCCATACACTCCCATGCCCCCATTCTCGCCACCCTTACCCCTATCTCCAGCGCACTGACTGGCATCAAACCACCCCACTTGATTCTAGGTTGACCCTCTTTGACCCTACTCTTCCTGCTCTTCTTGATAAATAAGTCCATCACCAGAAGCCTATGCTGAGTTAAAAGATACTCACTCAAAATGACTTTACAGTCTTTACATAGAACTTTATCCCCCTTCCTAAGCAGCAGAAAGTCAATCTGGGTCTTGGTTAAAGTGCTTTGGAAGGTAATCAGATGATCCTTCTTCTTTAAAAAGCTTGAGTTCACAACCACCAGCCCAAAAGCCCTTTATGACTTAGTATATAAATAAGAATTATATTGATCCTATTACCATCCACATACAGAAGCAGCCCACATATTATTTTCATATCAAGAAGAAACTGGATAGAAAACCATGGTGTACGGACATACATGGATATTTAAAGAATTTAGATTTTCTAGAGAATGTGACAACTGTCCAAAAACACACCATTTGAAGGTTAGCCAACCATTTTTTAAGTAGAGAAATATTATATAGAAGGAGTCCTGCTTTGGGGTTACTGAGTTGTGTTAAATTCAAAGAAGCATCCAGTTTGATTGAAGAGGTATATGCTGGAATATGTGGTCCACATATAAATCAATTTATATTGCCAAAAAAGATACTGAGATTGAGCTACTTTTGATTGACTATGGAAACCTACCACATTTGTTATATGTAGAAGTTCCATCATTGTAAAACTCACGCTAATATGATTCAATTTCCTCCCATACAAACTTTATGTCACTAGCTCACATTGGCTATTTGAATCTTAGGGCACAGATATCATTGGTCCTATTATACCAAATGCATCCAATAGACATAGGTTTGTTCTTGTTGTAATTAATCACTTCACTAAATAGTTTGAGGTCAATTCTCATAAGTTAGTCACCAAGAAGGTCGTGGATGATTTTGTTTGAAATCACATTATTTGTCGATTTGGAGTCCCTGAAACAATCATTATTTATAATGGTGCCAACCTTAATAGAGATTTCATAAGAAGAACATTTGAGAAGTTTAATATCAAGCACCAAAATTCCATGACATATAGACCAAAAATGAATAAAGCAGTAGAGGCTGCAAACAAGAAGATCAAGAGGATACTATAAAAGATGATTGATAAATGCAGACACGATTGATAAATGCAGACACTGGCATAATAAGCTACCTTTAGAACTGCTGGGATATCGCACCACAATCAGAACTTCTATAGGCGCCACACCCTATCATATGGTTTATGGAAGTGAAGCAGTAATACCTACTGAGGTAGAAATATAATCTTTATGAATCATCCAAGAAGCAGAATTAAGTGATGTTGAGTGCGTGCAAAATAGATTTGAGTGATTGTCACTCATAGATGGAAGGAGAATAAATGTAGTTTGTCATAGTCATCTCTACCAAAGTAGAATAGCCTAAGATTTCAACAAGAAGGTTAAACCATGACACTTTATACTTGGGTAGTTGGTTCTAAAGAATATTTTTCCACACAAATATGAAAGGGAAATTCTCATTGAATTAGTGAGCTTCTTATGTTGTACATCAAGTTTTGACAAGAGGAGCACTCATACTTGTAGAAATAGATGGCAAAGTTTGGTCCAAGCCTATCAATTCATACATTGTTAAGAGATGTTATGTTTAAGCTTTAATCCATGCCCTCTTACATTGTAATTGGAACTATATTTGACCTGATTCCCACTTAAGAGGGATAGATAGGGCTCTCTTATTTCTTTTTATAAATATGTATTTGGGGCAAAATGATTTAGATGATCTCAAAAATTTTATGAGAAATAACATATTTGCAACTATGATACCGAGCAAAATTTTTTAGATAGTCCCAAAAATCTCAACAAAGCAATCTTTTGTAACTTACCAAGGCAGTCAAAATCTACACAGGGGCAAAAAATTTTGAGTGGTCCTTAAAATTTCTAGATAGGAGGATATGCTCTTATAAGATGTTATATTGTAGCAAAACATGTTATTGTGAATGATTCAATAATATTTCATATCTCTTTACAATATCCTTTTACTTTTTATTTTTCAAAACCAAAAAACAAATATTTTCATCATATGATTTCAGAACTACTTCTCATATTCTTATCTAAGTGAAATCTCAGATGAAGTTCATCATTGGTCCACAATATCAAGCATGGAGAAAACATGCCAGTCAAAGCGGAGGCAAAAAATCAACCTCTCGTTTTACAAACTCACAATTTTTCCTTGAGTTGGGATTAACAGGTATGAATTACAGGAATTAGTCCACAACAACCTAAATGATTATTATTGCAAATGGCTCCACTATAAATTACACATGGGGAAATGCTAAGCTGATCCATCTTTTCAATTTTGACAATGGCAAATCCAACACAACATTTCATCTATAGGCCCAATAGCCAATCTGACATTGCTTTATATTGATAGGATCGATAGCTAATCCGACACTACTTGAATCGACAAGCCAACATCTAATCCAACATTATGTTGTATTGATAGGAGAGGCAGTAAACTCAACACAATATTGCATCGACAGGCTCGATATCCAATTTAACAATACATTGCATTGACAGAACTGATAACCAATCTGACAATACATTACATTGACATGCCTAATAGCCAACTCATTTATACATTACATTGATAGGACTAATAGCCAACCCGATAATATATTGCATTGACAGGCTCAACACCAGATATTGCATCAAAATACTATAGATTAAGTTTAATGCCACATTATGCTACTCAAGATAGATATGCTTTCAATAATCCTCATATAATTACCCTAAGGCATCATGGTTAAAAGATGTTATTTTTATGGCCTGCGGACACCATATCATGGCCTTGGGATTTACTTTCTGCTTATTATGCTCGAAAGGTATCATAGTCTAAAGACAATATCTTTATGGCCGACAGACATCATTACATGGCATTAGGATTTATTTCTCGCTTATCATGGCCCTAAGACATCATAGATTAAGGACATTATTTTTGCCATCGTAAAACAAATACTCATAGTATAAATGAGAATTGCATCATGTTTAGATATTTACAATAGTTGTTTATCATTTATCTGATCCACATGCCCTAATCATTTTATCTAGTCATGTTGAAAGCATCCAAGTAACTAAGTAAGAACAAATTACAAATAAGAGGAACTTCCATTCATGTTTTCAAGATATAGTTCCACTTATCGCTTTGTCACTTTGATTCAGCTAGAAACACATCATTTCACACCACTCATTATGTCATTGCTCAATTCCTATCCACTCTAATCTCATTGATCCAAAATATATAATTGTTGCATATATCCCTTATCATTAGCATCTTTAGAAATATTATTTGTTCTTAAATCTAAAACTGGACATGGCTTTTTATCATAAACTCGATATATGTAGGCAACTTACAATCAAAGTCTCAATGATAGCATTTTAATGACCCCTCTCTTGTTATTTTGATTCCAACAAACCATCGACCCAGTCGGACAAAATTGACCACTATGTCAACGTTCATTACTAAAAAATTATATTATCATTCTCAAGCAATGAAGGGGCTATTTTTGTCATGACCCAAGGCTACCCCCTAGTCGTAACATGATGCTTAGAACCACAAGTGATCCCAAGCTAATCCATGTAATAGCATACTATGTGAGAAACTGATTATAATATAAATAAAAGCTAAATTAGTTGAGCGAAAGCATAGTCATGAGAAAATCTGAATAAATAAGATACTACAATAGTTTACATCATGATAAATCTGAAGAAAGAACTTGAATTACATGAATGACTCTGACTAACTATCTATGAAGCCTCTACTATACTGGCTATAGATAGCTGGGGCATACCTCCAACTATAATTAATCAATAAATATGGATAGTAAATATACAAAACATGAACTTCAATGGACTGGAGTCCTCAAAATAAGATAACTAATCACTTGTTGGCTGAATGTTGAGAACTGTCTAACCCTGGTGTGTGGACTACATCGGATACCTATATTATGAAGGAATGTATCCAAAAATGCATATATATGGCCAGTACTTTAAAATGTACTGAGTATATGGAGACATGCACTAAATCATAGAAATATTTAAGACATGCTTTCGAATTGAGGACATAAGTTAATTGCTGAAACATGCATTTAAAACATAGTTGTACGTTAAAATGGTAAGACATATTGAAATTCATAAATCATGAGAAAAAAATATTTTAGTTAGCTGGAGAGCATAGAAAATATGATTGCCATATGTAAATATCAAGTAAAGCTGAATAGGCTGTAAAAATCATACTAAGGATCATGTATGAATACTATGTATGAATACTGAGCATGCAAACATGAACATGTAAAATGAGTGCAAGACCAAGCATAAACATGTACTGAAATAATTTGTAAAACTGAGTGACTGAATGACTGATAAATTGAATAACTGAATAATCGAGATCTGTACACTTGGTCATGCAAACCTGAACTGGTATAAACTGAGTATTAACTGAAAATATGGGAGTTATCATGTAATCGACATACCTCAATCTGAATAAATTAAGGTCCAACCTGTAATCCCAGTTGGAAGGGTATCAGTACCTTTTCACGTGTACTAACACTGGCTGATGATGTGCATTCACAAGGATGATGTCCTGAAGGACTAAAAGTCACCCTCTACAGGCAGGTTCCCCTAAAAGAGTGTCAACCCTCTATTGGCAGGAAGACCTCTCATACCTATGCTGGCTACATAGTTTTGGAACTCATTAACTGCTACTAAAGGCCACACCCTATACTGGTAGGTGAGCCCCCAACTGTGGGTTCACTCGGTGCTAATCCTACTCTTAACTGAACTAACACGAAAATATAACCGATATATGTACTAATAATTAATTTACTCATATATGATATTCTGAAACTAACTGTGCATGCCTAATCTGAAGTAATCATGAACATGGAAACTGGTGTATTTAACATGAAATAATACTGTTGATTTCCTTATAAAAATAATGATCTAAATATGGTGATAAAATCATGATTCTGACTGACTTAACACTTGAAAATCTAAAAACATGAATAAATACATCGGTATCGGGTGTCCATAACCCACCAACACTGAATGATACTTTAAATACAATACAACATTTAAAACATTTCATGATTGAAAGATCCAAAATATAGTACAATTCACTAAACTAATAAAGTCCATGAATTTGAATATGGGAATAAGTTAAACTTGGGAGGATAACATGATCACATAATTTTAGTTCATAACTTGGTAGTTTAACATTGGATCAATTGAATATAACATGATTAATTAAAATTCAAAGCATGAAGTAACCTAATTCACATGGGAAAATATGTTGACATGGCTTGAATTGGAATTACTAAGAAAAAAAAGGATTATGTTCATAAGTAACATGGATTAGGAAAAATTTCATACTTTAATCAAAAAGGGGATTTCAGGGCTCAATGGGTGGAAGGAACCCATAGATTAATATCCCACATACATGAATGTAGAAGCCTGGGATAATTTTTCTTGGGATTGAACTTGAACTTGAAGAACCCTAATTGGTTTTGAGAAGAAAGGAATCGCCTCTTTTTGTTTTCTGATGAATGATTTATGAATTATGATAGGTTAGGTTAATATTTAAGCTTGATATTTGTTGTTTGAAGGGTGAAACGGCGTATTTTTGGGGTTAAAAAGGTGGGAAAAGACCAAAAAATCCCTTAGAAATCGTCTGGAAAATATCTGGAAGTCATCCCAGCGAGTTTGGCCATGAATTGTAGGGCCTGGCTACGACTCATGGATTGAGTCATCATCAAGAACCCAAATTTCAACCCTGCTTCTATGACAACGATGACTCCTGGATACTCGTAGGGTCTAACTACGAGTCATCACCTGGAGCCGTAGTCATTGGCAGCTTTGACAGTGCTTCAGTAATTTGACCATAAGTTTTCACCCCGATATCAGATTAAGGCAAAATTGGTATCATTTTTTGAAAGCTAATTTAATTATATATGTTTTTGTTGGTCTTGATATCAGGAATTATTAGTATTCCAAAAGTTATACTCGTTAAAATCTGACCATAGTTATATTCTTCACAAGAATTTAATTGCTAAGGGATGTTTCGACTTTTCTATAAGCTAGGAGATATTTAGGGTCTTAATATATGTATAGGTAACTTGTAAAACTACCAAAATATGAGGCTTGATTTTTCATAAACTTGAAGCATGGTTCTAATAATGTCATGGATTTTTGGGGTGTTACAATATCTCCCCTGTGGGATCATTCATCTTCGAGTGAAGACTGACTTGGCTGAAATAATAGAAAAAAAGTTGTAATCCCTAACATGAAATTCTGAGAGCTGAATATTAAAATGATTACTAAATTTCCAACTAACTTATTTTTGTTGAAAATTTGGGAACTCACTAGTACTGTCTGGCTGAATTCTAAAGTTGGATAACTAACAAGATATTGATTTCTAAATCTGGGTATCTCATGGGATAGGCATATTCATTAATCCTTAGATAGTAAGACTAGATGAAAATATGGAAAACTATAGGAGCTTATCTGTTTGATTGTTAAACTGAATTGCTAGCCATACAGATTATCTCATATGGAAAGCTTATAACTCAACAAAAGTATTTCTTCAGCACTCTTTCTAATAGGTGCTAATAACATTAGGCATCAAAGAATCTTGGGAATGATCTGAGTAAGATATCTAAATAAGGATAGAATTACTATGTCTTAGGCAATGCAACTGCTAACTTTCAAGTTTAGCCACACTTCTCAAATACTCCCTCAACTATACTTGTCCTCTCAAATACTAGGCTCATCTACCGCAACTTAAAATTCTCACATAGGTACATATAACCATTCTAGCCAAAGTATGAGTTGAACTACATGCTCTCACCATGTTCAAGCCTAATTCAAAATCACAAGGTACAATACATAACACTGTTATACTAGACTAAACCATGAATTCAATACCTCATGCATCTTTTTTCCACAGCTCTCATCTCAAGAATAATTCTTCTCACCACTTCAACATCTAATTTCAACCTCTTACTAGAAATTCACTAGCGCACAATGCATTTATCAACTTTTTATACCAGTATGACATTCAAGCCTATCATTATAACCAGATATGAACTTCTAGGCAACCAAACCACTTAGGAATTTTTTTCTATGTTCTCTTATACATCTGTCAATAATAACTTTCATCCACTATCCCCAAGAAAACACACCTAGAGTTTTCAATTAACTATGATATATAACAAAAGCTTTACCTTAATCTTTCTTCACATTTTTAGCCTTAGATAAAAAAAATCCTATAATAATATTTTCCTAAGAAAGAAAAATTACTCTCTCCTATCTAAATAATTATTCATCACCGCTATCATCACCACTATCTTTGAATAAGGAGAGGTCATTGAAAGGTTAGAACATGAGGACCTGAAGCATGAAAGAATACTATACATAACTTTGATACTTAACTGAGGCCTGAGTAATAGGGTATCAACGGTATGAATTCATTAAAGAGATCTAAATTGAGGACATACGTGACATAATCTAAAGTTTCACTGATCATTAAGAGTGTAGCATGAGTATCTGGAACTAACATACTATAAAGAAAGAGTACATAAGTCATAAGCTGCATGACCTGAGTTTGGAGTTCATAAATTTGTGGAATATGGTTTGTACTGCTGAGTGAACTGGAACTTCTCATACTAGATGTTGGGAGCGTACATGATTCGATGAAAAGTGCATGAAGATGAGCTATAATTATAGAGTTGACTTGTAAGGATTGAGTAGATATCATGATGAATGAAATACAAATATTCATATTGAGATAATAATGTGGAAGGTATCTTCCTCCCCTACTGTTGTTCTATAATATACTAGTATCACTACCAAAATCTAAGTGCCTGACTTAGTTCCTTATTATATCATCTCCCCTTAGACTTAAGCCATAATTTTAAGTTTGTGGACCCCTTTAATAAGCTCTAAACTAAACTGCAACCACTGTACTCTAGAGTCTGCGATATACAATGCACATAATTAATAAACTTATCCTGAAAGACTATACCAAAAAGTGTAAAACCCATTCCTAGTGCTTCCTTCCTAGATAGAACTCTTAACTTTTTATAGCCCCAATAGCAATCATATGATAACTTAATACTTACTAACTTAGAATATTCAAGAGTATTACCATACTCTGAGTTCACACTATCTAGAATTTCAACCTCTTCTTTCTACTAGCTCAATCATCCAAGATTCAAACTTAGATTCTAACATTTAACATATATATCCACAAAACTTCGCATACACTAATACCAACTTATTACACTGAATAGGAATCATGAAACACTAACCCATACAAAATTTTATGAACATACTCAACCTTATCAAGATTCTCTATTATTATTATCACTGCCTAATCTCTATCCTGACTAAAGAATTACCATACTCTAAGTCTTTCTTTACTGAGAAATCTCTCTTTAATTTCTATTAAACAACTACAAAACACCTTTCTAGCTTCATGGATACATAATCTATAAACTTTAAATAAACACTATCCCCACTTTACTGTTACTAAACTTCTAGGTTTAGCTTCTAACTCTAGATCATTTGTTGTTAAAGGATTCTGAGAAAGGATTTGAAGGTACATCTGACTATGGATTAGGGTATGATTTTTATGAACATGAATGAAATCTTTCTAACTTTGGAACATAAAGGCATTTATAGGATCCTTTCAAGTCTATGTGCAATCTCATAACTATCCATGGGGACTGTCTAAGAGAACTCTATCAATAGAAATTTAGGCTTGACTATTTCTATTACCTCAAAAATAAGAAAGAGTTGACATGGATGTATAAAGATGAGAATCTATATAGGTTTCTTAGAGAACCATTATATAGCACGATCTAAAATATGGAAGAAGAAAAATATTTCTTAAATGCCTTGTAGCCTCTTGGAGAAAAGTATAGACATCTCTGTACTGTTCTGCAAGACTCTACTAGATACAGCTTCATAGACATCCTTGGATACTTGAACCTAGTGCTCTAATACCAAGTTTGTCATGACTCTAGGCTGCCTCCTAGTCATAACACGGTGCTTAGAACGATAAGTGATCTTAAACTAACCCATATACTGGCATACTATTTGAGAAAATGATTTATAATGTAAATAAAAGCTAAATTTTCTAAGCAGAAGCATAGTCTTGAGAAAATTTGAATAAACAAGATACTATAATAGTTTACATCACAATAAATCTAAAGAAAGAACTTGAATTACATAAATGACTCTGATTGACAATATATAAAGCCTATACTATACTGACTATAAATAGCCGGGACATGCCTCTAACTATCACTAATTAATATATATGGATAATCAAAATATAGCACATGAACTGTGATGGATTGGAGTACCTGGTTAAGAAAACTCATCACTTGTTGGTTGAATACTGAGAAATATCTGACCCTGGTGTATGAAGTACATCTGGTACAAACATTATAAAGGAATATAGATACATATGAATATATATGGTCAGTACTTTAGAATGTACTGAGTGTATAGAGACATGCACTAAATCATGGAAATATTTAAAACATGCTTTCAAACTGAGAACATAAGTTAATTGTGGAAACATGCATTTAAAACATAGTTGTACTTGAAAATGGTAAGGCATACTAAAATTCATAAATCAATAGCAGAAAATATTTTGGTCTGCTGGGAAGCAATAAAAAACATGAATGGCACATGTAAATCTCAAGTAAAGCTGAATAGGCTGTAAAACAGTACTGAGGATCATGTATGAATGCTGAGCATGAAAATATTAACATTTAAAATGAGTACAAGACCAAGCATAAACATGTACTAAAATAATCTGTAAAACTAAGTGACTGAATAATTGATAAAATGAATAACTTAATAACTGAGATCTATATACTTGGTCATGTAAACCTGAACTGATATAGACTAAGTACTGACTAAAACTGTGGGATCTATTATGTAAGCGAAATACCCCAATCTAAGATAATCGACGTCCAACCTGCAGCCCCAGTTGTAAGGGTGTCAATTCCTTGACATAGGTACTAATACTGGCTGACGATATGGATCCACAAGGCTGATTCCTCAAAGGACTAGGGAGTCACCCTGTACTGGCAGATTCCCCTAGAGAGTTTCAACCCTCTTTTGGTAGGAAAACCTCTCATACCTACGTTGGCTACATATATCTGGAACTCAGTAACTGCTACTAAATTTCACACCCTTTACTAGAAGGTGAGCCCCCATCTCTAGTTCACTCGGTACTAAATTCTACTCCCAACTTAACTAACACAAAAATATAACTGATAGATGCACTGATAATTGATTTTCTCATAGATGGTATTTTAAAACTAACAATGCATGCCTAATTAAAAGTAATCATAAACATGTAAACTGATGTATTTAACATGAAATAATATTGGTGATTTTATTATAAATATGATAATTTAAATATGGTGATAATATCATGATTCTGATTGACTTAGTACTTGAAAATCTACAAACATGAATAAACACATAGGTATTGGATGTTCATGACCCGCCAACACTGAATGATTACTTTAAATACAATACAACATTTAAAACATTATAGTAAAATTCATGATTCAATATAGTACATGTCACTAAACTGATAAAGTCCATGAATTTGAATATAGGAATAAGTTAAACTTGGGAGGATAACATGATCACATGAATTTCGTTCATAACTTGATAATTTAGTATGGGATCAATTAAATATAACATGAGTCATTGAAATTTAAAGCACGGGGTAACCTAATTCACATGGGGAAAACATATTAACATGGGCTGAATTAAAATTACTAAGAAAAGCAAGGATTAAGCTCATAAGTAACATGGATAAATTCAGAAAAAGGAAAAATTTTCATACTTTAATCAAAAAGGATATTTTAGGGCTCAATGGGTGGAAGTAATCCATTGATGAATACCCCACATACCTGAATGTAGAAGCCTTGAATAAATTTTCTTGGGATTGAAATTGAACTTGAAGAACCCTAATTGGTTCAGGGAAAAAGGAATCACCTCTTTGTATTTTGTGATGAATGATTTCTGAGTTATGATAAGTTAGAATAATATGTAAACTTGATAATTGTTGTTTGGAGGGTGAAATGATATAGTTTTCTGGTTAAAAAAGTGGAAAAAGACCAAAAAATCCTTAGGAATCATCTGAAAACATCTGGAAGCCATCCCGATGAGTTTGGCTGCAACTCGTAGGGTTTAGATGTCAGTAGTGGCTTGATTCTTTATTAGGAACCCAGATTTTGACCCCTACTACCGTAATGACGACTCCTCCTAGCTACTCATAGGGTCTGACTAAGAGTTGTCGTCAGGAGTCGTAGTCATTGACCACTTTAACAGTGCTTCAATAATTTTTTCATAACTTTTTAGTCCAATTTGGAAAGCTAATTCAATTATCTATGTGTTGGTGGGTCTTAAGCTGAGAAATTCTCAGTATACCAAAAGTTATGCTCTTTTGAATCTGACCATAGTTATATTCTACACCAGAATTTAATCACTAAGGGATGTTTCGACTTGTCTATAAGCTAGGAGCTATTTGGGGTCTTAATATATGTCTAAGTCATTTGTAAAACTACCAAAATAATATGAGGCTTTATTTTTATTAACTTGAAGCATGGTTCTAATAATGGCTTGGATTTTTGGAGTGTTACAGTTGTTGACACCCGATTTTGACCTTCCAAAATTTTGCCCAGGTTGTTGTTTTACAAAATTATTAATTTTAGGTATTAGTATTTCTTTACTTATTATTTGGTATCAAATAAATCTTGACATATCACATTTATGATTTTGAACTATGCAATTTATTTTATCATTTGATTTTATATTTTGATACAATATATATATATATATATATGCATATACACTATTAATTTAAATATAATAGTTTTCATAAGGTACGCATACTCATAATTTATAAATACATAGCCTATTATTATTAGTAGTAGTAGTAGTAGTAGTAGTATTGTGTTGTTGTTGTTGTTGTTGTTGTTGTTGTTGTTGTTGTTATTGCTTTTGTTGTTGTTGTTGCTGTTGTTGTTGTTGTTGTTGTTGTTGTTGTTGTTGTTGTTGTTATTGCTTTTGTTGTTGTTGTTGCTGTTGTTGTTGTTCTTGCTGTTGTTGTTGTTCTTGTTCTTGTTCTTGTTCTTGCTGTTGCTGCTGTTGTTGTTGCTGCTGCTGCTGCTGTTGTTGTTGTTGTTATCTAACTTATTTTTAAATTATTATTATTATCTTCAATTTTATATAATATTTTACGTAACATTAAGAATAACGATTTATGATGTTTTATTGTTTTTTCATTATTATTATTGAGTCATTATTACATTTATTAAATAGAAGCTTAATTCAACTTAATTTTTTCTAATTGATTTAAATCTTAGTCTAACTTTACTCAATTTGTGTCAATTTTAGCACAAATTTAGGCCAATTTGACTCAATTTCAAGCAATCCAGTTTAATTTTTATCTAACCTTATTTTAAACTGGATCCGACCCTTCTCCTTGATTTTAATCCCACCCGTTCATCTCATATGATAAACGATGGGGATTAAATCCCTCATTTTATTTCTTTATTAATACACCCAACAAACCAAATTTTGAAACTCTAAATCATTTTCCACCTCACTCAGTCATCACTCTTTCCATCTTCTCTCTTTTTCTTCACAAAATTATCATTGTTATTCGACATCACTAGAACTCTGGCCACTATAGCAGGTGAAATATCAACCAACGAGCCTCCTCTTCTCTTTACTTTTTTTTCTTCATCCACACCATAGCTACTGCACCACCATCTTCAACCAGTGAACCCCTAGAGACTTCACCATCTTTGGTAAGAAAAGCCCCAGCCACAGCCCCTGCCATCTTTCTATCTTCTCCTCATTTTTTGTCCTTTATTCCCCTTTCTCTACTTTCTCCTCATTGGTGTTATGTTACTACTCCGCCGGAGTTGATGAGCGATGAGTTTCCAATGGGTCATCACTATCATCTTATCTATCGACCAATAAAGCTACGAGTATGCACTATAATTTCTGTTTATTTGATGACGATGTGACGCATTAGGATTTTTAAAGATTATAGTTATTCAAATATATTAGTACTAACACTTCCTCCAGTATGATTCATTTTTATTATTTGAAACTATGATGGTATTGTTTGCTTGTGATTGTCCCATAACATATTCTTAGATTTGAAATTAGTGAAACTTGACTATGATTTTTGACTTGATTTGTTTAATTTTGCATTTATTTGCATCTTTATACTATCATATATTAAAAGCCCCAACTTGTATGAACTTTGATGTAATCCTAATTTAGTACTGATTTTGCAATTCTTGAAATCACGGTTCTCTCTTTATATGTAGTGTTGAAATCAAGTTGGAGTTGTTATTTTGTTGATTCATGTAATTATGCTAGATTATTTTCGGCAAACTCAATTTCATGTTGATTGATATTAGCATGATTTTCCTTCCTTGACGGGATTATAACATCCCCATAAGTGATTGCTTTGGTAATTTAGATTTATTATTGAAGTGATTTAATTAAGGAATATTTTTATATGACTAATTGTCCTTATTGTTTTACCATTTTTTGTTTTATATGATAAGTGTCGAATCCTCCCCCTAATTTTAATATATTTTTACTTATATATTTATGGTAAATCTGCCCTTGTATTCTAAATTGTTTCAGTCGTCTCTTTAAAGAAAAAGATTTCCTTTACTTAATTCTATTGAATATTTCTTTTCCTTTTAATTCCCCTAATTGATTTTTTTTAACCTTTGCCTGTATAAACTGTCTATTTTTACTCATATTCTCATGCTTACCAACATACTCTCCTCTATACTTAAAATTTTCCTTTTCTTTGGGTCTTGAGACTACTTCGGCAGTGCGGTTTCCTTTTTGTGTTCTATTATTCTTGCCGCTAACAGGTTAGATTCCTTTAACAATGCATTCGATTTTTGTGTTAATCCAATGTGATTATGATCTTGTTGTAATTTAAATACTTGACGCCATAGCTTCCTGCTCCTTTGTATACGTTCGTGACCTATTGGGGTATGTATGCTATCTACTTTTGTTGGTTTGACATAAAAATGAGATTTTTCCTTCTCTATTTGCAATTAAGTGTTTTCCCATCGGAGTATTGTTGTATGTGAATCTAAGATTATGTTTTGCACACCTCATAACCCCTTTGGCATGACTGCATGGGATCTTCGAGATCCTTAGGATCTCGACAGCGCTAATGATTAGTTATGTGTTGTCAAAGGTATGTTTTGGATTATGAGGGTATTTAGGTTCAACAAGTTGAGGGCGGGAATTTAGATGCGGTGAAGACTTGCCTGGGACAGTAAAGGCTTCTCAACTATCTTTTTTTTATTTACTTGCCATTTCACACATTCTATTTTGATAGTAAACATAAGAGAAAAGACATGTTTTCCCCTAAACTTGTCCTCCAAATTCACCTTAGCACTTAAATTTAACTTTCATTTATTTACCTCCTTAACATCTTTAAAGTGTATTAATTTCACTCTTCAAAATTGAATACTATTCTCACAATGGAGAGTGTGCACACACGCCGACAAATCAGTGCCACGTCTCTGCCATGTTGGAGCCACGCAAGAAAAGTATTTTTTAAAAATAATTTCATATATATATATTAAAAAATATTTTTTTCACATACATTCCCACCTGCCCACCCCCACCCCTCACCCCCACCCTTACCTATCCCACCGTCATCGGTCATCTTCAGCATTGTCCATGTATGGGTTCTTCATTTTTGGGTTTTAAATTTCAATATAAACTAGCTATATTCATGTCAATCAAACTCAAATTTCAACTACAACTTCGCAACATCATTAGAAAATCTCAATAATCAATTTGGAATCAACCATGAATTCAACAAACTCATTTTTTTTTGTCTTCAAGCTTTTTAAAGGTTCAATAATGGTGGATACAAAATTAAACTAGTAAAATTCAAAGCAATCAAACTCAAATTTCAAGTACAGCTTTACAACATCATTAGAAAACTTTAATAATCAATTTCGACATCAATCTCATCTTGAATTCAACGAACTCATTTTTTTTTTGTCTTCAAGCTTCAACAATGGCGGATACAAAATTAAACTAGCTAAATTCATACCAATCAAACTCAAAATTCAAGTACAACTTTACATCATCATCAGAAAATCTCAATAATCAATTTGAACATCAACCATGAATTCGATACTTAGTTTTTTTTTTGTCTTCAAGCTTTTTCAAGGTTCAATAATGGTGGATACAAAAGGCAATCTCATAAATCCAACAACGGATTTCTTGAAAATTCACATAAGTAATTTAGTTCAACAATCATGTATTAAAAGACTTTCTTTTCCAAAATTATTTTCTAACCCATTAAAATTCATAACTTTTCACGCACATTCTTTTCTTTCTTGAAGAAATTAATGAAGATAATAGAAGTGGAGATTGAGATTTAGAAGAAGGAGAAAGGAAATTGGGGAAGAAATACAAGAAAAAGGGATTGGGTGAGGGGGTGGGGCTTATGAAGAAGATGAAGATTGAGCGGGGGTAAGGGATGGG